>NC_134143.1:62884285-63186428 GCF_033958435.1 Carettochelys insculpta
TGCCAATATGTGAGATTAAATAGGTTTTGTTTTCTTTTATTTAAAATAAACCAAGCATTAGAATTACCCTTCCCATAAGAACAACAAAAAGTCTTGTGGCACCTTATACGCTAACAGATATTTTGGAGCATAAGCTTTCGTGGGCAAAGACCTGCTTCACCAGATGCATGAGTGGGGGATGGTTTCAGAGGGGTATTTAAAGAGTGGGGTCCCAGTAAGAGGGAGGGCCAGAGCTGACAAGGTCTATTCAGCGAGGTGGAAATAGACCTTGTCAGCTCTGGCCCTCCCTCTTACTGGGATCCCACTCTTTAAATACCCCTCTGAAACCCCGCCCCCCAACTCATGCATCTGATGAAGTGGGTCTTTGCCCACAAAAGCTTATGCTCCAAAATATCTGTTAGTCTATATAAGGTGCCACAAGACTTTTTGTTGTTCTCGAAGCTACAGACTAACACGGCTACCTCTCTGATACCTTCCCATAAGAGAAATCTGCAAACTTCTCTGCTGGTTTTTAACAATAAATCGAAACATCACATTGATTGGACCTCATTGAAATTGGGTGCAGTTTGACCTCTTGTCATTTTGTCACCTGTCACTTATATTTGTTAATATTCCTTTTATGAGTAAAAATACAGGCATTCAGTGCAGGTCTGAGGTGTGTGAGAGAGGGGGACAGGGAACAGTGCAATGTGAGGAGGGAAGTATTCTTTCTTTGCTACTGAGTAATTGTCTCCTGTATTGAAATCTGAATTTCAACAAAATTTAAGCAAGACAAGCTATTTTTAAAAAAGTTACATGTAAAATAAATTAGGAGAAGATAATGTAAATAATAAGTAGTGTGGTTATTCAAAGCTGAATATTTATTGTGACTCAGACATCTGGGACAATCCAGAACTGTTGGGGTTTGGAGCTCTGAGAAATAGTTACGAAACTTCAGTCACAGTTGAATTTACAGGTGCTGAAAACAAAACAACAAAAATGTGTTCTATTTAGATTCTAAAATACTGGATAAAGCTAGAATAATTGGGAAAATAATTTCATTGGGATTTAAGGACTGTTCTAACATGCACTGAAGTAACCTCAGTCCAAAATATTTTGAAACTTTTTCTCTTTTCAATTACCAGCTGTTTCGATACTTGAGCTATTTGACAAGAAAGGATGTATTACGTATGTCTGAATGATATACATTAGGAGTTCTGCTTTCTGGACCCATAAATTTTATGGATAAATAGATTATACATTCTTGCAAAAAAAAAAAAAAAGCCTTTTAAAAATTTAACCCTATCTGCCAGGATATCCTTTCTATCTGTCTGATAATAGCATGTTAAAATTATATATACTTAATATCAGATAATTTACTTTAGCTGGCATAATGGCATTATAGTTTCTCTACATTGGTATGGTGTAGTTCTGAGAATCTTAATGACCATGTTGTTATTGAGGATGCGAGTGACGTATGAATAAATTTGAATATTTGATTAGGTTAAGTTAATTACACCAGAGCAATGGACTGGACTAAAACTGAGTCCTTACCAATGCTCCCAGGATTTTACCCCGCGACCCTGCTTGCCGTCTACGGTGGGTTTAATTACAACAGGGTTTTAGGGTGTGTGAACTGCGCTGCTGCGGTGTGTTTACCCAAGGAAGAAAATACAAACAAGATGTTAGGTTTAAACAGGGAGACAGGGTTTATTTTATAACTTAAAAGTATGAACTTTGGTAAGCTAACTTGCACAAAATATGTAAGCCCTTGTTTTTGTGGAATAGGCACAGGATTTGAATACTATGGCTTGTAGCCTTAAACAATAGGTAACTGCTGTAACAGCACTACTATTTAATCCCTTAGCTACTTATTGTGCTTCCGGGACGGACCGTGCAGCCTTTGATGCGTGCTGTAAAATGGAAAGATTAACTTTAGAGCTGAGTTATATTTATTTATTTATTTTTGGATTTTTTTGAGGTTTACCAGGTTGCTTAACCCTTGGCCGACTACTGCGGGGAGCAGATCTTATAAGAATAAGAATTTGCCTGCACTAAGCTAGGTTAATTTTTTAGTTGAATGGGTTGCCCTGCTGGCCAAGCAGGGGAGAGCCCAGTATATGCGGGGTTTTCTACTGAGAAGTTTTTCCCTTAGTTAAGTGGAGGGGTTTTTCTAGTTAAAGGTTATTTCCTTAAAAAATGGTACTGCCTATTTTGACCACCTTGTTATGGTAGCCCTTTATTGCAGACCTTTATTACCCTTAAAGGGTTACTAAGAATACCAGGGTTTTTCCTTTATTGGGTTATTTTTGACCGCTCTACCCTCCTAAATAGGGGGGAGCTTATAGCTTTGGATTATAGTAACAACGCAGTTTACCTAACTACCCTCCTGTGTGCATGCAATAGTTTTAAGCTAAACCAATAGCATTGGCCTCCTGTGCCTTTACAGAAGGACAAGGAATACAAAATATAAGGCGCTGATCATGGACTTGGGGAAGTCCTAATTCACCCTTTATTACAAAGCTATATGAAAACATTAATTGCTTACCCAATTATTTAACCTTAAACCCAGACCATGAATACCTTTTTATTTTTGCTTTGTGATTCAGGCGCTGGGCCTGTAGTTTTTTTTGAGCTAGGAAGTTATGACCCTTACGGCGCGCTTGTACGGCAGCCGCGTTAGGTTAGATAGTAAAGGAGGAAGGAAAAGAGAACCAGGAGGAAAAACCAACTTGGTTAATAAAAACCTTTTGTATTTTTAGGAACGACCGTGATATTTCAGACACCGGCCTGAGCTAAGGTCGGTGACTGGAAGGGCAGGGTTGCTGCTGCGGTTTTTCCGTGCAGGGCACCGTTGTTTGGGCAGTGCGGTCTGCCAGGCAAACCCTCCGGATAAAAGAACCGGAGCCTTACTAGTGATTTAGCTCTATGGAGACTGGAGCTTTTTTGGTCTTTAGGCTGGAGCTTTTTTGTTTTTTGACGGCCCACGGCGGCTAGAGAGCGATGACTGACACGCAGGTCAGCTTCGGCTCTTCTGCCAGCGATGTTTAGCTACAGGCTTAGTTTAGCTTTTAGCTTAGTTTTTTTGTAGTCTTTTTTTTTTTTTTTTGCTTTCCTCCAAGGTTTGGTTTGGAATGCCCCAAGCAGGGCTGCCCTTTTGAATATATGCAGCCTGGGTGGACCTGTTTGACAACCTTTGCCTCCTAGGTCCTCCTTAGTGCCACAATGTATTAAGGGGGCATTTGACTATTACATATGTATGAGGATTTTAAAGTAACCAATTAGTTTGAAACTTTTTAAACCATAACTTCATATATATTTATAGCTTGCCGAATATTAATTACAACTGTTATTTTTTAACTGTTATTTTTTGGCGGCCATTTTGGATTTTTAAAACTTTATTTTAACAGTGAATATGGTTTTTTAATTTATTTAATTTTGATGTGGTTTGTGAGGGAAATATGTTACCACTGCTGGTAAAGCAGATTATAAGTTTAAAATGCTTAGCTTAAGAGCTATTTGGTTAGGATGCAGGGCAACCATACAGACACCACAGCTTATGGACAGGGACATATAAATTACCTCAGAAGAGGATATTTTTACAGTTGTTTATTGTGGAGTTGTTGTGAAGTTGTATTTTCTCGGACAAAACTGTTCTGCTCACATCTTTATTTTTATAACAATCATTTGTAGGGAGGAAGAACAGGAGATAAGTAATTCAAAACATTATCAACTGGTTTAATTTTTAAAATAATCAGGTACAGTGAAGAATCTTGTCTAATATTTCTGGGCCAAATCTGTTCTGAGATCCACTGGGGTTAGTCTAGACTAACTTTGTTTTCTTTGGTGGAGCTGTTCTAAACTATCATTGATTTAACTGGAAAAAAAGACTTTGGCTTTACCTCTGCAAGATAGATCAATCTTGATTTTGTGCATCTAACATTCGCAGTAGAGATGGGGGAGTGATGATTTGTTTGCACAGTTTGTATTTTTAATAATAGAGCTGCATGAATTTTTCAGTAGAAAAATATATGAATTCACGATTTCATGTTTTAACAAAATTGTTCATCTTTAAAAAACAAATTCTATAAAAGTTATGACATTTTCAAAGTGAAATCCTTCAGTGTTTTGAACTTAAATTACTTTTGGTTTGGAATTTTCATTCAATTTTATTCTGAAAATGCAAAAACACAAAAAGAGTCACAGAATCTAAACAAAACATATATTGACCCTAACCAAGTTAATTTTCAGCGTATTTTACTGAAAATACTGATGTGTTTTTAGGGCTAACCCAAAACTATATTGTATTTCATAAATACTGAAAAAAACAACACCCTACCGTCTACAAAAACAAACCTTCCCCCAATATTTCCCAAGGCCCAAAACTGTTGTTCACACAGCCATATTAAAATCTAAAGAAGCACATAAATAAAAGCCATTCAGCCTTTTTCAGGTCATAGATTGAAATTTTCAAAAAATGCCTCAGGGACTTAACTTTTAACTTTCAGTGTCTGTTTTGGTGCTTCCGAAGTTCCCATCCATAATGTATGAAATGGCTAACAACCACCAAAGAAATTGGTGTTGCAAGATCAATGTTAGTTTTCACTATGGAAAATTGGAATAATGGAGTTGTAAGAAAAGCATCTCCTGTGCGTTTGCCTTGTATTAGGCTCATGTAGCAACTCAGCCTGTCTTCTCAGCACTTGAGTGTGAGGATGAATGTTAAGACATATGTAGGTAGGTCTATCTAGGAAGAAAGTTTTGAGAGTGATTAATCTTTCTGCAGATCACTGCATTGCAAAACACTATAAAAGTTCTATCTGTTGCCCTGCGCTTTTCCCTATTTAGAACTATATAGTGTGGAGAGACAGCTGAAACTTCCTTTGATAAAACCTAGCCTGTGTTTTGGATGATTAAATCCTATTGAATTTTCATGTTGAAGGCCTACGTTTGGGAGACTGTGTGACGTGTTGGAAAAGCAAGCCCTAAAGAAACAGATTTTGCAGATACTCAAAGTTCATATTTTTCCTGCTGCAAGACAAAAAAGACCAAACAAACCAGTACAGAAAGATTCATTTTATGCTCAGTGCATTAGCTTCACTCTATAGTTATCAGAAGCAAAAAGATTTTGTGCCCCCAAGGGGTTTATGAATTCCATCCATCTTGCGATTTATGATGCTCTGGAAGTAATTTTAGAAAACATTAGCAATGGTGCCGATGGGGACTCTTTATATGAACTAATTCACTATGGGAATCATAGGAATTAAAACAAAAATTGCAAACATTTTATTGATTGTTTTAATATATATATAATTGCAGTTTATCTATAAAAATGATTAAAGAAGGATAAACATGTGGAAGGAGATCTCTGTATTGACTGCAGACATTTAAAAGATGGGTGAGGAATTAAAATCTTATTCTCTGAGATTCTGAGAATGAGAGGTTCCTGTGTAAACTTGAGAGAATAGGGGTAAAGAACTCATGGTAAGGTGTCCCAAGAAACCTATGTGTACCTCTGAAACTTTCCACCAGATACAGAGGGCTTTGCATACTTTGACAATATGTTGTCTACGCTTCCACCTAGCGACTGGAGAAGGTGGCAGATGAAACAATTATCTGGGGGTCTGGGCTGTTTAAAAGGACCTCAGCAGCAGTGGCAACCAGGGGATTTGGACTGTTTTATCACCCCTGGGTGGGACACAGGCTCCTAAGCATGTCCAGGTTTTACTGGCAGTCAGCAGCGCTGACAGCTGCCATGGATCCTGGAAGGGGCAGGGCCAAGAGCAGAAGGGGTGGGGCCCAGGGCAGTCAGCCTGCAGTGCTTCCCAGGCTGTGGCAGTAGGCCTGCCCTTCCCATCCTCCTGCTAGTCCCTGACAATTGTGCGCAGCCAGAACAGCACTGCTGCAGCCCTGGGGTATGCAGCATGTAATGGAGTAACTGGGTGGTGGTAATTGTGGCATCTACACCTGCTGCCTATTAATTTCATTTGGTGATTCCTAGTTCTTGTGTTCTGGGAAGGAATAATTAGCTTTTCCTCATTTACTTTCTTCAGTGGTCATAATTTTATAGAACTCTGTCATAGCCCTCGTTAGTTATGTCTTTTCCAAGATGAAAAGTCCCAGCTTATTAATTTTCTCTTTTATGGCAGCTGTACATATTCCTAATAATTTTTGTTGCCCTTTTCTGAACCTTTTCCAATTCCAATACATCTTTTTTCTTGATGAGATGATCACATCTATGTGCAGAATTTAAGATGCGGGTGTAGTAGGGATTTATATGTATTCACGGTCACAGTGAGGGTCCAGTTAATTTGTGTGTTATTTTTTTATATAGCATTTTAATTAACAGTAAATATGTATGGTTATTAATTGCATTTGTAGATCACTGTAAGAGAACACACTGAGAACATAAGTCACACAGATCAAATATGCTTTGAAGGATGCAGGAAAAAAGTTATCCACAGGGGAAAAGTGCTGTGTATCAAGTCCTTGCCAGAGATCTTTGGAAAGGGGAAATTTTAACCAAGGGCATAATGGCACAGCAGAGTTCAGTGGCTAACACATAATTAGAGCTCAGCATAGCAGCATAGATAAGAGTAGGACCCAGGTCTCATGATGCCCATGCATGCGCTGTTATCCAGCAGACATTGCTGCTTCTTTTTTAATGGTCATCTACGTTATGGGGCCAGAGTTTGAATCTCTTCACTGTTTTAGAGCATGGTGACTCTTGTCTGTAAGTTCTCATAAATGATTTACATAAGAGAGTGTGATTGAACTGGGAACTGAATCCACAGATAATGAGTTCCAATTCAGTGCCTTAAACTTCTTCCCCCTATATACAGCATGAGACAAAGTCTGCTCTGAATTTCACTCTGGAGCAGCTCTATTAACAACACTGAAGTCTGCTTCTTTTGCAGCACTGAGGACCCTATTACCAGTTTGCCAATAACCTGAGGATCCCTATTAAAATGTCTGTGTATTTATGTAGGGATTTTCAACAGCTGCTGCACAATGAGATCAGCTGCAGTTGCTCATGGTTTCTTGGTTCTCACTGCTGTAACTGAGTGTGAGATTTAGATTTGTGGCTCCAAGTTTTACGGAGATGAAAAATCCGTAAATCAGCCAGTAACACTGCAGCCTTCTGTTTTTCAGTGATTGTTCTGGAAAATACCCTCTGCTTTAAATATACTTCTGCAGGCTGAAGAGAGCCATAAAGTCATTCATTAATTGTATTACCTCTTTTCATTGCATTGCAGTCCATTGGAGTGGGTTCTAAAGGAATAATGCAGCTTGTAGCATTGCTGTGATGTACAGGTCTGAATTCAGGGCACCCCTAGCTTCTTTTTTTGTTCTTTTTTCTTTTTGTAAGCAGAGATTTGGCAATGGCTGAATTCTGATTTATTTGACGTTTGGCCGTGTGGGCTGTAGTCACAGGCCTTAATTGTGTGTGTGAAATGGAGCAACATGGGAACTTGGGGCACGATGCATCAATGATATAAACCTAGTGAAATCAGCAGATTTACATTGGGAGTAGACTTGGGGGTTTTAAGTGTTCATTTGCTATGCAGTTGGTTGGGGAAATCCTATCTTGCTTTTGTAGTTATACTGTACAGTGATGGGGCATTCTTGTGTAATTTACCAGCAAAGTGAACGTAAACAGAAGTTTGGAAAGACTACCCAGTGTTTTGTTTATATTGATCTGATACTTCTCTGAAAGGGCATAAGTCATTACCAGTGCCACATTGTTTGTGCCATCTGCATTTAAAGGAGTAAACTGCAGTGGGTATGAATAATTGCAGAAAAAAACTCAGAGGGAGAGGTCAGGGTAGACTTAAGGGGATCTGCTAGATACAGAATAGGGTGACCAGGTTTTCAAAATCCCATAACAGGACATACCCAGGAGCCCTGCAGTCTCCATGGCTCTGAACTTCTCTTCCTCTTCCTCCTGATGCTCTGCCCCCAGATAGGTCAGGAGCTGGAGCGCGGGACACTGTGATGAGCCATGGATCCTCCACCTGTCATAGGCAAGGAGCTGGAGTGTCCAAAAGCTGCTTCATGCTCATGTTTCTGTCCTTGGGGATGCTGCCAGGGCAGTTGACCCTGGGCAGTATTTACTTTCGTCTTGCTTCTGGAATGGCCAGGGCCAGGGCCATGGAGGAAGTGGAGGAGCAGGGGGAGGAGCTTACTGGCAAAGGAGGGTGGGGAAGGGGCTAAGGCTTTCCTCAGCTTTCTTCCCATCAAGAAAAGGCTGTTCTGGAGTCATTTAGTCCCAGAGTCGGACTTAAAATGCACAGAGAGAGACAGGTTAATTTGGAGTTTTGATTTTTTTTCTGGGGTTTGATTTCCAAGGTGCTGGGCCCTAGAATTGCATCTTCGCAGAGCTGTGGTTAACCAGTGTGTGCATTGCTCTGTGGGGGGCAGTAACTCCAACCCTATACCTAGTCTGTGGGTGACCAGGGAATCTGGCTCATCAGTCCAGATTGAGGTTATGCTGTTCCTTGTGGAAAAGTTGCCATTGTCTTTCTTCATTAAAGGCTTAACCCCATTTAATTCACTTCACTGAGATCAGTCCACTTCCAGATTGCAGTTCCTAATGAGGTAGCATAGTCCTCTAAAACCAGTGTAAATACAGAACATCCAGAGTCCTTCATTCCCTAAGTGTTACTGACACAATGATCTATTTGGCAGCTGACATTTGAAACTTGAAGCTAAAAACAGTTCAGCAGATGGGGTTTGAAGGTCATCCTAGCATGACTTCACACCCATTCGATTCTGCTCCCTGGTGTCTCATTGATGTCCAGCTTATAATTGTGGCTCTGGTTTCATGCTCTACCATTTTCCCTTTACATTGATTGCCTTGCGGTCTGATTTCTGTTGGGGAGGCAAAAAAAGAAATGATCTCTTATCTCTTATCTGCTTACTTCTTTTAGATAAAGAGCTGGAAGCTTGTCTTTTGCCTTCTATATAGATCAACACATCCAAAGTAAAGCACCACTTTTTCTCTGTGTGCTTACTTTGTTTTCCAGTTCTTAGCAAAAAAGGTTTGCTGCATGAAGATGCTGTGCCAGTGTATCTTTTTACCTCCTCAGGGACACTAAGCTGTGGTAACTGGGTTACCAAATGGCAGTTTAAAGGAAGCTACATCTGGACTTATAATGAAGAACTGCTCATTTTGATACCTGTGTACTCTAGTGCAAAGAGACTGGCAATATATGTTTACATTAAGGGTGTAATTTACCCCTTTGCACAGAGTTAGCCCCTAGGCACTTATCACTTAAATCCCACTTAAGCCTTTTAGGTTACATCTACACTACAGAGATCTCTTCCGGAAGAACGTCTTTCAAAAGATTGCATCCACACACAAAAAAGCGGATCAAAAGAGCCATCTGATCTTTTGAAAGAGAGAGTCCATGCAGCCCCCCCTCTTTCAAAAGAACGGGTCAGGGATCGAAAATGAAGATTGTTCTTTTGAAAGAATGGCCCTGCGGAGTGTCTACACACGTTTTCTTTTGAAAGAAGCATTCAAAAGGGAGTGTTTTTCCTGAAATGGGAAAGGAAGAGTGATTTTGAAAGGAGCACCACATTCTTTCAATTTACTTTCAAAAGAATGCTTTTTGTGTGTGGACGCTCCATGGGCTCTTTTGAAAAGGCCCCCTTCTGTCAAAAGAACTTGCTAGTGTAGGTGCAGCCTTTCTGAGCCTTGTGAAATGTGGATAAATATGACCTGCTATATGACCCCATTTTTAAAAATTATCTGGTTTCCCAATGATGTGAAATGCAGTCAGGTTAGCCTGCTGTGCATTGATGTTGCACACAGATATGGACATAATTGGAGATACACATATCCTAGAACTGGAAGGGACCTCAGGAGGTCATCTAGTCCAGTCCCCTGCCCTCTTGGCAGGACCAAGCACCATCCCTGACATCTACTTGCCCCAGTCTTGAAATGGCCTCTTCAAAGCTTGAACTCACAACGCTGGGTTTGGCAGGCCAATGCTCAAACCACTGAGCTAGGCCTCCCCTTTTTTGCCTATAACTTTATTGCTTAAATGAAGGAAATGGGGAAAAGGTCTACACTGAGACCAGCAGCAAAGAAATAGGGATATAAAATCCCATTTAATTGGTTAACCAGTTACCTGATGAAATGGGGTGAGGGGGAGGGCTGGGGGGGTCACGGACATGGGGTGTTCTAGCCCAGCCAGAGCAGCCCTACTCCTGGCGAACTGTGGCTGCTCCAGCCCAGCTGGAGTATCCCTGCCTGAGGCACTGCTGTGGGTAGGTGGGCGCTCTGGTGTGGCCAGAGCAGTTCCCATCCTTTGTGGCTCCAGACATGCCTCAGGGTGGGGGTGCTCCAGCCAAAGGCCTTCCCAGCTATGCCATCCTCCTTCCCAGCTGCCCCGTCCCCTGGGGCCAGCATGAACAAGGCTGCTCCAGTCCAACGAGAGAACCCCTGCCCATGGTGACCCTGCTGGGCTGGGGCAACCCCCTGCCTGAAGTGGCCAGGGGGCTGCTCCAGCTTCTGGTTAGCTGTAACCAGTAAGCCTCATTCATTTAGGGTGAGGCTTTCCAGTTAATTGGTTTAACTTTAACATCCCTACAATGAAACACCTTTATTTTCACAGGTCTGTGAAAAATGCAGTCTTAGTTCCAAGGGTTCTATCTTTGGGGGTGTTTTATGATCCCAGCAACGTACCTGTAGCTTTGTCTACCTTTCCACATTTTACTCACGAGTGAGGAGAAAAGGAATTGTCAAGCTGCTCCGAGAGCCATCAAGCAGATTCCGAAGTGGTGTTGAAAGTTGAGGGGATTTAATAGTTAAATAGTCATACTATTCATCGATTCCCACTGGAAGGTCCTCTGTGTTAATTATGAGTCCCAAGGATGCTATCTTGGCAAACACAGCTGCACTACTGCTGTCACTTCGGTGTAATTAATCATCCAGGCTGAATCAGAGGAGAAGGTTCTTTTCTGTGCCCTCCTTTCAAATAGCTGTAAAAAATGAAAATGCTTAGGTGCCAAAAACTCTTTCCATGCCACATTGGAGTGAGGGTACCTAATATTAATGTGTACAGTTCTGTGCTCTTTCATATGTTGTGAGGGACATGTGTGTTCCCCCTGCTCTCAAAAGCCCCATGAATTACACCAGATTCTGGAAAACTGGCACATGTTCATTTATAGTCACTCAATGGGGCAGTAAAAGGAGAGTGCAGTTGTGCTTGAAATTAGTCTAGTAATACTGACTTTAATCATTTAACGAGTACAGGGGCTAGGTCACACTAACTGCAAATATCTGCAGTGGCTTTTTCAGCAAACTGTACTGTTTGTTCCAGGAATGGCTTTGGGGGAAGCTTGCACATTCTTCTGCTGTCACTTTCAATGCAGAATTAGTTTCTTACTTTTCTGAGCACTGCTCACTGATCAGCAGCTTAAATCAGTGCAAACCATTCTGGGCCAGAGGCTCAGCTGGTATAAATCGGTTCCACTCCACTGATTTCTAAGGAGCTATGTCAGTTTACACCTACGGATGATTTGGGCCTTTGTTTATTGATCAGCGGAAACAGGTATATAATTTGTCTTCTGAAGAACAATTTGCAGTGGCATTTGGGTCCCAGTTCAGTAAAGTCTGAGGTTTCAAGCCAGTGGAACTATCTGTGTACTTAAATTTAGGCACAGGTTTAAATGCTTTGCTGAATTGGGGATGTTTCTCTCTGGAATTCACAGTGAGCCTGAAAGAGAGCAGCAGTGTCCCTTTTGCACAGTGATGACATGTTATGTGTGCTGAGAGTGAAGCATGAAGTGCCCATGTGTACAATATTTCACATGCCCCTTAGGCCACCATGAGAAGGGCAAGTGGCATTTTTCTCTAGCCTGATGCAGGTAGGAAGGATTAATTTGGAGCCACCACATTAATCTACTTGGGGTGAAAACATCCAGGTGACATTTGTGCACTTCATAATGATAAGGTTATGATCCTGTAAATCTTATAGAAGTTGTTCTCAATCCTATTATTTCTGTGGGACTCCGAGGTAAGTTAGGACTGCCTTGTGTCCAGTACTGCTTTATAAATTCAGTATCTTCCTGTGAAGTGAGTGTTTCTTTAAGGGTACATCTACACTTAGGAACTAGGATTTTCTTTATTCACGTACATACGCTTGCATTAGCTCAATGACAGTTAGAACAAGGATGAATAGTAGTGTGGCTGTGATAGCATGGGCAGCAGGGTTACAGCTTAGCTATGCCATGTACAAACCTACCCGAACCCTGTGGGATTGGCTAAGCTGTGCTACTGCCTATGGTACTGTGGCTCTGCTGCTATGTATGCTAGTGAGATTCTGTGAACACAAGCTGGGAATCACACTCCATAGCTCGTAGTATAGGTGTAGCCTAAAGTACCTTGCTTAACATCAGCGTTTTAAAGGGATGCCATCAAAAGTGCTTATCCAAAATATATATACCGTAAAATATAAAATATAGGTAAAATATATATACCTATCCTTGTCAGTGGTTTAATTTAGAAGGTTTACAATTAGCTGGGCATTTGGAGATTGATCACTCTGCTTTTGCTTTTTGCCACCAGTCCTGCTACTTTCAACAATTTAACTTTTTCTTGGATGGGTGAGAAAATAAATCTGCCCGGTATGGCCTGCAGTAGAAGGGGCCATAATGGTGTTAGGGAAGGAGCACACATGGCATGAGAGTAATTGCATCCACCCAAAAGAGCATGTTATGGAAAGTGTGACAACACCGTGTAGAACATTATCTCCCTTTAGTGGCGAGACCACGTTTAGGTTATGTCTTCAGTGCAGCGTTCATTCAAGTTATCTACACTCTATGCTTCTGGAGGAATTCTGCGCCACTGCCCAATGTGGAATTTTGCAGAAATTATTGTGTGTGCAGAATATTTTTCTGACCACCATTAGGGGTTGCTGGACTAGCAGAACCCAGTTTGCATGTAGAAGGTGCTGTTGCAGGGGAGACGGAGGGAGCTAGAGGGTTCCTGGCAGCAGCAGTTCCCAGTTGCCTGGAGGGAAGGAGAAGACAGCATGCAGGAAGCTCCACAGAGGTCTTGGATGGCTGAACATCAGGCTGATTCTCCCTGTCTGTCCCTGGGCTCTGGAGAGCAGGTGTCTGGGTTGGGGTGGCATGGCTGGCTCTGGGAGGGGAGGGACTTGTCAGGCTCTGGAGGGAAGAGAGATGAGTATTAGGGCAAGAGGAGGGCACCATGACTGGGCTCTGGGGGAGAGAGTGTGTGGATATTTGGTCGGGGTGGAGGATTGTGTGGGTCCTGATGTGGCTGTGGCTGTGGATGGGCACTGCTTGACCAGCAGCAATGTTGCTTCTGATCTTTTCATGCATACGCAGATTTTTTCCATTCATGTGTGGAATAAATTTTTATGTGGGCTGAGGTATGTGCAAATGTGCACCACCAATAGAAACAAAACAGCAAGCTGTGGGCGCTCTGCTAATCAGCTAGGCGGCATTTAAATCTCTTCTAAGTGGCTGCACAAGTGCACAATTTACAGGGAACACTGGTTGTTTGGGAGGGGGGTATATGTAAACTGTAAGACTTAGTGCATCCTATCAGAGTTATCCTCAGTCCTACTGGAAGGAAGGAAGGAAGGAAGGAAGGATTACCCCCAGTGGAGAAACTGAGTCAGAATTTGCGTACAAAAACTGAAGTAGTTTTGTATCTGAGCTGAGCTTAGAATGTGGCAGTTCCTGGAAACTAGACCTGCCTTCAAACATCCAGACCAATGTTCTCAAGTCTTTTTTTATTTGAGGACTCCTAAAAATTTGAATGGAGGCGTGAACACCTTTTGAAATCTCAGACATAGATTGTGGATTCCCAGATGACTGGGGACCACAGGTTGAAAACCACTTTTCTAGACTTTATCAATGGACAGGTCTCTTCCAGGATTGAGATTTTCCTTATAGAATCATAGAAGAGTAGGACTGGAAGGGACCTCGAGAGGCCATCGAGTCCAGCCCCCTGCCCTCATGGCAGGACCAAGCACTTTCTAGACCATCCCTGAAAGCCATCTATCTAACCTCTTCTTAAATAGCTCCAGTGATGGAGATTCTACCACCTCCCTTGGCAATTCGTTCCAGTGTTTGATCACCCTGACAGTTAGGAACTTTTTCCTAGTGTGCAACCTGAACCTCCCCTGCTGCAATTTCAGTCCATTGCCTCTTGTTCTATCCTCAGAGGCAAGGAAGAACAAGTTCCCTCCCTCTGCCTTATGACACCCTTTTAGATACCTGAAAACTGCTATCATGTCCCCCCTCAATCTTCTCTTTTCCAAACTAAACAAGCCCAATTCTTTCAGCCTTTCTTCATAGGTCATGTTCTCTAGACCTTTGATCATTCTCGTTGCTCTCCTCTGGACCCTCTCCAATTTCTCCACATGCTTCCTGAACTGCAGTGCCCAGAACTGGACATAATACTCCAGCTGAGGCCTAACCAGCGCAGAGTAGAGCGGGAGAATGACTTCTCATGTCTTGTTCACAACACACCTGTTAATGCATCCTAGAATCATGTTTGCTTTTTTTGCAACAGCATCACACTGTTGACTCATATTTAGCTTGTGGTCCACTATAACCCCTAGATCCCTTTCTGCTGTACTCATTCCTAGGCAGTCCTTTCCCATTCTGTATGTGTGACACTGATTGTTCCTTCCTAAGTGGAGCACTTTGCATTTGTCCTTATTAAACTTCATCCTGTTTACCTCAGCCCATTTCTCCAGTTTATCCAGATCCTTTTGAATTATGACCCTATCCTCCAAAGAAGTTGCGACCCCTCCCAGCTTGGTATCATCTGCAAACTTGATAAGTGTACTTTCTATGTCAATATCTGAATCGTTAATGAAGATATTGAACAGAACCGGTCCTAACGCAGACCCCTGCGGAACCCCGCTAGTTATACTTTTCCAGCAGGATTGAAAACCATTAATAACTACTCTCTGGGTACGGTTATCCAGCCAGTTGTTCACCCACCTTTATAGTAGCCCCATCTAAGTTGTATTTGCATAGTTTATTGATAAGTATATAATGTGAGACAGTGGCAAATGCTTTACTGAAGTCTAGGTATACCACCTCCATCGCTTCTGCCTTATCCACAAGGCTCGTTATTCTATCAAAGAAAGCTATTAGATTGGTTTGACATGATCTGTTTTAAACAAAACCATGCTGGCTGTTCCCTGTCACCTTACCACCTTCCAAATGCTTGCAGATGATTTCTTTAATTACCTGCTCCATTATCTTTCCTGGCACAGAAGTTAAGCTGACTGGGTTGTAGTTTCCCGGGTTATTCTTGTTCCCCTTTTTATAAATGGGTATTATATTTGCCCTTTTCCAGGCTTCTGGAATCTCTCCCGTCTCCCACGATTTTCCAGAAATGATTGCTAAAGACTCAGATACCTCTTCTATCAGCTCCTTGAGGATTCTAGGATGCATTTCATCAGGCCCTGGTGATTTGCAGACATCTAATTTTTCTAAGTAAATTTTAATTTGTTCTTTTCTTATTTCAACTTCTACACCTACCCCTTTTTCACTAGCACTCTCTGTCAGGCATTCCTTCCGATTTTTCAGTGAAGACCGAAACAAAGAAATCATTAAACATCTCTGCCATTTCCAAATTCCCTGTTACTGTTTCTCCCTCCTCACTGACCAATGGCCCTACCCTCTCCTTGGTCTTCCTCTTGTTACCAATGTATTTGTAAAAAGCCTTCTTGTTTCCCTTTATGCTTGGAGCTAGTTTGAGCTCATTTTGTGCCTTAGCCTTTCTAATCTTGCTCCTGCATGCTCGTGTTGTTTGCCTATATTCGTCCTTTGTAATTTGTCCTAGTTTCCATTTCTTATACGATTCCTTTTTTATTTTGAGATCATGCAAGATCTCCTGGTTAAGCCAAGGCAGTCTTTTGCCATGTTTTCTATCTTTCCTACTCAGCAAGATAGCTTGCTTTTGGGCCCTTTATAATGTCCCTTTGAAAAACTGCCAACTCTCCTCAGCTGTTTTTCCCCTCAGTTTAGCTTCCCATGGGACCTTACCTACCAGCTGTCTGAGTTTACCAAAATCTGCCTTCCTGAAATCCATTATCTCTATTGTACTGTTTTCCTTTCTACCCTTCCTTAGAATTGTGAACTCTATGATTTCATGATCACTTTCACCCAAGCATCCTTCCACTTTCAAATTCTGAATAATTTCCTCCCTATTTGTTAAAATTAAATCTAGAACAGCTTCCCCCCCGTAGCTTTTTCAACCTTTTGGAATAAAAAGTTGTCTGCAATGCAATCCAAGAATTTATTGGACAGTCTGTCCCCTGCTGTATTAGTTTCCCAACATATACCTGGAAATGCAATTTGTTGCACCTTTTTGTAGTGAGTCCGGTCAAAGGAGACATGCTGTTTTTCAGAAAGTCCTGTCACATCAGTACGATCCCATTGATCATTGGGATTTAATTGTATTTAGGAGAAGGGTTGTGAAGAAGACCCTTGGTATTCTTTTTAGATATTTGTACATCTGTCCATTGCAGCCCAGTACATAGAAATATCAGTTTTTATAAACCTTTTTTTAATGAGCTTTTGAGCTTTATCCAAATTTGCTACCTGAAGAAATGCTTTGTCTGTAAGTGGGTGAAGCGGTGATGCATCCCCCATTATTTGTCAAAGAAACTGAAATCAAGAGACTTACAACTGTAGTGTAATAGATCTTTTCCCATAAAAACTTAAAGCTGAAATTGATGCATTACAGTCATAGACTATTTAAAATTCATGGATAGTACGATAGCCACAAATCAAGATGATGTCTTAGAATAACCATTTGGGCAGGCAGGGATTTTTAATGTATTTTGCCTCTAGCACAGTATGTAGAAGAAGCTGATTTTATATTAATTGAGCGGAAGTTGGTGTGCATTACATCAAACACATTGTTCTTCAAGTTTGGATTGCGTGGGGAGGATTTTAGACAGAGGTAAACGAACCTGAGTTTAAAATACTCACAAGGATTTTCTTTCTATCTGACCTTAAACTTCAAATGCTTTTTTATACCGCTAACTACTACCACTATCAAAACAGCTTCCAGCAGTATGTGGTTCCTGGCGTTCTGGGAAACAAGATGGCCCTTAGCTTGCTAAAGTTATGACAATCCCATTTTGGACACCAAACCAGCTGCTGAGCCCCACAGATACCACTATGAATATTTACATTATGGGAATTGGATGATTTGTCTGTTAACTCTATTTCAAATAAAGCTGGGCAAAATATTTTGGAAAATTATTTGCTAAAAAGACTCAAGTTGGGTTGACCAGAAGCTTTGCAATTTCATACCGATTTGCTGAATAGTTTAATCCAGAACCCCCTCCCTATTTTTTTGCGGGGGGAGTATTAGTTTCACAGAATGGAAGGAACGATGCTACACACCCTTATAGGTTTTAGTCCAGGGGTTATGGCACTTACCTAGGATGTGGGATCGGATATTTGATCTCAGGTTTCCCCTCCTTTCTGCTCTAATCATCAGGATATTAGCTATTCAGTGCTGGCTGTCTCTCAGTCTCCACTGCTGTGGCTTTTCCACTTTGTAGAAGTAATGAAATAGTCTCAGGAGCAGGGACTTAAATCTGGATCTCCCACATCCCAGGCAAAATGTGTCTTCTTCAATCTGAAATAAACTTTAATTTTGCCAACATTTTTCAGCATTTTCAGATTTGTTTCAGCCTGAACTGTTTTTTTCCCCCCTAATCTTTTGGAACTGCTGCTGAACCACAAAATCAGGAGTTTGCCTAACTCTGTTTCTTCCATTTCCAAAAGAAACTGCTGTGGGACAATAACAGTGCATTTTTGCCACAATAAATATTGGGTGGATGTGCCTAGTAGCTGTTGAGGAAAATCCTGCTGCCATGTGTTTGGACTGATAATAAATAGTGGGGCAGATCCTTGCTTTTAAGTTTTGTGCTGATCTAGTGGTGTAAAGTAGCCTAAGGCTGGTCTAAATGGCTATTTAAGTGTTTCCCTGGGTTTCAGCTGGAATAGTACTGCTGAAATGCCCCTTCTCACATGATGTGAGAAGATGTGGCCAGATGTGTGGCTCACTTGCTGGTGATTCCTTGATGCTAGAAGAGTTTCTTGGGGCCAGATACAGCTAGCCAAAAAATAGAGCAGTCCTGAGTCTGCTCTGAATTGCACTGGGGGCTGAACTGGCCACAGCTAGACCTGGGACAAGGGCATGTAGGAGGGTGACTCTCACCTGGTCTACACTTGCAGCAATATGTAGGGTATGTTTAGCTATATGTTTCAGAGAAAAGCAGGCTGCACCCACAGGGCAGTGTGGAGTTACACATGGGGATGAAAGGCTTTAATGGGGAAGACAGCAGGGAAATGTTCAAACAGCTCTCCCGTGCCAGAGCTTTTTCCTCCTGCCTGTCCCCTGCCAGAGCCTCTTCCTGTTGCTAGAGTCTTTCAGTGCAGTGGAGAAAGGCTCTGGCAAGGAGTAGGTAGCCTGGCACTATACTGCTAAAAACAACAGAGCAGATGGGTGGGCACTGCCCTGGGTTTGAGTGTGCTGGGAAGGTTATATGTCCTATACCCAGCTAAATAGCATGTACCTATCTATACTGCTCTTCATACCCAGCCTGGGGGACACGCGATGTATATACTCTACATAGTGCCATGAGTGTATACATTGCCTCAGAGCCACCTGTGTTTTGCTTTGAGCCTTTAGTTCGTTGGCACTGAACTGGATCTGAGGACCTAGTCCTTAGATATGCATTTATCTTCAAAGGACCACACAGAGATTAACCTTTATAGCACTCTTGTGCAATGAGGAAATAAGTGTTTTTTTTCTCCATCCGTAAAATGGGTTTGAGCCAGAGAGGTGAAAAGACTTCCCTAAGGTCACACAGCAAAACAGTGTCAGGAATAAAATTCAGGCTTTCATGGATTGGCTTCTAATCCCTTCTTAGTCATAGACCATGCTGGCTCTCTAACAGTGGCTAGCCTGTTGTTTCATAGTATACGGGTCAGGAAGACCTGAGACCATCTTTTGTGTAGGGCTATAGGTTAAAGTTGCCAGATATAATCTAAAACTTCAATTATTTGGGAAGAGAATGTGCATATATTATAATAACCAGAAGTGATAAACAGTGTAGCAGACATTGAATCAGACAGTGAATAGTTTACTGTATAGTGCTTTGTATGTATGGTAGTTTTGTTGTCATCTATTACACACAAAATCAGTTGGGTGATAGTTTATTATATAATTTCTGAAAGACAGTTTGATAAATATCCATTGGTTAGTTTGGCAGAAGTCAGCACACAGTGCTGTAATTTCAGTTGTTTATGGCAATTACCTTGATATTTTCTGAGTCTCTCTCTCTCTAATTTACCTGTGCAAAAAGTACCAACTCTCCCATCCCATTACCAGTGAATTGACAGAATGTTCTGCTGGTGAGTGTGTACTGCTTGCTACTGTGGTTTGGTGGTATGATTTATATGGGCAGCCAGAGTTCCTTGTTGTTGCTGTGTGTCATCATTACAGGAACGAAGAGCAGAGCTGACCTTCAGGAACTGAAATGGTCACAAACAGTACAAGTGACCCTCGGGAGAAGGAGGCAGCAATTGTTCCTTGAAAATCTCTGTGGCCCTGAAAAGTCACAACGGGTGAATAGTGCTGCCTGTACAGCGGAGCAAATCGATGATTTAGAATGATTTAATTTACATTTTACATCCTGTGAAGAAAGTAAGAGTCTCTGAAAATGCAGAAGGAAAGGGAGGGGGGTCCAAGATATTTGCCTCTCTGTTGGTGAATCATTTTCTTCCTTCACATCTGTTAACGCTTCTTTAGAGGAACAGAAGCAGGGAGCTAATCTTCAAACAGAAGACAGAAATACCCTCAATGCTTAGATTAAAAATTTAAACAAAGAAATCCAGGATTTATATTTATCCAGCCTCTGCTACTCAGGAAGCATCAAGCTTAAGAGAGATTTTTACTATTGATGGTGATGCATTTCTTGTAGTACATATCAATAGGAGCCTGGAGGAGACTGTTCTTTCCACAGTCCCCATGCTCCGACTGTTCTTTGTATAGAGGGGGGAAGAACCATTACTGTATCCCTAATATTGACTGAACAGTCTAGCCCTGCTCTGTCTCCCTTCTTCCTCTGTCTCACATACGTAATGCTACCATGGGTCTTTCAACCTTCCTGGTATTGCACTGTAGAAATCTCCAGCTGAACTTGTCCTATTTTCCTGCCGATACATAATTTCAATGACGACGACAGAAATGTAGGAGCGTCTCTCTTTGCGTGGGGTACAGCAACTTGAGCTACAAGGCAGTTTCACAACAGTACATTGCATAATGCTGCACAAAGAGAAATGCAGTTAACAGGAGGGAGGTGAAGAGAAATCCTTATTCAGCATGCAGCTCTCTCAGCTTTCCAGCAAAAATAGTTACCTCCTACCTCTTCAGTTCAATGAAACATACTGTAAATATCCCAGAGATATAAGAACATAATTGGGAAATAGTCTTTAATCAGTACTTTCTTTAGCAGAAGTCAGCTAATGCAGGAGACAGGCTGGGATTTTTATTCCATACCCCCAGCTTCCTAGACTAAAAACATCCCAACAGACTACCGTACTCTCTACTGATTATCATAACACTATTGGTTAGTTTCTCATCTCAGGTAATGCTGTTAAAGCTCCAGAGTAACTCAGCTAATTCCAGTAGATTTGCATCAGTGCCGCTGGAATCATAATCTGTGGGACGAAAGAGTGAGGAGTTGGTTTAGCTCCAGTTATTGTATGGGACCAACTGCTAACTCTCCAAAATTCTTGCCGTCCCCTAAGTAACATTGAGGGAAAGAACTCTAAGTAGGGAAAGTAGGACTTCTTTTTCCCTGTACTTCCACTTTAAATATAATACTTTGGAATATTTAATTTTTACATCAGCCATAAGGCTCTCCTATGATCAACAAGAACAAAGTCTGGCTAAGCCTTTACAAAGATACCTGTCTAGCTATGTGCTTTTGATAATGCCAAATTACACTGAGCTTGGTTACAACCTATACTATATAAAGCTCTTAGCAGCTGTTATCAGAGATAGTTTACTACAGGCTGAACCTCTTTATTCTGGCACCTTCAGGACCTGACCAGTGCCATACGAGAGAATTTGCTGGACCACAGGAGGTCAATAAATGGGCACAATCTGTTTTAGAGACCTGCAGAGTAATTAGCCTAGTGCTATATTTATTCCCTTCACACTGTGCAAACCTCAGCTGTATTTCCTTAGGTAAATCCACAAACAGGATAATGAAACTGGCCAGGCCAATGCTTTTCTGTGAGATTAGCCTGTCAGTATCTCCCCTCCCACCATCATTCTTATGATGGTGTTTTTCCACAAGAGACTCAAAAGCTTAAGGAACTGTCTGAAAATCACAAAAGGAGCAAACCTTGCAAAGATATTTTGTTGCATAAGCACTTTTTGTGTCATGTTGAATGTATAAGACTTGTCATTAGATCAGCCCTTAGAAGAATAGCCTTCAGTATAATTTTAATTTGTTTAAAGAGCTGGGTAGCTTGTGTGCTCAGCACATTACAGAGAAAAGGCATTTTATTTTAAGAGCATCATTTAAAATCTAGGAGGCCTTTAAATGTGTGTGTGTGTGTATATATATATATATTTTTTTTTTTGGACTCATGTTGTGTCTTGTGGAACACTGTATGTGTGTTCTGAACTTTTTGATCCAGTTTACAAGCAAGCGTCCAGTAATCCATTAAACTGTCAGTCCTCTCTGATGAGAGTACGACAAACAGCTTTCATACTAAAGCAACGAAAATAATGCAGAAGTATAGTTCAGAGCAGTGATTGTCAACTTTTTTTTTGGTGGACCCTTTAAATTTTTCAAATGGTGGTGCAGATCCTTTTGAAAATCTTAGACATAGTCTGAGGCTCACCAAGCATCTGTAGACCACTAGTGGAAAACCACTGTGTTAGCATGGTGAGGAGTCTTGGTGGAGAATTCTTATTGGGGATTCTTGTGAAATTTTCACGTAGTGCAAAATACAGTGCAGCAACCATGTCAGTCAGCGTCATACACATATTTCCCACTCTCTTGTTTTAAGAGATTACAAAGAACAAAACTAAAAGAAAAGCCTCATGAACAACTACCACCTGTGTATTTTGGTTGAGGTATGCAGTAACATCATGGCACATGCCTCCAATCCGCAAATAAGTCTAATCTTTTAAGATTTTTTTATACCACTTATCACCACATCATAATGTCCCAGCATAGTGAGCAAATGATTTGTTTTGACTGCTTCCAATGATATTTGACCCTATGTACCGTATTGGAGTGAGGTCTCTTAAATATATTTCTCTTTTTGCATCCGTTCTTTGCATGCACCCAGAATATCATAACCAGTTTTAAACTTGTCTCCTGACAAGATAATGTATGCAGTTCTCAGCATTTGCAAGATAGAAGGGCAGTGAATTGTGGTAGTTCATTGGGCTTTCTGTGTGCCATTGTCAAATAAGCTCACAGATTGCAAAACCCAGCACATGCATCAAGGGTAAATATGGTAGGTTTTTTGTTTTTTTCTGTTTGTCCTTTGAAGCTGCATTTCAACTGAAGTCTTCTTGTTCACATAAGGCCACCATGTTTCCTGTAATGCTTTTTGCGGGAACAGAACTGTTAGACCTGATATTTTCTTAAGATTCTAACTTGCTGCTCTGACTACCAAAATTAGTTGTATTATTTCATTGGGATGCAATAATCTGCTTCATGTCCTAAGTGGTTGTGCAGTTTTGCTGTCCTTCCTCCCCCAAGGATAGCTGTATTTCAGAGTTTTGTAAAATTATTCCTGTATATAGGCCCATATTGCTTCCTTTACCTGGGAAGAACACTCACTGAAGCCAAAGGAAATTTCCTCTTCATGAAGTTGTGGTAGAGCCTTCAGGATTTAGCGCATAGCTCATAAAGTGCTTTGGGAATAAATGTAAAGTTGTCATCAGACATGCAAATATACGAACATGATCATTTTGTTTGCCTTTTGGGGATAATTTCATTTGCATTTAGGAAAACTATAGTGCTCCTGAGAGAGAGAAAAATATATGGGCCTCCAAAGGAAAGCAACCCCTATGCCTAAAGAAGTAATGCAATATCCAAGCTGAACTACTTTATTTTCAGCCTTCAGAGCCCTACGCCTTTTTTACACCATATTGGAACATTTAATACTTGGCTACCCTAAAACACTGACCCACATTTGGAATATGTTCTTATTATATGAATATATTATCTAAAATACTAGAAGCCCAGTGCAAGCCGCCCAACCTTAAAACTAGATATGACCTTGGATCTAGGCCATCGTTTCTCTTTGTTTTGGGGTGTTCAGATGTTGGTTCAAGGCAGGGTTCCCTCTATTTTTTCTATCCATGGGCGGAATAAATTTTGTTATGTGCACCAAGGCATGTGCATCACCAATAGAAACACCTACTGCTGGCTGTGGGTGGCCGTGGATGCTCTTTTGGTTAGCTGGGTGGCACCTGAATCTCCCCTGAGTGGCTGCTCCAGTGCTCAGTTTACAGGGAACACTGATTCAAGGTTCAAGCTCATCTCTAAAAGGAAATAGTCCCTTGGCACGGCATTGTAACAAATACAAACCCTCTCTGTTATAGTCCTCAGCAGTACAGTAACAAATTGCTCAAGGCCACTTAGTCGTATTTCAGCTTCCAGCAAGTTCAGATGGCTTTCATCCTGCTGTTCATCATGGCATTGTAAAGTTAAGGCGTCTGTTCACAGTACTGTAAAGTTGTCCCACACAGCTCACATTTTCATCAGATGCCCACTGATGATTAGCTGGAAATCAGTCTACTAAAGTTAGCTGATGTAAACCAAAAGTGTATAGTGAGGATTAGTACTGAGGAGCATGACTAAGGTTAGGTTATGAGTAAGGAGGTGAAATTAATTAAAGAGTGAATAGAGTCTGAATAAGTCCTTTAACAGTATATGGCTAGAAGCAAAACCCAGAACTCCAAGTACTCAGTTTCATTTTCTGTCCATTAGATCACGCTTGGACTTTTCTATTAAATTAAATACCATGGGAGAATAATTTACTGTATTCAACTTTGGTTTGTACTTCAATGATTCCCTTCTACCCTGAAATAGGACTGTGAATAGGCTGCACAATTACTTGAATTGGCATCCTGTTAGCAATGAAAGACAGGAAATGAGAAAACTGTACCATTGATTGTAGTATTGAGTTTGCCGCTGGAGTAGGAAAATCCTTGCCATTCCAACTGTGCCCAGAGTGGTGTATAGCCATAGACTGAGATGTCATGTATGTGTGCTCAGAGATGTGGAAACAATGATTGAAGATCATTCTTTCCTTGTTATCAGGTGCAGAATGGGTCCTTTTGAACAGATGTGGGTGGAGAATTGGGCCTAATTGAAGATGAAGCCCATGTGGAGAAGGAGCTGGGTGACAAACATAAAGAAAGGGAGGTTGAAACAGAAGGGGACTGCAGGGTGACCATGGGCGTAGAGACTGGTAGGGGCAAGGAGGAAGTTGGGGGGAGGTGGTGAGTTGGCCCTGGGATACTCTTCTAATTTGAGAAGATTGGCAAGAGGGATACAGAGCATGACTGGGGATGGAGCAGGTCCTCGTGATGAGGAGCCCCCATGGAACAGCAGGCTTTGGACTTTGATAGAGAGTATCCTGGGAAGCACTGAGTGGAGGAACAGACCAAAGGAAATGTGAAATTTATGAAAGGCCAAGCCTGAGGAGAAAGTAAGTTAGTTTTGGTTTATATTTTTGGCCTGAGATGAATTGGGGGATTTCTGTGGGGAGAACCTTCTCAGGCTGCATCTACACTACAAGATAAATTTGAATTTAATTCCGTTAGCTCAGTTTTATCACCTGACTGTCTTCACTGTAAATACCATTAGCTTGATTTAGGGTGCACTAATCTTGAGATTACAAAATCGCAGTACCTGACGGGTATAGCGTCAAGCTTGAAGTCAGAAGTTTGATTGAAGGCAAGTGTGGAAGTGCTGTGTCTTAAAAGAGAATTTATAGCCTCCAGTGGTGTCCCGTATGTAACCCATAATGCCCCTCTCAGTGCTTTGCTCTGGCCAGTGCTCCCTAATAACGGGAAAACCGTGAATTTCCAAGCGGGACTAGAGGGCCTTTAGCTGTGGGCTCATTTTAGTATGAGAGCCTGAGAAACGTCTGTCTGTCTTCCTTTCTTTGCTATTAGTGCTCTGAGCACATCTGCCCATTCAAATAGCCCCTGCAAGGAGTTCACGGCTCGCTCTGTTCACTTATTTTTTTTTTCTGTGCTGCCTGGTGCCAGCCCATGCCCCACTGTACCACATGTCAACAAGGTTGTTGTGGGGGTCATGCCTGCATAACACACTGAGAAACTTCTCAGTGATTTACAATGGTGTGCAAACCCCTTCCCTCCCCCACAGGCACCACACAGTCTGGGTCTTTCCTGCACTCAGCCAGATCATGTGGGTAGCCCCCAACCCAACCCAATAAAAGGATGTGCCTGCCATTCCGTGCTGACCATGCTGCCAGTCGCACATTTAGGGTCCAAGGGTGGGACAGATATTCTGGGCTTTGCTGCTGCCATGGGGAAGTCTCTCCCAATGGCTAAGATAGTGGGGGTTTGCTGCCGCCAGGGAAAAGTCTCCCCCTTGCTGCTAAGAAATTTGTGGTTTTGCTGCTGCCATGGGGAAGGACCTCTTCAACTTGCCCCCTAACCACTGACCCCTTCACTCATACCAGGCCTGGCTGCCACAGGGGAAAAGTGTCCCCCGGCGGCTAAGAAATTTGGGGTTTTGCTGCTTCAGTGGAGAGAGACCACTTCAATTGGCACCCCACTACACACACCCCCTTCGCCCATGCCAGGGCTTGCTGCTGCCGGGGGGAAGTCTCATGAGCTGTGGGGGCTGATTCCCCATGAAGGGACCATGTCAGCTAGGCCCTCAGCACTTGCTTCTTTTTTAATATACTTTTGTATCCTCTTCTCACTTCAAAAAAACAGCCCAGGGCCTGGCATTATTTTCAGGAATCACACATGTGGAGTGATGGGAGGTGGGACACTCAGTGGATGGCCGGTTGAGAACACAGTCATCGCACTCATGTTGGCAATATCTGTATAATGGCTTGGGAAATTAAAAATTCTTCTTTCCTACACTTTCCTATCCTCTTTCTTCTCACTTTCAATTACAGTCTAGGCCCCTGTATTATTTTCAGGGATCACATGCATGCAATTATAGGAGCTGGGGTGGATGGCCAGTTGAGAACACAGTTGTTGCACCCATGTGGGCAATATAATGGGATGGAAAACCAAAAATTCTTCTTTTCCTACAGTTTCCTATCCTCTTTCTTCTCACTTTAAAAACAGACCGGGCTCCTGCATTTTTTTCAGGGATCACATGCATGTGATGATGAGAAGTGGGACAAGTGGCTGGCCAGTTGAGAATACAGTCACTGCACCCCTGTTGGCAATATTATGTGGGGTGAAACCAAACATTCTTTTTTCCTAGACTTTTCTATCCTGTTTTTTACTCACTTCAAAAAGCAATCTGGGCCTTGCATTATTTTCAGGGATCACACGCATGGAGTGATGGGAGGTGGGATGCTCAAAGGATGGCCAGTTGAAAATACAGTCATTGCACCCATGTTGGCAATATCTGTATAATGAGCCGGGAAATCAAAAATTCTTTTTTCCTACACTTTTTTCTATCCTCTTTCTTCTCACTTTCAAATACAGTCTGGGCCCCTGTATTTTCAGGGATTACATGCAATGATGGGAGGTGGGACACTCAATGGATGGCCAGTTGAGAACGCAATTGTTGCACAGAAGCCGTATAGCGCAGTGGAAAGCCAAAGACTCTCCTCTATACCAATATAGTGAAGGGGGAAACCAAAAATACTTTTCCCCTATACTTTCCTATCCTCTTTCTGCTCACTTTAAAGAACAGTCTGGGTCCCTGCATCATTTTCAGAGATCACACGCATGCTATAATGGGAAGTGGGACAAGTGGATGGCCAGCTGAGAATACAGTCACTGCACCTGTATAGGCAATGTAATGTGGTGGAAAACCAAAATTTCTTTTTTCCTAGATTTTTCTGTGCTTTTTTCCTTCTAACTTTGAGGGTCCCTGTATTATTTCCTGGGATTGGCATGTTTTCAGGGATTGGGAGAGGAATGCGGAAAATACAATGTGGGAAGATGATGTCAAGACCAGCGAGCAAGCCCAGAATGCTATGGGAATGAGAAAACTGTGGGATAGCTTCCCACAATGTACTACTGCAACAGTCAGTGTTAGCCAATTTGCATGTGGTGACAATGGCTCGACTTTGTGGGGAGCATGTGGGAAGTGAGTATGATCAAATTCGAACGTATAAATTCTAGAATTAGAAAACTGATATAAATAAATTTATCTCATAGTGTAGATGCATCCTCAGTCCTGGCCCTGAAAGAAGGTGTACCTAAAGTGGGTGTGGGCAGAAGTAGTGCTTCTGAACCATCTGTGACTAGCTGAGTCAAGGTGGAGATTGGAGACCCCCAATTCAACACACTGGTTTCCTTTCACCCAGTGCAACTACTGAGCTAGGGAGGTGGTGAACTGTGATCCAGTTCATCTTGGTTCCGGGTGTTCAGGGTAGACGTCGTAAGAGGCCCAGTCAGCCATGAATAAAGCAGCTGATGGCCTTGTAGGAATCTCGCTGCTCTGTGTGGCTATGACCTTTTCAGGTAGTGTAGTGTGAGTAGTGTTGTGCTGTCAGTTGCATGTTGAAGTTGACATAGACTTGCTTCGCTTGAACCCTGTCTTTACAGCATTTCTATCAGTCAGAGGTGAAGAGTTGAGTCTGGTTTGGTCAAACAAGATCTGAAACTTTTGTGTCTGCAAAGTGGTGAAGAAAACTTGTATTCTTTGCTTCATGAGTCTATTTTAATCTCATCAGTACTGTCATGCATAATTAAGAAGAAGAAGGTAATAATTTTGTGTCATTAGTGCCAGCCAACAGAAGGTTCTGAGCCTGCAAAAACTGAACCCTCTCCTCCCTGCTCTCTTTCAGAAAAGTCTGGGAAAATAGAGTTTACACAGGACCCAAACAAGCTGTGACTTCATCATCCTGAACAATGTGGGGAGATTAACCTGTGTTTCCAGCTTGACAGTGCTGGGGTGTGAGAATCCTAGACGGGGTTCCACATGAAAGAAAGAATGTTCTTCTAAGATAGGCTGCATCCAAACTGTAATGAACCCTGGATCAGTGCCAGTGATTTGAAGAAGCAGCCTTGGAGGTATTGCAAGGGTGGCCTTTTTGGTGGTTCTACAAACTTTCTGCTTCTAGTTTTGACTTGAACCTGTAGGTATAGGACATATGAAAATAAAAATAGCTAACATTCAGTAGACCCACTTAGCATCTTAGTTTATATTTGGTTCCAGTTGGGGAAGACCAAGTCAGTTCCTCCGTTGCCTTCTTTCCTCCATAATACTCCTGTGCTGTTCCAGTCTTCACATCTTTCTGTCCTTTCCCCATGACTGATCATATTGGAGAATTTTGACTTGAACTCCCCATTCTTTCTTTTCTCCCTTTTGACTAAGTTATTTCTCTCTTTATAGTTTTCCCTTTTGAACCTTCTTCTAGCTTTTGGTGGATTTGGGCTGTCAAGTGTTTTATCATCCTTAGCGCAAATAATGCTGTGTATCAGATAGAATTGTAGAATCACAGAGCTGGAAGGGACCTCAAGAGGTCCCCGAGTCCAGCCATCAAGTCCAACTATCTCATTCTGTATGTTGTGGACAGAAGATACGTCATTGTAAATCAGTAGATCTTGTTGATGAAATTATGTTTTCTTGCCCTGTCAATACACAGAAATGTAGAATACTAGAACTGGAAGAAACCTTGAGAGGTCATCAAGTCCAGTCCCCTTCACTCATGGCAGGACCAAGCACCATTAACCTCATCCTTGTTGGATGTTTGTCTAACCTGCTCTTAAGAATCTCCAATGATACAGAATCTACCACCTCCCTATGCAATTTATACTAGTGCTTAACCACCCTGACAGGAAGTTTTTCCTTATGTCCAGTCTAAATCTCTCTTGCTGCAATTTAAGTCTGTTGCTTCTTGTCCTATTGTCAGAGGTTAAGGAGAACAAATATCCTGCCTCCCTTTTCTTTTCTATAGTAAACGAACACAGTTCTTTAATTCTTCCCTCATAGGTCATGTTTTCTAGACTTTTACTCATTTTTATTGTTTTTCTCTGAACTTTTTCCAGTTTCTCCACATCTTTGTTTTTCAAATGTGGTGCTCAGAACTGGATACAGTACTCCAGTTGAGGCCTAATCAGCGCAGAGATGCATTAAAAGGAGTGTTGCAAGTGAGAAGTAATTACCGAGTTTTTTACCAAATTGGAAAAAATGGCTCTTTTTGCTATTTTCATTGCTGACCCCTGAACAAGTCTTATGTTCCTCATCACGAAGGCTTTACCTTCCCACAAGGCCTTTTCCTCTTCTTCAGCAATGTCTGAATTCATTGACACTGGATCATTCTCAAGGCTCAATCAGTTTAAAGGTTGAAAAAGAAAAAATGCATAAGCAAATTTCACTTTATATGAACTTTCAGAAAATAAATCCTTTTGGAAGTATGTGAAGTGATATTTGTCCTCTGTTGCTTTTGGTTGCTGCTCAGTGCATGTGTCAGCATAGGCCTTACTGCATATTGATTGCATAATATCACAGGGGTAGCCATGTTGGTGTGTGTCTGCAAAAACACTGAGGAGTCCTGTGACACCTTAGACAAACAGATTTATTTGGGCATATGCTTTCATGGGCAAAAACACTTTGGCAGGCATTCTAAATGTATTTAAAATGTCTGAATTTTGGGGTTTTGCCCATGGAAGCTTATGCAGAAGTAAAGCTGTTAGTCTTTAAGGTGCCACAGGACTCCTCAATGATTGCACAAGTTACTCACACGAGAGATGGGCTAACTGACTTGGGAATGTAAACGCACCTCTAATAATGGGGCTGCTTTCGTTTGCAGGTACATGGCTGTGGAAGGTAAAGGACTTACGCATTGCAGAAGATTTAGGTTATTTTCCTCCAACTGACATTAGGTAAAAAGAAGGGAGAGGAGAAGGACACATTTATGTACCTACTTTTGAAGTTACTTCTGCAGCTGTTCATCCTACATAACCCACATCAGCTGTTCAAATGGATAGTGGACTTCTCTTTCGTGCCCTAAAATGATGGATAAAACTGATGTGTGCTTTTGAACAGCTGTAGCTTTCCATCAGAAACGTGATTACCTGTTGTGGAAGGTAAAGCGGTTTTCTTTTTATATAAGGACAGATGGGAAGGCCACACATGAGTGATTGCAGGATTAGGGTGATTGTTTAAATAATTAATGAAATTTGTGCAGCTCTTTGGGATCTCCTTAGGGAAGTGGTGCTTTGAAAATTACCTCTTACCTTTATATCTGATTTCCTGTCATTGCATTTTGTATCTAACTTAGCAATAGAGCAACAACTTCAGCACAGTTGGGACTGAAAGAGAGTTAACTCATTGTTAAATGTATTTCAAATGTCTGAACTTGATACTCTTTGGCAGGACTAATTATAATTTGCAGCAGAATTGAGACTCTCTTTATTCCGTCAAAATCTAGCACACATTAATGAGTTTTGTGGGTGTGGGAAGTTCTTTTTTTTTTTTTAATAGCATGTACGTGCAAAATTAATTCTTACTGAATAACAATTCTTCACTACTCTGCAAAATGTACCAGAAGATAGATAAAGGGCTTGGGGACAGAGGTAGAGGAGTGGATTGTAGTCAAAGATTCCTCAGTTGCCTACTTAGCTGGGAGTTAGATCTAGTGCATTAGAGAAGAATACTCATTGGTGTTCATTACTCATCATTTTGTACCAGTGTAATGTCCCTTTATTCTAGCTTAGGCTTCTGAGTCATTCTCATAAATGAAAGTGATGTAAACTGTTCAGGTATCGTTTAAAAAGTAGTTTTGCAGCAAAGGCTATATAACTGCGCACAAGTTTCTGTGGAAGAGGATGTAATGCAAATAGTTCTTTTGTGCAACTTTCTCAGAGTAACCCCTTCCCAAAGCTTTATTTAAGTGTAACTGCAACAGGACTTCCATTTTGTAAACTTAGAAACCTGTTGATTTATACTAAAGATGTGTATGTTGAAGTATACCTGTGAACTGTCTACCAGTTCTGCAGGCTATTTCATTTGATACTGATGCATTTAAATGTGCAAGCACCTATGAATATTTTAGTATGGAATTAAGTTTTATAAGATCACAAATCAAACCAAGTAAAACCATGTTACAAATCCTAAAGGAAAAAAAGGTCTGCTAAATGAATGACTCAGTTAGGGAATTAAAGCATAGGAAGACTGAGGGTGATTCCATGAACTCTGGGATGTTGGGTTAAATTAGGCAGATATTACTTATGGCCTTTGTGCCTTTAGTGACTAATCTCATCTGTGAGATCTTGAAAAAATCATATAAGTGAAGAAATACCATTCTAATGCTCAAATTTAAGTTCTTTTCTGGTATTAGAATGTACCTCATCACAGCTCCACAGAATCCTCTCTCAAACATTCTTGGATATTGAATGGTTCTTTTGTCGGCTCGGCATACTTTAACTACAGAAGTATGATACTGGATTTGGCACTTAAATTGACTTTTCTTTTTTAAATAATGGGCATCTCAGAAATAAAACAAATGTTTCTCCCCTATTTCTTTTTTTACAAAGCATATAGTGATTGTTATGTCTCATACTATTTTATGTATTTGTTCATATCTGCAGTTGATCCATCTGTCCATCACCTTGACATTAAATTCATGTCTTTGTTATTGTGTCTTTCATGTCAATATTATCATGTCTTTCATTTGAAGGTTTCAAAGTATTTTACAAACTTTAAATCACCCAACACTCCTTTGAGCAAGCTCATTTGCTCTGACAGTCAGTAATGTAAGAGGCACTGTACAAAACCCTAAGCTGTGTAGTTACGAAAGCAGTAGCTCCATTTTACAGATGGTAAGACTGAAGCACAGCAGAGGTTAAACATTGCATTTAAATCAGAAAACATGTTACCAACTTCTGTTACTCATACAATTGTTACTAATGGAATGTGGAGAAAACATTTTTTCCATTTTATGTACTTTGTGCATTTGAAAGCCATTTGGTCTACATTTTGAAAAGTGCCGACTGATTTTGAGTGCCTCAGATTTTGGGTGCCAGTCTTGAAAAACCTAAGGCCTGATTTTCAGAGGTGGTACACAGCATGTCTTAAATCATGTAAACGAAGAATTATCCATATGCAGAACATATCATGAATGTCTTGTGTTTTCCAGTTCCACTGACCACCCACCACTGCATTCCTGCGCTGTATTCTGCCACTTGCCATGTGTTGAACTACTATATTTGGCATAGCTGTCTAGCTATGTTATACCGACAGTGCTATATACTGTACATAATAGCACAAGAGCAGTTAATTAAATTGTGATCTGCATGTCTGAATTTCCCAGTCTATTTTTCAGAATACTTCCTGTCTAAGTGAAGTTTGCTCAGAATGGGCATGATCCTGAAAAGTGCTGATCCCTTATTCAATAAGGTTCTAGGATAGCGAGAGAACAGCATCAAATTGTTGGAGCCAGTGTTCTGCTTTCCTCATCCAAGGGAGAGTTTGGTCGTGGGGCAGTTTCATTTTTGTCTGAAAAGGTGAAATGAATGAATGACTTTGATACACATGGGCTGATAATGTCAGAAATATTTTTGCTGTGCATCCTTGGTTTGAAAAGCTTTTATGCTGTGTTAGTAATTCCAGTATAACTGAATGGGGGAAAATAATAGTATTTTTTCTCTTATTACTTCATCATACCAAATATCTCTGTCCTCCTGGGTTCTCTGCCCTCCTTCTTCTCTTCTGGAAAGTGTGTCCAGGAACAATACTGTTATCAGCCCTTCGGAACTGTTTTCTTTCCTGTTAGCTTGACAAGAAGTACAAAAGACTGGAAAGATTTTTGAAGACAGTGAGAAAAATATGAGTCAAGAGAAAAGTGAATAGAAAATTCATTCTCTTAAACTGAATTTATCTGTCAACAACCAGTGTTTTAACTATAGTTATTAAACTGTTGCCCAAAAAGGCTGTTATCAAGGTTGGTAGGTTTAGGAATTGATATTGCTCAGTGGAGATGCCAGTTTATATTGGTATGAATTGTGAGGCACTTCCTGATGCCCTGGAAGTGAGCTGAGATCAGTGGCATTGGATTGGGGATAATGGTGGGAGAAGGGAATAGGAATTAGGGGAGATGAGGCAGAAGGAAGAGGGATGCTGGGAGGACGTAGGGGGCTACAAAGTGGGAAAGGGTAGATAATGGGAGGTGATCCAGGGAATGAGAGTGGCAGAGACCCAAGAATATCTCTTATGGGGTGTATGAACTGGAAGGTGAGTGGCTGTGGTGTGGGAACAAGGCAGAGGGCAAGAGGGAACAGAGACAGGGCTAGGGAAGGTGAGGGGGTGTTTAGATGTAGTGGGCTCTCAACACTGTAACTGGTACTATAACTTGGGCCCCGGAGTCTTAAACTTCTGGGTTACAAGTGCACAGAGAAACCTGCCATTAGCACAGAAGAGCAGCACAGATCTTTTGCTTGGCAGGTGAAAAAATATCAGATCAGTCATTTGACCAGTGGGCTTTAAAATGGGGCAATGCTGAACTGCTTCTTTTGTTACTAATGTAGCAGATTCATAGGGTACAATGCATATTATCTGTCTTCCAGTGCACTTGATACTACCATTATGGATTTGTGGTACTTAAAAGAAAGGTAGCTACATGCATTTAAGTGGTGTAAGGTTTCAGGACTAATACTGACCTTGTCAGAATGGCAGTGTATTTTTTCAATGAAAATGTAATAAAAGTTTGTTGGCATTAATGCCAAGGAGTTATTAGTGAATATACTTAACAGTTTTCTATAAATGTCTTTGGAGAAGGTTATGCAAAGGGAGTGGGTCTCTTCTCTCTCTGTGTTGCCTCTGTTGTGACTGACTTTGTTCCCCTGGAGAAATGTAACTTCCTTGTTTTGTGTTGGCTGGAGAGAGGGCGTTGTTTGAAGGAAGAAGGTTATTAAGTGCTGTATTTAGGGTTTAGGGGGAAACGAGGGCAGGAGTAATCTATCAAAACTGTATCGGAGGGGTAGCCGTGTTAGTCTGGATCTGTAGTAGCAACGAAGGGTCCTGTGGCACCTTACAGACTAACAGAAAAGTTTAGAGCATGAGCTTTCGTGAGTTAACTCACTTCTTCAGATGCAAAACTGGTTATTCCACTTACCAAACCAGGCAGCCCTAGTTACCAAGGACAATAGCAACCCTCCCTGACTGGTGCCCGATTGCAGTTCCTATCTCCAGCTCTCAAGGTTTCGGTAAAATTCAGTATATTTTCTTTAAATCCTTTGCCACTAGCCTTTTCTGTCATCCTCCAGACTTGCCTGCACTTGAGATGCAAAGGGCTGTCAAGTCCCGATCAAATCCCAATTTGAGTCACCTCTACACTGTTCAGCTTGGATTGCACTCCTACGGAAGGCTGGCAGCTGCTTCAGTTGCTGTTGCTGATTCTCTTTCCTATGCAGAGTCATGGAACCCAGCTAACTTCTCACATAATGATCACCCTTCACAGACAGCCAGCCATTTTCAGCAGTAGCCTTTTGGAAGCACTGCTGTGAGCTGTGTAGCTGGGACTGACATTCCAGAGACCTGAGAAGTTTTCACTGCCTGGTGCTTATGTGGAGCACCATGAACAGCCTCGCTCCTCTATAATAGTGTACTGCAAAAGACATCTGGATTGCAACTCCACCAAGCAGCTAACAGTAATGTAGATATGCTTTTATCTTGAGTAAAGACAGTGTCTGCTCTGGCAGAAGCATACTTGGGAGCAGTGGGCATTAGTTGTTCTTATCGTTGCAGAAGGGGTGAAGTAGGATGGTCATGAGTCCCAGGGAGCTCTTGGTGCCAGCTGACAGAGGGTACGGATGTGTGTGTAGGAGAGGGATACCTTGGGTTGGATCTCTGCTTAATACTATATTAAAGGCTGCCATGTAAGGGGTCTACTGAAAGGTTGTGTTCCACTGACATTATAATAATTTGTGACAGTGGTTAAGAGTTATTCATATATACTGAAAAACATGCTTTGAAAGCCAGTGAGTTGCGACTCATTACTAGAAGGTGATCAACAAGCTTCTTTGTGTCAAGCTACTCTTTCTTGCATGACTGACTACATGTAAACAGAGTGCACTTGAACCTTTTCAACCTGGGGAAACCGGATATGCGGCTTAAAGATTTTGCCGGTCCAGGGATGACACTGCAGGGTCTGAGCACAAGGGGATGGGGCCTTACCTGGTGCCCCACTCCTGAGAGCACACGTGGCTCCACACCCCTCTTGTCCCCAGCCACTCCCACATCCTTATTTTTTCCCACCCACTGTGTAACTGAGGGGGAGCGGTTGTGTAGCCAGCCACTCTCCTCTAGTTAGCATATCTGTGTTTGGAGTACTCTGAGCAAACAGAACTTTTGCTGGAGACTCCTCACTTCTGCAGCTGGTAATTGCTGTCAGGCGATAGTTATTATGATGTCACATAGTGCTAAAGACAGTGCAGCATTCTCAGATGAACTGTACTGCTGCTTCTGAAATGCCCAAGTGTTTTCTGTAGAAACATTGCCCCAGGGTTGCAGCAGAGGCAAGAGAGTCTCCGGTTTAGGCTGGCTAAATTCTGCCCCCTCTTACTCCCAGTGCTCTTAATTACCTCTGTGCGTCTGCACATTTAATTACCTTTGTGCTTCTCCGCCCCTCACTGGTGGCTGTGAGTGGTGTGTGGCATGCAATTGTGGAGCTGGGTGAGCCACTCTTGCAAAGCCTTTTTAGAAGGGATGCCAGAATTATTCTCTGGATCAGCTGTTTGGTGACGCAAGCACATGGACCCTCTGAGCTGATTCCTCTCGCCATGCACCTCAGACGCTGACTCTGTTGCCAAATCCTACCAGTCGGATCCAGTGTGTAATTATTTTCTGATCTCATGAGTGACTCAGCCTGGATTAATTTTTAAAAGAGGTACCTTAGCCTTAAAGAAATCTCTGTTCATTCAGAAATGTTGTGGAAAAGCAGAAAGCGCTGGGTAGGTGGGAACCGTGCTGGGTAGGTGGGAACCACACTGGGCTGTTCATAACATTCCTTTTCAGCATTCCGCTTGCTGCTTAGCAGGGAGGCAAACAATGAGTGATTTCAAACATCTTCCTATCGTTTGGCTACATCACCTAAGGACAGGATACAGAGACTATATTTCTAGACACCATTAAAGGCAGATAGCTGGTCCCAGAACCCACAAAGGGAGAGGTAATTCTCATTTTATTCCTAGGTGGTGAATGTGCTTGGTTCCAAGATGTAAATACACCTGAACTGCTCAGTAAGAGCAATCTTATTGTAATTAAATGTAAAATGGGGAGAGGGGGAAATGCTAAAGGAACCCATGATAATGGCATTAAACTTCAAAAAGGGGAACTACACATAATGAAGAAGCTAGTTAAACAGAAATTAAAAGTAGCAGACATAAGCGTGAAATGTCTGCAAACTGTATGGCGATTATTTAAAAAAAAACTTTAATGGAGGTTCATCTAAACTGCAATAATAAAAAAGCAATTAAAAATGCCATCATGGCTTAACAGTGTAGTAAAAGTGGTGGTTAGAGGTAGAAAAGCATCCTTTAAAAGTCAGTGGTCTAGTCCTACTGAGAAAAACAGAGAGGAGCATCAAATCTGGCAAGTCAAATGAAAAATATAGTAAGGCAGCCAAGAAAGAACTTGAAGGTCAATTAGCTAAGGGTACAAATTAATGTCAAAATATATTCTGTGTGTGTCAAAAGCAGGAAGCCTGCCTGTCAGTCACACCACTGGCTAATCAAGGTGCGAAAGGAGCACTCAAGGAAGGCAAGGCCATTGCAGAGAGGTTAAATCAATTCTTTGCATCAGGCTTCATGGCAGAGGATATGGGGGAAGTGGGGAATGGTCCCAGACTGAGATGTTAATTGGAATAAACTGATAAACAATAATACATCATCAGCACCAGATGGTATTCCCTTGAGTGTTCTGGAGGATCTCAAATATGAAATTGCAGAACTACAAATTGTGGTATATAATCTATTGCTTAAAAACTGATTTGTAACCTATTGCTTAAAAACTGTGCTATGTAACCTACTGTGAGGTGACTCTAATGAATGTGTAGCATTTTCCTCGCCACTCGTACTTCCAAATGAGTCACAGCTTCTCCTGGATGACTGTGCATGAGCTACTTCCATACTGTCACTGCCATGGACTATGATGCTGATGACATTTATCTATTTGTATATTTGCCTCAACATGCTGCATAGGGGCCCCAGTCAAAGATCAGGGCCTTACTGTGCTAGACACCATGCAAACACATAACAAAAATACCTTTGGGTCTTGCTTGCTGAGCAGTGACTGGACTGTGCTCAAGACATGACTGATGTAATGCACAGAGCTACATGTGGAGATAAGGAATTGAAGTCAGTGCAGAATATGGTTGCCCACCAGTTAAGCTGTAAGTGTTGCGCGCGCCCGTCCTCTGGGAATGGACATGGTTGTTTATAAGCAGCCATCATATACTGGTAAAATTCCTGTGTGGTTAACTTCCTTCTGCCTCCTAAAATGCTCCCTGAAATTTCAGTACTTCATACTGCACTCATGAGTGCCAGGACTCATGCCGTGTATTTCAGCGATGGATGCAGTGAGCTCTGGGTGTAGTATGCTCATTTTCTGAAGTCCTTGGGTGCCTTTGAAAGGTGCTGTATGCATGAAAAATCAGCAGTTTTTCTCTGGGTCAGAGTCTACACCAGTGTTCTGTGTAAGCAGAGTGTTTGGGTGGCTGCCCAGCTGGTAATCAGAGCACCCACAGTCACCACAGCGGGCAGCATGTGTTTTTACTGGTGATGCACATCCACATATGCCTTGGTTCACATAACAAAGTGTATTTCACCCATGGGTAGAAGATATTAGTGGGAGCACTGGTCTACACTAAAGCAATCCAGAACTGCAGGCTACTGTTCTGGCGATTAGGGCATGTCCACGTGTGTTTTGAGAATGCCAGTTCCAATCCCTTACTCTTTCACTGCCTGAAATAGTTCATGGTCTACCTGCAGGCAGAGGCTCAGAATAGTGAGAATTAGTTTAGGAAAAATGTTGGGAACTTATGTTCATCCATCAAGGGACATTCTCCCTTATCTGAACCTGAAGTTCTTTCCCCTGGGCAGCACACAACTTATCGGTACCAACAGGAATGGGACATTATTATGGGCTAAGTACACCCTCTTCTGTATGCCAAATTATATACGGTGAGAAGCTTAAAACAGTACAGCAGCTAGTTAGCAGCCATAGTCCTGACTATAAAATGTGGCAATTTTTCCTAATAGCTGGAGTCAGTAAGTTCGCCCATTTTGGGATACTGTTACACTTAAAGAGAAATAGAACTAATAGAATTTTGTCCAGGGTTAAGGCACAAACAAAACAAAACAAAAACAGAAACCAAGCAGTCCTGCAGCACTTTAAAGACTAACAGTTTTATTTATTAGATAATGGGCTTTCATGGGTTACCTCATTATCTAATAAATAAAATTTTAAGTCTTTAAGGTGCTCCAGGACTGCTTGTTTTTGTTTTTTAATTGAGGCTACAGACTAACACGGTTACCCTTCTGAGGCAAAATGTGTTTGTGGTGAATGCAGAATTCATTTACTGTTCCTCACTACTAAAGTTATGCACCATACATACACGCATTCATATGGATGGCCTATACTTACCAGCCTCATTTGCTCATGCCAGTCCACAGGCCAGATGATCTAGAGCTTTTCTCTGATCTTTTTCTCAAAGAGGATTTTGTCTCTATTTTTCTCGGGTGAGCTTTTTTGTGGTGTGCACCCGCATTGTTATTCAGACATCAAGGTGGCGCTGGCAGCTGATCCCATTACACACACACGCGCGCGTGTGCGCACTCTCTCTCCCCCCCCCCCCCCCCCCCAACTTGAAACAGAGTTAAGGCAGTATGAGGTTTAAAATGGGGTTTCAGTTACAATATGGAATCATTTTAGTTACAATATATTAAAAAGGAGTTAAATAGCAGATTCTTCAAAGGCAATCCTGATCAGCCTGTTCACAAATTAATCCAAAAGTGGTTAACATTGCTTCATTTATAAAATCTATTAATAAAATTGGTCTGCAATTCATGAGATTACATTGCTAGATATAATTCCTTATAAGGGTGATTTAATTCTTCAGCATGATGGAGACAAGTCTAAGTTCCCTGGGATGCTCCACACTCTCTTGCTCTCAGTGATTCCTCACCATTCCTACAGATCTCTGAGGTCCTCGCGTTGCATAGTTCCTGTGGACACCGTCTCTTCTCAAGGCTCCTCAGGCAGCCTATAATCCATGTAGAGCTCTGCATTCCATAATGCTAACTGGGGCCAGTAGCACCTCCCTGCAGAGGGCCTGCAGTCTACATCTCCCGCTTCAGCAGCCTGCGTGGGCTCCATTCTCCCCAGCAGCAGGCTGACTTGGGCTGGCTCCCTTTATACTCTGCCTCTTGGATGACTATGCCCAGCATAGTCTGAGGGGCAGGGCTTCCTCAGTCTCCAAAGTACACTTAACCCTTTTGGTGATGGTGCAGGGTAGGTACATCCCATCACTGCGATGCATCACTGTGGCTCTTAAATTAAGTATATTTATTATTCCATAATAGCACAACAGAGCATATCGCCCTCCTAGGGCACTGGAGTAATGGAATGTTGCCAAGACTCTGTGTCCCTGTTGATTACTTCCTGATAACTTTGTTTCCTAGGAGAGTTTAAATCTCTTAGAAGATGTTTCTAGGAGTTGTTGTGCATGTTGTTGCGGAAGGAGACACATTTTATTGTATGGCATCTTTCAGTGCAGAGTAGATTAATCTAGATGAGCCATAACTTCTCCCCTAAATGAATGGAGTGGTCTGCCACCAGTTTTCGGAAAGAGACTTCTCATAAAGATGTCCCCACCCCCATTATAAATCCATATTGTCTTAATTCTGCTCTCATGGTGGTTTTATATAGATGTAAATCCATTGTGATTTGCACTAGGGTAAGGGAGATCTGAATCAGCCTATAGGTTCCATTAGCCATCCTCTCTGCCAAACAATTCAGTCTCTAAGATTAGATTTTTACAGAGCAACGAGAATGTTTGTTCTTCTGTAGCAGTGCAGCTTGTTCAATTAGTTAAGAACAAATTGGATTGTAAAGTCTTTGAAGCAGAGACTATGTTTTGCTCTTCATTTATACATATGGGACAATTGGGCCCCTAATGCTGACTGGGGCTTCTAAAAATTGCTTTATTTTAAATAATTCATAGGAGTGGAACAAAAGTTTAAACTTGATGTTCTGGGTAACTGAAGCCCGGGCAGGAATTGAAAGAGGAGGGTGGCATGGGCAGATCTATAGGAAGTGGATTGGATAGGCTGGATGAGTATCATAGTACTGCTGGTTTGCGTGGACTGAAAGGAGGACAGAAAGGAAGAGGTGTCAATGATAAGGAAAATTAGACTCATGGTTTTTGGCACAAATTGATCTCTCATAAACTGGATGTCCAGCAGTAGACACTAGGACTAAAGAGGCTGTATAATGTTAGATAACAGGGAGGAAGATATTTCTGGATTCTTGGGAATGGAAAGGCCACTGTAAATGAAATGAATGTTTGTTATAAATTTAGTCTGAAGGGGTGAGTAGGAGAATTTTCCAGGCACTGAGAAGGTATGAGCACAATCTGTAATTAACCCTTTAAGTATGTGATTAAATTTAAACTCAGGAATAAACCAGGTTTAAATCTGGAATTAATTCTGAATTGAAAAAAAAGTGGTGACTCTATAGCAAACGTAGCAAGAAATTCAGCTACCTAGAATCTGTGGCCTGTATAAAGTATTTTTTAGGATATAAACAAAAGCTTAGGCAGACTGGAAAGGAGGATTTAAATTTCTAGCGTAGGTGTATGTACCATAGGTGATGGTGTCCTGCCTTCCAAACCTCTGAGAGCTAACTCTATTTAGAGGTTGCTACTCCATATTGGGAAACACAGCTGACCTTGAGTAAGGCTGCTGGTGTCCTTCACAGCATTTCCTGTCTGCCCACTAACATCCCCATTTGTCAGATGGTTTTTCTATCCCTGTTGTTCATTATGGAACCAATATGGAACTCATGATAAAAATTAGTCAAACCAACATGTGGGTGTCTTCATCCATTGTGTATAACTGTGTTGCTGCACATGAAGCCAAGTGCCAGTCAAATCCCATTGGTTATATTGATTTCTGCTCCTAAAAGTAGACCTTAGGTTTTGCTCAGAGATGTCAGAGGGCCAGTGTTAAGAACTGTTTTCTGATCTGCTTTGGTTGACATAGTATGAAAAAAAGAGAAATGAAAGCTATTGGTAGCAGTTTTGGGAGGAAGAAATGTAGTGGAAGTAATAGCAACCTCAGCATTATTAGTTTCAATTTAGGACATGCATGAACATCCTGGGTTACTGAAATAAGGTTTCTAACTGTGTAAAATTAGACTTATTATGGCACAGGTATGGTGGCAGTCATCTGATCCTCATCTTCCAACCCCTTCCATTCAGGCACCAATGTGGAGTAGGATTACAGACACTCTCTTGTAAGGGTGAGATTTTACCACCCTCCCTTGTGCTATAAGGTGTCTTACTCAATGAGTAGTTCCCATGGAAGTCAGTGGACCTTCTCATAGAGCAAAGTGCCAAATGTAAGACAAGGTGGTATAGCAGATTCTGGCACAAGAGGAACAATTAGGTTCATGCCACTGGGTATCAGAGGGGTAGTCATGTTAGACTGTATCTGCAAAACCAAGAAGTCCTGGGCACCTTATGGACTAACAGATATTTTGGAGCATAAGCTTTCTGACAAAGTGGGTCTTTGCCCACAAAAGCTTATGCTCCAAGACATCCATTAGTCTGTAAGGTGCCACAGGACTTTGTGTTGCTGTTCCACCAGGTGCCGTCTTCTCCATTACATTAGTTGTTCTGCTTCCAAACCCTTTATTGCTTATGTCTCCAAAGGCATCTGCTGTGAAAGAGCAGCTTCCTTTTGTTTTCCTTAAGAAGGTGGCAGTCTCATCTCCTGACCAAATCTGGCTTGGAAATCAGTGATGCTCCAGACTAAGGCTCCTGAGGGTCACATGTTGGATCCTGACCAGTGCTCTTTTACCTTCACTTGAAAAATTGGCAGAAAAAAGGAAACTCGTAACCACATTGGAGCATCACTGCTCCTTGATTTATAGTGGGTGATGTGACAGCAATGAGTAATTGAAACAGCCACGTGAGAGCCTCTGGATGCTACTTCCATTTCACCTCCTCCCCAGTGCGGATAAAAAGAAAGGACAACAGGTCCTGCAAGACCACCCGCTGCAAGCAGCCAGCTTTAATACAAACACGTGTGAATGTGGATCAAGGTGGGAGTAAATCGTGGTTCCTCTCTTTCTTCCAGTGGGGCAGGAAATACTCCATTCTGGTATTGTATGTTTCTGATTATTAAAATTAGCTCTCTATGCCACTTATGTGTCAGAGGGACTAAGTATGGACATCTCTGAGGCCTGCAACACCTCCATATTCAACTGCCCTTTGAGTTGAAGGGCAGCATATCACTTTGTCAGGTTCCTCAACAGTTAATGCCCTTAGCCTTTCAGTTGAGGCTGCAGCCAAGGCAGCTGATGAAGGCATAATAGTACACAAACGTCATTCATTTTTATAGGTCTTTGTGCTGTGTTGCTTCATCTAATCATTGTAGTAAGAGGAACTTTTCTTGGTCTGGGGTTGCATCCTGTACGTGATGGTTTTAGTAATGTTTTAATGAAATAACTTTTAATAGGAGCAAGCTGGAGGCTGGGATAAATAAGATGGCCTCACTGTGCAGGAATAGCTATAAGGTATAAGAAACTTTCTAGATTAATCCCATCAAGAGCACTCTTGTTATGCTCCTAGCACTCAAACCCTAAGCTCTCTTAAGTGTTTCAGGTTTACCCCTTCCAGCAGATTGCAGAGCTATTAAGGGCTTCTAATGCACTTTCAATTTGTCTAGCTAGCAATGTTTGCTCAGAGATTACAAGTACAAGGGTGACAGAAATATTATAAAATAATCATTTTTGTCCCTCCCACCTCAATTTTTTTAGTTTATTATAGCCACTTCTAATACTTCTGCACTTAAAAAATCTGCCATGTTTGAGCCTATCTACTGGATTAGGACTTCAGAGATCTGAGTTCTAATTCCTGACTCTGTTGTTCACCTTCTGGGTGATCTGGGGCAAGTCACTTTGCCTTTCTGTGTCTGTTTTCCCTCTCATCCTTTGTCTGTCTTGTCTGTTTAGAGCCATGATGTCCTACCAGGTCTGAAACAGTACAAGTTGAACTTCTCTCATCTGGCACCCTTGAGACCTGACAAGTGCTGAATGAGAGAATTTGCTGGACCATGAGAGGTCAATATTATCTAACATGTTACCAACACTTCCACTGCTTACTGGGTTTTTAGAAGACATTTTGGGTAAATTACAGCAAAGTAAAAGCACAGAACACTGGTAGCCAGGACTAGTGGCTGAAAACAAATTTTATGGGACCACAGGAAACTTGGCCACACCCATGATAAATGGTTATCTGTCTAACTAAAATCACACTGGATTACAGTTGTTGCCAGATCAGAGCATTCTGAATTAGAGAGGTTAAACCTGTACTGTACTGCTATAGCAAACTAGCCACATTATTCTGAAAATGTAAATAAAATGTAAATTTTCAAAAACAGGAATAAAATTTGAACTATACGCCACAGCTTCCAATGATGCATGATGATTTCCAGCCTAAGTGGCATATTTAAACCATTTGGTGAAATCTCCATCCAGCAAATGTGTCAAATTAATGGACAGTGACTTTAGCATTTAAAAATATCTTTTGGTTTTTTATTTAATTTTTTTCTTGAATGCAACAATTTTTGAGTTTTTATTGTTTAAGCCAACTAGCCACACTCTGGCTAAATAGCTGCAAGTGGCTAGTGGCTAGCATGTTGGCCACCATGGATTTAGATTGTAAATTCTTTGGGGGCAGAGACTTCCTCTTTCTGTGTTGTTACAATCCCTAACAAAACGAGACCTTGACATCAAAGTACCAGTAAAAATGGTTCTGCTTCATCTCTTTCTCCTCAGCCAATACCACAACCAGTTGGTCTGTGTGGAAGGGTCAGCCAAGCTCATTGTAACAATTTCTTAATAATGCCAGGGCTCATCCATTATTTTCTGTAATGGGCACCAGATTCTGTGACCTTGTCTGCCTGAGCAGGGCAGCTGTACACAATAGTGATTGACGGCAGGAGGGACAATGGTCACATTTAACATGTTTGTGTCAGACAAGGCAAATTAATTATGAACCGTGGTTTAAAAGCTTGATGGAACATTTATTTGCTTGCTATTTTTTTCTTTTCCTGTATTGCAGACAGAGATGTCTCCCTCCCTCATTCTATGCAAAGGATACTATTAACGAGAGTGTCGCAACCATCTAATGTGTTTAACTATGATGACCCTGCTGTGAGGTAGAGAATATTGTTACCTGCATTTTCATTGACTTGTGCAAGGTCATACAGGAAATTTGAAGCAGACCAGGGAGTTCAACCCATGCTTCAAGTCCACAACCTTGCAAGTATCTTTGCTGTGGAGCCTTGCTGGTGAAGTCCTCACAGTTGAAGAACTGATTGGTTAGACTACTAAATTCTTTTATCTGTCATACTGATACCACAAGATGTATTAACAGTGAAGGAGAGAATTTGCCATGTGCACTTATTTATAACCCTTATTGCTCTGGCTTGATCATCTTTTCACATTTTTACCAGGCTATTCAAGTGGAAGGAAATAGGCTTATGTTTCCAATTGAACTTTCTCCCTTGCCCAGGCACTGACATAATCCTGCCTTGTTCCAAACCAACTTTCAATCCAAGAAAAAAAGTAAACATGTTTTGATCAACATGATAGAAAAAATGGAAACACTTCCTAAATAATAAGCTTTTTTTGAAACACAGTTGTCATTTGCGGTGGTTTAAAGTGCCTCACTTGAATTACTGGCACGTTCGAAAGCCCAATCTGGAAAACACTTATATAAACGTCAGTTTATTCAGGTGTTATCTTGATTTTACGTTGGTAGGTCATTGCAAGATGGGATCCTATGTTAGGGTAATTGAGAGCATTATTGGATAGCTTTTACTGTTTAACTAATACCTCTATCTTTTGGTCTTAAACTATCTGACACCATTCAAGTTTTTCTCTGTTGCTATCAATGACATATTCTTCAGCAATGGCCTGATCCCAGGCCCTCATTGTTTATTGGGGTTTGGATCAGGCTTCAAATAAACTTATGTTGTAGGGTAATTTGCGAACAACTCATGGATATAGTTTTTGTTCTTTCTTAATGGCAGGATGGCTATTTTATTTCCCTTGGAAATTGTTATTTAGAATCTGGATGACAGTCTCAGCCAGGCTATAAGAATAATAAGGTAGGTAACGTTTTGGACCTTTTAAAAGTGATCTTTGAGATTTGTTGTTTTCAAAAGACAAAAGCTTAACAGACAAGGGGGTTTAGTGCTAGCTGCAGTACAACTTTTTAAATTAGTTCTCCAACACCAGTAAGACTAATTTTTTGAACCTTAGAACCTAATCCTTTATATCAGAAGTTCCCTGCTTTACAGATATTCACATGAGTGGAGAAAGGGAAAAATTAAGAGCCAGAACCTTGTCTGGTATAAACTGGCATTGCTCCATTGATGTCATTTTATTGGGAAGGAAAATTGTTTGTGCAACTGCAGCAGAGATACAGTGCTTTGCACCTTCTGAGGATCTCGTCCCTAGCTATTATTTCCACAGACTAATTCAATACTGTTGTCCGTATATAATAAACGTTACTCCTTTAACCAAGACACTTTCGTTCCCCAAAGTAATAGACATTTGCTTAATCGACAAGATGCCAGCAAACAAAGAGAATTACTGAACAGTTAACTGAGGAGAGAATTTTAATAAGTGCTCTTTTGTTTCTTGGTAACAGAAAACATATGATGGAAGAGTGGCTGCCAAACGTCTTATCTGTGTGTTATCCAGTTGTGATGCTTTGTTTGGCGCCTGAGTTCAGAGTCAAGGCAAGGAAAGCAATCAGTATGAGTGAGTTCCCAGGCTGTACTGAGGTGTGGAAAACCACAGGGATATGTTGCAAATTTTTGTAGCTTTGAAAACATTCACAGTGTTTTGTTAAAGAACAGAATAATAAACTAAATCCCTATATTCAGTGTAAGAGAAGATGAGCATATTAGGTTTGAGTTTAAAGTTCTAAGTGTCAAAAGTGGAATACACAGCTTTCCTGGAATCACAAGTCCAGTTCTCAGACTCAGCCCTCCAGCCACCTTACATGGATAAAATTAATAACCTGCTATTTACACCTTGCTTGGCTGACTGTTCTCTAATGGTAAGGACAAGGATGCTAGGGTTCTTTTACCACATCTGCCACTAGTGCACTGTGTGGTATTTGGGAAGTCCCTTGGCTTCACTGGACAATGTTTTCAAAGTTAGGTGCCTACATAGGCAGCTAAATAGAAGTGGCCTGACTTATTGCAAAGGTGCTGAGCACTTGCATCTTCCATAGTTTTGTGGGTGCTGTGCAGTTAAAAAATCATGAGACTAATAATATAGATTTAAAGAAAAACAGGCAGTCCTTTAGTACCTTAAAGACTAACAGTTTTATTTATTAGGTAATGAGCTTTCGTGAGTAAGACCTACGTCACATCAGAGTTGGAGCAAAAACAGGGTTTGTGTAGGGAGAAGTGGGGTGGGGAAGGACGTAAGAGGAGAAGGAAAAAAAGGAGGAGGAGGGGCATCACCTGTCATTAATAGGACATGTGGAAGAAGTAAACTAAGTTGTGGGATGGGTGCCATTCCTGTCAAAGGTGCGGAAATTGTCTGTGTGATGCTTAAGATAATTGAGATCTTGGCTAAGCCCCAGGTTAAGCGTGTCAAACTTGTAAATGAATTCCAAATCAGATGTCTCCCTTGTAATCTTTCTGTAAAATCCTTTTGTAAGAAGATGGCCTCTTTAGGATCTATTACTGAATGTCCTGGGAGGTTAAAGCGTTCCCTTACAGGTTTATGTGTGTTCTAATTCGTGATGTCGGATTCATGTCCATGCATCCTTTGGCCCACAGACTGTCCGATTTGTCCAATGTACATGGCAGAGGGACATTGCTGGCACAAGACACCCTATATCACACTAGTGGATATGCAGATGTAGGAGCCTCTGATGATATGTCTTTACGTGGTTAGGTCCAGTGGTGGTGTCTCTACTGTGATATGTGGACAGCTGGCAATGGGGTTTGTTGCAGGGCTAGGTTCCTGCAGTAATATTTCTGTGGTATGGCATGTGCTGCTTCCACAAGTCCTATTAATGACAGTTTGCCCCCACCACTTCTTTTCCTCTTATTTCCTTCCCCGCACCTTACTATATAAACCCTGGATTCTTATTTTTGCTCCATATCTGAAGCACTGGGTCTTATCCACAAAGGCTCATTACCTAATAAATAAAATATTTAGTCTTTAAGGTGCTAAAGACTGCTTGTTTTTGTGATACTACAGACTTACAAGGCTACGCCTCTGAGACTAATTACAGAATTAAAGGTCTAACTTTAAGAGGCCCAACTTGAAAATTTTGGCTTCTTTGCCTCAGTTTAGTTACCTGTAAAATGGAAACCATAATGCTGCCCTTTCTCATGGAACTGTTGCAAGGCTTAATTATTGTTTTTAAAACACTTTGAGAACCTTGGGTAGACCATTTCCCTCTAAGAATAGACCTTTTCGAATGTGTCCTTGCCCAAAATTTGTGTGTAATGAGTTATTTATGAGCAAGTATTGAGAGTACAAGAGAGACATTCTCTCTGCTCTCAGTTTTAGAACCTGGCACCACCATGTTCCTGGACAGCAATTGCAGTGAAAATTGTGCACAGCACATGCAGCCCTGGGATGGAGCATGTTCATTCACTTTATGGGTGTGGCGCATGTGCAGACAGAACAGACAGACAAACAGACAGAATCTTTGGAAAAATAGAAGCCAGACTCTAACAAAGTCTCTACTGGGCGTGTGCAATTGATAATTTTTACCAAGGCATGTAAAAGAGGTGACAAATATAAATGTTACTGCATTAAAACAGGCATCCTTGAAATCCCAGTGAGAGCTTAAGTGCACTGGGATCCATTAGGTTGAAAGGGTCTATATTCATGTAAAATATTGCGGTTAGGATGCAGTTAGCAAAGCACAGGAAATGAGCATCTATTTGACTATATTTTAAACCTATCCAAACTGTCTAAACAGCTTTATTATTCCAAAGCACTATCATATGTGGCCACCGTGGTTCTAAGCACTCACATTGGAAATGTCGTGGAAAAAAAAAATCTAATTAAACTACTCCAAATACTGTCTCCTAATGTATGTCTGGGAGATGCACAGTCTGTGAGACAGTGATGTTACTGGAGCCAGAGCGCTTTCCTAGAGGCTCACCCCTGAAAGCAGCACATGAAGAGAGTTATTGGCAGTCATGGAGTCCACAGTCGAGCCTATGAGGTGAAGAAGGCTGTTGGCAGAAGGAGTAAGTCTGCTTATGATTAGCATCCTGTCATTTGCTAGTCTTGCTGCTCTCACTAATGAAGCAGGAAATGGCTATTGCCGTTCTTCGTAAGGGTCTCCAGGGCCACAAAATCCCATTGCACAAGAGGCATGAGGTGAAAAGAACAAAGGAGGAAAGCTGTGTCAGAGCAGTTTAAGGAGGCACTCTGATGAGGTCTGAGCGCTCATTTCATACATGAGATATGTTGTCACTCTTTTGAAGTCACACTCTGATAGCTTTTCTAAAGCGGAACGCCAGTGGTGTAGAAAGGCTGGTCTCGTGCATGGGACTGGGACTCGGGATATCTATGTTCTGTTTTTTGGCTCAGCAACAGACTTCTTGTTTGCCCTGGGGCAAGTCATCTAATCCACCTCGTGCTTTGGTTCCTCATCTGTAATATGGAGATAATACCTCCCTACCTCACAGGGATGTTTTGAGAACAGAATCCTTTCTTGATTGTTAGGCATTCAGATGTTGTAATGATTAGGGGCACATAAATATCAAGGTAGAAGGTCTATAAGGATACAGGCTCAGGGCTTATCTATACTTACTTGAGGGTTGATTCTAAAGACCCACTAAATCGAACCCTGAGGGCACCCCTGCGGATCCTGGTACTCCTCTCAGTCATGAGGTGTAAGGAAAGTTAATGGGAGAGTTTCTCTCATTCATCTCCTCCTATGGGGACGGTGCAGAAAATCAGTTTAAGGTATGTCAACGCCATCTACAAAAATAATGTAGCTGGAGTTGCATATCTTACTTTGGTTTTTCCCCCCATGTGTATGCTTGGCCTAAGTCCTCGAGTATGGCAGTTTAGAGGCTCTTCTGCTCAGCTGGAATGACACCAAGAAGTTAAGGGAGCAGAGAAGTAATTTCTTTCAGACACCCAATAATGGAAAGAGTCTGCACATTTGAGCCAAGACAGAGCAGAATGGTGGACAATGTCACTATTAGCCTAGACATTCTTTGTCTTCTGGCATTTAGGAATTTGTGAGTCTGCCTGTTCCTGCTAGGACTATATTACATCAAAATACATTCAATTAACATTAAGGCTGCATAATTAAGCATCTCAAAGATTTGACTGTGCAGCCTTAATTCACCCCCACTTTGAATATGATAGGCCTTAATTTCAGTTCCACTGTCTCCCTTTTGCTTCTCCTCACCCTCAGTTCTCCATGTTCCCCATTCCTCATCATGCCTCTGTTTTCTAGGTCAGACTGCTCCCTCCAGCCTAGGTGCCAACAGCAGAAGTATTGAGAGTACAAGAGAGAGATTCTCTCTGCTCTCACTTCTAGCACCTAGTACCATAAAGTCCTCCATGGCAGTTGCAGGCGAAGTCCTGCTCTGCCCATGCATCCCTGGGATGGAGCATGCTTATTTACTTCATCAGGGCAATGCAATATTCAGTCTGGCCAAACGGAGTTGTGTGGGCCTGGGAGCGTGCTTATTGCAGACAGAATCTTTGGAGAACTAGAAGCCAGACTCTGACAAGTCTCTACTGAGCATGTGCAAACCATAACTTTTCTCAAAGCTCATACTTTGGCCAAATTTGAGTGATTTGTCATGGGAAGAACAGAAGCCAGATCTCTGACATCAGGATGATGTGCCCGCCACGTTTTGAGTCCTTGCTCCATAACTTTTAGCTAGAGCTGCTAAAATAAATTCTGACGACAAATTTATTAACGTGGACAAAACAATGTGTTTTCCCATCATCTGATTCTTGGCAACAGCTAAACTATTTTTGCTGATAAATTCCATAAAGATCAGCCTGAAACAGATACTTAGCATGGAAAACATCATCCTGATTATTAAAGTTTGAGAGAGTTATAAGCACCAATACATTTGCTAGCTGGCATGACCATCCATTATATGCATCTGCTTCCCTCTGAGATGAGCATTTCAGGGGGCCAGTTACAGCAGTTTGTGTGGAAAGGTTCTTGAGCATGGTAATGACTGTTAAGCATAAGAGATTGTTTCATGGGGCTGTTAGGGCTTTCCCCTCTTACATGTTGTATATAGTACTATAGCAAGGTGCATTAACGTGTCCTATTATAATATAATAGAAGCATTGCTAGTGCTGTTTTTTGAGCAAGTGCAGTTGGAAAACACAGGTATAGATTTATATCAAATTATCTTGGGAACAGGGCAACAAAGCTAAAAAGAGAACAATATAGCCCAGGGGATAGATCGCAGGACTGGCACCAGAAATCCAGTTATCTGAATGATCACTGTCATGCACGTTAAAGAGACTCCCTCTGCACTTATTTAGTCATCCTCACTGTAGTATCTGAATCATAAGGTATGGCAAGTGCCCAGCAGCTCCTAGCATTGGGAATTCCCAATCTCTTTAAATGGGGTATTGTACTTGGCTACCTTGCAAGGGTGGTGGTAAGGATTAATTAGCTAATGTGTGTGAAGTGCCATGATGATTAAAAGGACAGTGGGAGAGACTGAAGGAACTATCACCCCTCCCTCTCATCCCACCCCCTCAGCTATTTCTGTTGGGATAATCATTTCCAGACAAACACATAAAAGCCTGAAGTGAGCGAATGCCCTATCCTGTGTTGTACTAACATTCACCTGGTAGCAGAATACAGCAGATGAAGTCAGAGGCAAAGAATGGCAGACTGGGAATAAAAGGCATACAAAGCAAATTGAGTGTGTGGAAGTGCATGTGTAAGAGAAGGTGTGAGACCTTGTGTATGTACTTGGCAATACTGTATAGCTGAGAAGATGATAGTTCAGTGAGGAAAAATGAAGTTCAGATTTCAGGAAATGAAATGTTTGATGCAGTGTTAGAAGTGGAGAATTAAACCTCATTAGTAGAGCCCTGTGTGAATTCTAAAATGCATCTGCAAAAATGGTCCATAGCCATTCACATCTGTGGATGAAGGTACCTGCAGATATAAAGCAGACATCCACGTGTTTTTAAAGTTCTAGATACAAAATTTGAATCCACACAAATGAGCAGCAGGTATTCATGGATTCATGGGGCTCTAACCATTGGCCAAAATCCTGACTTGTCTGCTCCTATTCAGAATATAGTTGTGGTGGTGGTGTTGGGTATTTAAAAAAAATTTAGAGAACACATTTAGAGAAGTGGCAGCAGAGCAGCTGCCCAGTGGGTTTGGTGTGAGGGTGGATTAGGGAGGGAATCTATAAGAGGTATGAAAGTAATCTGGCTTGCACACTAGGGCTATGTCTACACGACAGCCTAAACTTGTAATTGACTATTATGGCATCATCATCATCATCATCAACAACATCTTCTGCAGTAGATTCTAGAGAAGTAGTTATTCCTCTTTATTCGGCACTGGTGAGGCCACATCTGGAATATTGTGTCCAGTTTTGGGCCCCCCAGTATAAAAAGGATGTGGATTTGCTGGAGCAGGCTCAGCGAAGGGCAACAAAAATGATTAAGGGTCTGGAGCACAAGACCTGTGAGGATAGGCAGAGGGATTTGGGCTTGTTTAGTTTACAGAAGAGAAGACTTAGAGGTGATTTAATAGCAGCGTTCAACTTCCTGAAGGGGAGCTCTAAAAAGGAGGGTGAGAAACTGTTCTCAGTGGTGTCAGATGGCAGAACGAGGAGTAATGGTCAGAAGTTGAAGAGGGAGAGGTGTAGGTGAGATATTAGGAAAAACTTCTTCAGCAGGCGGGTGGTGAAGCATTGGAATGTGTTGCCTAGAGAGGTGGTGGATTCTCCATCCCTTGAGGTTTTCAAGTCCCAGCTGGACAAGGTCCTGGCTGGGATGACTTAGTGGGGGTTGATCCTGCTTGAAGCAGGGGGCTGGACTGGATGACCTCCTGAGGTCCCTTCCAGCCCTATGATTCTGTGATTCTTTTTTGGCTATATCTTCCTGTATAATTCCTCATTGGTGACCTTCTGCGTCCATCCCAGTCTCAGGATCTTTCTATAACAAATGCTCTCGAATGCCAATAACCTTCTCTTTGAATCTTTCATTATCGCCTATGTCTCACATCCATACAACATGCTGCTGAATACACAAGTTTTCAAGATACCCAACTTCATTCCTAAGCTAGTTGCTTTACTTTGCCAGATCTTATCCATCGCCTTCAAATTCACTCTTTCTTTCGCTATTCTAGCCACTATTTCCTTCTTACGGGCTAGATCATACATAATGTTGCTTTGCAGATATGTGAACTTCTCTGCGTGCTCTAGTTCAATCCCGTCTACACTGATGTTCCTTCCTATTTCCTTGTTTTATTGATGTTCATAGTCAGCTTGTACCGTGTCCCTTCTTCATTTAGCACCTGCACCATTTTTGCTAGTTTCTCTTCATCTTCCTCAATGATAACTATATCATCCTCAGACCTCAGGTTGTTAATTCTTTTCCCATGCACAGATGTCCCTTCTACCTCTTGTTTGATCTTGCCCATCGCTTTCTCTAGATGTGTGATGAAGGTACTCAGAGATACCAGATCTCCTTGTCTCATACCTCTACTTGTTCTTAACCACCTTCCCAACTCTCTGCCCATTCTCGCTGCTGCCTCCGTATTGTCACTGATATCCTCCAACAATTGTATCAGTCTGCTATCCACTCCCTATGACTTCTGTACTTCTGATCTATATTGTTAAATACCTTCTGAAAATCGATGAAGCAAGTGTATATTTTCTTGTTCTTGCATTGAGTTTCCTCCACTATCAATCTTAGTGCCAGTATCTGCTGTATGGTACTTCTGTCTTTCCTGACCCCGCTTGCTCATCTGCTAGATGTTCTTCTATCTGAGATCTTAGTCTCTCCATCAGTGTCATCATCAGCACCTTGCCTAGATAACTCATTAGGGCAATTGTTCTGTAGTTCTTGCATTCCAATGCACGTCCTTTCTTGTGTATTGTCACTAGCATGGATTTTGTCCATTCCTTTCTTTCCATGCTATATTACGTAGTCTGTGTATTTCTCAAATCATACTCTCTCCACCATATTTAATCATCCCTCCCGTGATCTTATCATTTCCAGGACTCTTGTTGTTCTTCAGTCATTTCACTGCTATTTCTACTTCCACCTTCTAAACAGCACCACGTTGAAATAAAGCACAGTTTTGAGGCATCCCTTACTCCTCCTGCAATGAGGCATACAGGATGTTGAAATAGCATGCCCGTTATTTTGAAAAATATTTCAAAATGATAGTGACATTGCATAGATGAAATGCAGCTATTTCAGGATACCGGAGTATCCTGAAACAGCTCCCACCATGTAGACAAAGCCCAGGTTGTGATAGATGGGGCTGGGGCAAAATTTCCCATAATCTGAACTCTGTGCAGGTCTTCTTTCTCCCCAAGGGATGATGATGTTGTAGAAATGGGGCTTAGGCAACTCTGTGAACTCTGTAGAACAAGTGGTAGCTAGGTCTACTGCTTAGAGTCAGCTTTTGAGGTGACTCAGGATCTTTTTGAATTAAAGCTGCTATGTAAAAGAGAGCCATTGTTTCTGGTGCACTAGTTAGCTATTGCTTCCAAATAAGTGGTAAGATGGAAAATTGAATGTCTTTGAAAGGTGTACTGCATCAGCATCGAGAATGAGTAATAGGATTTAAGAAGGAAAATTCTTGCTCTTCCTTTAAACTGTTTGGGAGTTCGGGCACGCCCTCTTTGACAGGGCCACTCCTTTCAGTGCTACTCAGCCTGTGGGAGAGCTGTCTCTCTGAAGGATCCCAGTCTTTCCTCCAGCTTGCCAGCTTCATCTACTCAGAGAAGCTGTAGCTTCTGTGCTTTGGAAACATTACTGCTTGAGAGCACAAATGGAACTACAACAACCAGTACATCACAGCTCTGGAAACTGCAAAGGTCTGTCCCAAGAGAGCTCTGCTATGTAATCATCTCATGATAAATTGTATAGTTTAAATTGTACAAGGGACATTGCTCTTAATTTTATAGACAGGAAGCAGACTGAGGAAATTCTGTTGAACAAAGTTAGGAAAATACGTTATTGAGGTTATTTTTTAGTGTGTCTTGCTGGAATCTTTAAGCACCGAACCCTTTCCTAACCCTGCTGTTTTTTATCACAGCTATTATATGGCTGGATTCTGAGTTGTATGTGTCAGGTCACAGACAACCCTACTCATATGCATAAGCCAATTTTCATAAAGCCCAGGGTGGGGGCACTGTCACATTATGTTTGTTTTCTCCCTTCAGCTAGCTCTTTTATTGGATACTGAGGAGCTGTCACTGAGAGCAGCAGTTTTCCCTCCTGCACAGGTGCTTGAACTATTATTACTATAGGTATGGTACAGAATGCCAGCATGTACCTGCTTGTTCAGAGTCACAAAGAGATGAGCTTCCCTGAACAGTGTTTAAGAACAGAAAACAAAAGTTGCTTTGGCAACAGTTGTTGCTGATGGATGTAGCACACAGATATCAGCTTTCTTTCTGCTATGCACAAAGATTTTTAGAATATATGCCAAGCATTCTTAATTAACACGACTTCTGGGTGGTCTCTTGGTAATTGTTCAGCTGTGATTATGCAAGCTGTTCTGTCTGTCCAGTGATATGAAGGCCCACAGAATTAAGGAATAAGAGCTGGAAGGATTGCAGTTTCAGACAGTAAACTTTTCTGCACTTGTGCTGCCTTTATTTGCATCTTGTGGCAATACCTGGTGCTTAAGAAATGATAAGTAATTAGTTTGCTTGTTCCCCAGTTGATGTATGTATTTATGGAATTGAGGCAATGAAGAGAGTATGTATATTGTATATTAAAATACTATCCTCTCTGCGTGTGTGTGCGTGTGTGCGCACGCACGCACTGCTCTCTTCCGTGAGTAGGTGGAGGTTGGTGGAGTCTTGGAAGCTGTAGCAAATGAAGCTGTACTGGCCTATGAAGATAGTATTCTACTGTGAATCTGCGCCCACCATAGATTAAAACCTCTGTTTTCCCATTGCTCCAATCAGAAGGGAATCATGATTCCCTTCCTGGCATTGCTGCTAGGTCAGTGCACCTATGGACCCCTGTTCCCTGTAAGCTGAGTGCTTGTGCAGCTGCTCAGGAGAAATTCAGATGCTGCCCAGTTGATAGCAAAGCGCCCACAGCTGGGTTTTGTTTCTACTGGTGGTGCATGTTCACACATGCCTCAGTGCATATCAAAATTTATTTCACACGTGGATGGAAAAAACCTCCCATGGAAGGAAAGTTTTAGTGGGAACATTGCTGTGCACTATCAGTCAGGACTAGAAGAAAATTGTTGAGTTAAAGATCTAATGTCTAGGGTTGTTGATTATTATGTCTGATTCTCATTTCACATACCTGGGGAGTAAAACCAGACTAGTTTATTATATTTCTATCCTGTTTCACTTGTTCTCACACTCTAGCAAAATTGTTCCATTTTTTTCTTTTAAACTTGTGTTTTGAATCTTCTTGACCTTGTTTTGCTTCAGTGACAATCTGTTAAGCACCTAGAGAAAATCTGAAAACTTTAGAAAGTCTCCCAGAATCAGATGATTGGTTTTGGGGAATATTCTGTAAGGCTTTCGAATCCACAAAAAGCAGAGCTGCAAAATCATAAGACATTGGTTTTTTTTTGTTGGTTTTTTTTGTAGCTCATTCATAGTTAATGGAAAATAACTGAAAGCTGCCAGGCTAATTCCAGATTGAAAACGTACATGACATATGTTTGTAACATAAGGGTTTCCACTGATAAGCACTTATGCTGGTCAGCACCTCTTTTAACTGATTCATCTGAAAATATTTCTCAGACATGCAGCTGAAGCTCATGAATTAGTTTTTGTTAGTAGATTTTTTTTTAAATTAGCATTTTATTTGCTTACTTCTGGAGCTAATACTGTACTGCATTAAGAAAAGATGTTATTGAAATGGATCAACCCGGTACAAACATGTGACTTACCAAAACAGACGATGATGGAATGTAGAGGGTTTTGACACTTGATCGTTTCTATATTTCCCTGTCAATCTATCAGCTATCCATTGATGGTCATAGCAGAAGTGGAAGAAAATCAGCTTTTCCTTTGGGATTGAGGGGGCTTTTTTGTGTTTTGCTTCCTAATTATAAATCTATGGTTTTAATCATGCTCATTTGTTTAAATAAAACAGAAAAGTTCATTGTGGGACTAGGTGCCTAGATGCTCTAAACTTTTTCATGCACGTGTGGACAGGCACATAATGAATAACTGGAAAATGAGGTAACCTTAGATGAATAGGTGTCACAAAAGAGTAAACAGTAAATTGTCTCCCATAGCACAGTGGGAGCCACCTCCAGCTTACATACAGTATTTCAAAACGTAAGTAGAGGATAAAAATGTCTTGTTATACAACTCAAAAGTAACCACTCCTGCATGTTAACTGTAAAGTAGCCCATGACTGGCACAGTCTTACTTGGACTGGAACAATTGGAACAATTCATGTCAATTTACTGAAACTCAGAGCTGTCCATCAGATGTCCAGTGCCTTCCTCCTACTCATCTGATCCCAGTGTGTTCAGATGTCATATTGGCCTATGTTAATGGTATTTTCTATAAACATGTGAGAGGGACTGAGACCTGTCTCTGCATAGAAGCATTCATCCTCCGGAATTGGTGTATCACCATAACCTAACCTGCAGCATATTAAGGGTGTGTAATTCCTGAGCAAGCTAAGGTAGCAGATGGTTTTCTGAGAATCGTGAGTGTGAGACTCATAATTCCATTTTTGATGCCTTTACTCAATGGAGACTGCTGGCCTGGGAACTTTTTGCATGAGAGGTGAACAATGAAGAGTGCTCGGTACTGCTCCAGTGCAGCCCTGGGCAAAACGTTGTAGAGAGATGCCTTTCTGTTGGTGTGGAAGGGTCATCTGGGTTGTGCTTTCCCTTCAAGCCCTTTGGTTCCATAGCACTGATGAACAGTTCCTAAAACTAAGGCCCAGTCAGGAACAAAACACCACTCAATGTGATCTAGTTTTGGTTTTCTGGTTTGATTGTTCATTCTGGGGTTTCTTGGGCAACTCAAACTTGCTTCCCTGGATGCTCTTGGGGAGGGGAAAAAGCATGTCTGGTATCAAATAGCCAGGAACCGTTGGCTTTTGCTGTGTCCCATCCTCTCTATCTATGCCCTAATCTTGAAGCTACTTAGGTACATGTTTGATTTGAGGCAAATGACTAATCCCATCACAATCAATGGGAATACTCATGTGTTTCAAGTGAAATGAATTGCAGAATCATAGTTTAGATTTCAAGTTCTTTGGGGCATAGCAGTCTTTATCTCACATTTTGCACGGCACTAACTACAGTATTGGTACTCAGATAATGTTGCAAAGTCCATTTTCCAATTATGAAAGTGCATTGACCTTCTGTAATGTACAGTGGTTTTTTTTCTGATCATAAGGCCTTTTTGTGTGTGTGCTATTAAAATTTATTGTGCAGCATTCTTGGCATTTCAGATCAATACATTCAGTCTTTAATCACACTGCCTGGAAATAAAGTGCTGAGTCAAGTAATCTTGAATTGTAACAACTCAATAGGTTCATCCATTAGTGTACACTCTGTCCTTCTGTGTCTGAAAATAGTTTGGAGTAGAGATTTTTTCCAAGGCAGGCTAGACTGAAATATACATTTCAAAGTGATAAAAACCAAGGTAAACACGATTCCATTTAATCAGTGTCTGTTATCATAACCTGACTACCTCTGCTGTCTTCTAGTAGTAGCAACCAAGCTAATGATTTTGTTCTTCAGGGGCAGAATAATTTAACCATGATAAAAATAGAATTCCCAGATCATAGCAACTTCACAGAATGAGTTATTGCTGCCTCATCATTGTAGCTTGGTCCTTGGAGGGAAAAGAGCAATTTTAGTGTTAGATAACAGCCAAAATCAGAAAATTAAACTAAAATATATTAATGAGATGTCAAAGTAATTAAAAGCAAGGCTAACAGGTCAGCAGTGCTCCGCACAGTTCCTTTGCTTTTTCTAGTTGACATGTAACTTTCGGGTGCTCTTTATAGTTGGAAAGGTACTTTGCATGCCTTCCATTAATATAATGGCTAATTCACAGTTTCTGATGTGTTTGTCATCCTTGCAACACTCCTGCCACATAGGACCGTGACATTATCTCCATTTTTTAGATGGGGAATTAAGGCATGGAAAGATTCAGTGATTTGCCCCTGTTGCATTGGAAATGTGGGAGAGACCAGAGAATTGAACCCAGGTTTCTCACTTCAGCACCCAAACCACTGGGCCTTCCTTCCTCTTTTACCAGCTATTGCCATTGGCCAATAAATTGGGAAGGTGAAGACGGAAGGAGTTCTGTGAGGCCATCAAAGAATAAAAAATTATCCAACTTCAGATTCTTGAACATATTAGGTGCCTAACTCCCACTGGTTTCAACCAGATTCAGGCACCTAAATACTTCTAAGCATCAGGTTCTAGGAGTCTTGCCATTGACTTAATGCTTTCTCCCCCCAGTGAGCTATTTTGGATGCAGCAATAATTATCCTCGTGTGTATTAGCACTGTTAGAACCTTTTATCCCAAGCAAGTCATTAAAAACCCATACATCCAGCACCACAGAAATGGAAACACTTCTGTGGCAGCACCCAGCCAGTGAACTGCACAGGGAGTAAAATTCTTGACCAAGAACACCCATGCAAAGGCTTAGTCTTACCAGAAGTGCTGTGAATTTTTTGAAGTCAATGCAGGGTAGCCAGGAGCTTTTATTGTCTCCTCGAAAGAGGGCTATATACCTGGAGACCATTTCAGAAGTCCAGTATCCAGTGTATGTAACGCTGGACATTTGAAAAGATCCCAGGGGAGTTAAGCAATTAAGTAAGGCTCCTTTGGAAATACCAGCCTCAATTCTGAGCAAACGTAAACAGAACTTCAGGTGATTTACCATCCCCTAAGTTATAAATCATTGTCCATCTTATGATACAGACTGAGGATTAACTGCGCTTCGGTTGTCTAGCATGCCTTTAGAAAATGCAGTTCCTTGTAAAAACCTTGGTTTTAAATCTGGAAGTACTCACAACCTTGCAGAATGAAAGCATGGAATACGTAGCACCGTTATGTTGCCATATAGAGTTAGAGAAATACTTTTATAAGGTTTCTTGTTGTTTGTTCATGTTTTCTGTTTGTTTGAGAATATTTCGATATTGAGTATGTGAATGCGAGCGGAAATGTGGTAATTTATTAAGGGTTCCAAATCTTTAATTTAGATTTTTACGAGTAATTTTGTTGTATGAGATTGGAGTGTATATTGTATATAATACAATGTAATCTAGGAATGTATTCACAAATACACTTATTATTTGCCCTCAATAATATTAAGATTCAATAGGAATGTTTGCAGTTGATTCAGATGAGTGATTGTAGAACAAAAGTTAATAACTGGCACTTAACCTAAAATAACTTTCATTAAAACAATTAAACACATTTAAGTAGTTAAGAATTTACTACACAGGTACAAAATTTGGATTACAATAATGTGGAACTGTTGTATTGGACTAGACCATTGATCTCTGTTTCATTGTTTTGTCTCTCACAGTAGCAATTTTCATATATATTAGAGGAAGATTTCAAACCTCATGTGTTAATGGACAGTTATTGAATAATGTGCTTACTTGAGAAGTTACAACTTAACACTATGCAGGTGTTTGGGTTATATCTGAAGCAAGAGGATTGATATTCTGTGTAAAAATTGATTCAAACCAGTGTAGGTATAGGTAGATGATGTTGGTGACTACCACTGATTTGAACAAAAAGAAGAGGAAGTGATTGGCTGAACTCTCAAGTGGATGCTTTTACTATTATTTAAAATGTTGACTCTTAAGATCTGCTGCAGTTATCTTTACTGGAAAATAAACTTGTGTGGGTGCTGAGTTTCAGGGGAGTGAATCAGGCTCAATTTGTGAAGCCACAGACAAGTTGAGAATATGTCACCAGAAGCCCATTAAACTGTACCATCCAGTTTCACAAAAAACTACAAAGCTGATCCTTTGTTATCAAAGGCTCATCTGCTGTGGAAGTTATTTTACATAGAGGATAACAGGAAGCTGAGCACAGTGCTTTAATTTAGTTGAAAGGTTCTGCAAATGTCATCAATTACAGGAGAATTTGTCGCTTTGTTTTGGGTCAGACAACTCCTGGGATAGACAAGCAATAATAATTCTCTTACGTTTTTCTTGGTCACATATTTTATAGAAACAAAAAGCTTTCCTTAGTTTCTTGTGGATGTTTTGGAATAAATTAAAAAAAATGAATGACAGGAACGAAAAATGAGTAAAATAAAATACAGTTGCAGAGAGTGAGATGATGTCCATAGGGACATGTTTAATGAGGATCAGTGAGTTGCTCTGCTCCTACTTGAAAATATTGAAACTTCATGGGCTAACTCCCAAGCAGAATGTCTAATGTCAGTCATCCCAGGTTTCAGAAACTTCTGATATGTGAATAAAATAAACCCCACTTAGGATGGCCTGGATCTGTTAGGTTACTTTGGCTTGTTTCTACAGACAAATAGACTTACGGTCTCATTTCTCCTTGTGTTATGAGAAACACTGTCATTGTGACAAGTATCAGAGAGGTAGCTGAGTTAGTCTGTATCTTCAAAAACAACAAGAAGTCTTGTGGCACCTTATAGACTAACAGATATTTTGGAGCATAAGCTTTCGTGGGCAAAGACCTGCTGTCAGATGCATTGTTCAGGCTTTTTGTAGTGTATTTCTTTGGTTCCTTTTCAGACGCCTCCTTAATCTGGCTTTGAACAAGAGAGGGAAAATAAAAGATGCAGTAAAAGTGATGAGAAGCTAGACAAGAAAACAGTTGCCTGGTGGAGGTTGTTTCCAGCACTTTTTTATTTAACTGTCAGTTATTGTAATATTATTGCTAAAGCTGGAGTTACCCATTGGAAATGGCTCTTATGAAGGTAGGCCTGGCCAGCCAAGCCAGCAAAAAGGAAGAAATGAGCATTGTCTTCTAGGATACTTATAACTTGAGTTTGCCTACATACTGAGCGAATTTAGAAAGCAGTGATGTTGACATCCATTGTATGTGTGCCATGCAACAGGGGAGCTCAAAGTCGGGGGTAGACCAATCAGGGGTTGTCAAATTTCATAAGAGGTGCGCAGCACGATTGGCTGCTGGGTCTCAGGATCATTCATCTCATTAAAATGTTGAAATATGTTAGTCGTTTTATGTATGTGTATTCACATTTCTATACTGATCAGTAAAGTTTTTACATTCTACCAACTTATTTTCTTACACATGCTTGAAAGGTTTTATATATATATATATATATATATATGAACATTACCGAAATTTCCATTGATTTGAATTACATTAGACAGGTGGTGGTGGGTGAGGCTGCTAATTGCAGGGATGAAAAGTGAGGCCCAACAAAAAAAGTTTGCTCACCTCTTGCCTTCCAATGTAGTAATTTTAAAAGCAGGATTTTGGGGTGGCTGCATTAGACATGAGTGACAAAGCATGGCAAGATGTGAAGCATTCCAAATGGGCACCAATAAAAATACCATGCATTCCTCTCTTTCCTTCCTCTATTTTCTCAAATATTCCATGCTTCGCTTAAGTTGCGTATAACTCCATAATCTACACAAGCATCAGAGAGGTAGCCAAGTTTGTCTGCATCTTCAAAAACAACAAGAAGTCCCGTGGCACCTTATAGACTAACAGATATTTTGGAGCATAAGCTTTTGTGGGCAAAGACGAAGCTGGTCTTTGCCCAGGAAAGCTTATGCACCAAAATATCTGTTAGTCTATAAGGTGCCACAGGACTACTTGCTGTTTTTGATAGTCTGTCTAAGTGCATAACAATCACAAATTCTTGTTCTGACCCCATTTGGCTACACACTTTGCCGGCCCAGCTAATTTCCTATCAGCTGTTTATATAATTCAGTTTATGAGCTGTACACTGTGTAGATCTGCATGTTGATATACAAATGTGGCTTCTTTTTAGCAACGTGTCTGTGGATAACCGAATAGCTAAGTAACTGGCAAAATGTGCATTTAATCTAGTGTTTTAGAATTGGCTTCACAGTTTTTAGTATGGGAGGCAAAACCTAAGGCTACATGTAAAAGTGGTGGTGTTATGAAAACCTTCATGGCAGTTTCAAGTGGAATGTGCAGAGGGGTTGCTGTTGGCAAGCGTGTTCCATTCGTTACTGCTCTCACTGGTTCCTTTTGATAAGCGCTTATTTGTGGTGTAGCCCTAAAGTGATGGTCATACGCGGAAAGCAGAACACGTCTGGAAGGATTCCCCAGAGCCCTCTGACACAATAAAGGATAACAATACCTCTGAATGCTTTTAGCTTAATTTATTTTTGTGCTTTAACAAAAAGAAGTGTACTGTGGCAGTTAGACTGAATGACTCATTAGCATTATAAATTGGTTGTAATATCCCTGCGTAGATATCTAAGATAGATTTTAAATCAGTTGTGAATAATAAGTCTGTATCTACTGCTAATATAGATTCCAGCACTTATAATGTGTCTCATATTGATTTCTTTTCCCATGAAATGCCTGAGGTCTCTCTCAGTGGGTATAGCAAGAGGGAGCACTAAGAGAACGGAGAGGTAGCAGTAGTAGGCTGCACAGGGAGTATATTCATTTTGGAGAGCTGTTGATTTGTAGTATGGGTTGATCCTCTCTAGTCCAGCACTCTTTTGTCTGGCAACCTCCATAGTCTGTGATATCCACTTATCAAGGGTGTGGCCAAGTTTCCCGTGGTCCCATAAAATTTGTTTCCAGTCACCAGTCCTGGCTGTCAGGTGTTGGTAATGCTGCTGGACAATATTGACCTCCTGTGGTCCAGCAAATTCTCTTGTTTGACACCAGTTAGGTCCCAAGGGTGCCAGACTGCAGAGATTCAACCTGTAACTTGTATTCTTCTGTAACCATTATTTAACACTGAAGAGGACTTAGCCAAAGCCATTTTGCAGTTGTTCTGCTGGGGATGTCGTTGGTTGTGTGTGATTTGTAGAATACCTACCTTTTGAGTATCTTCTTTCTCCTTTAACACATATGACAGTGCTGTGCCCTTTCCGGAGAAAAGCAAAGCTGAAGCAAGTGCACACTGACTGCCCTGGCTGTCTTCACAACAGTTGGTGGCAAGATGAAGAATGCCAGCTCAGTTCTGTTTTTGTCCTCAACTTCCGGCCCTCCATCTTATCCCCAAGATCAGTCTGTTTCCCCATCCTCGTCGGCGACAATGGGGTTAGAGATCTTGATGTACTCTTCCACGTGTGGCCATTTCAGTTGTGTCACAACTTGTTAAAACTTATGCAAGCTAAGATAACCGTGAGTTTAAGCAAGTCTTGTGCTGCAGGGAGCGAGCTGATAAGCTGACTTCTTCATGTTGCCCAGTTGCATTGGTGCTTTATATCCTCCAAAAAATCACATGCTGGAGGGTTCCAGAAACTAACTAGAAGCTTGTATATTTTCTCTTGTCATCAGTAATGCTCAAGCCACATAAAATATATATGTGTGAGTATCATATATGCAATATAACAAGAGGTCTAGGAAATATTGCCTGGTACTGAATGCATCTGCTGGATGGAGTATACTCCTAATACTTTTGTTACATATTTTCTGTCATGATCATCATTCTACTGCTGGTTTTCAGCTGGGTGGTTATGTCTGATCTCTTACCAAGTTGAACATAATCCTTAATGTATTTCCCTGTATGTAGCAGAATCATATATCTTGTTGCAGTTTGGAAATAATGCCCATAAAATACTGGAGTACTGCGCAGTAATCTTAGATTTTTTTTTTAAGACTACAACATAATTACTTCAGGAGCCATAAAGTGGCTTTGTGTTAGCGGTTCTGAGAGCTCATCAGCTTTTATGTAGTTCCTGAATTATTAATTGAGTTAAACTGGAAGAGAAACCTCTGCAGTCTTGCATTCTGTCTCAAGCAAGCTGTTGTTGGTCAACTGTGCAGAGAGAGGCAGTCCTCTTTGGAGCAATGAGTGAACAGGTTCTTGCTGAGGAATCCTATGAGAATGGCTTGTGTCAGTATGCACAGAAAATCACTGCTTGCTTTGGAGTGATGGGTAAGGGAATTTAAAGATGAGTGTGTGAGTGGTATGAAATGAAAGGACATCCCTGTCCTGCATTTTCTGAGGTGGAGTCTATACTGCTTTGCTGAATGGTTATTGTGTGGGTTAATTGTAAATGGCAGAGGACTGAAACCTGAACTCCATGGTAAAACTTGAAAAAAAAAATTGCCCACTTTACTGAAGTTGGAAAATTTTGAGACATTTGGATTAGGAAAGTGCATTTCAGAGCAGTCCTGCTGCCAATTATATGTCTGCCTTTGCTGTTCCTTAGTATTATTTAGCCAGTGATATGTCTTTGTGTAAATGCTTTAGTTTAGTCATTTCTCCATTTTCCATCTCTATGATGGCAGCTTCTTTCTATTCTCGGTGGACAGAGACAATGGGAAAAGTACATAATCTTGTCATCTTGGATAGATCCATCAAATATTGTTTGGGACTATCATACTGTGCAGTAAAATTTATAGTTTGTTTCCAAGTTGTTTGTTTTGTTTGCAGTTGGTTTCCACTGAACTGGTCTGATAAACTCAGGATTATTTCGGAATTTTATTTTCTGTGCAGCAATAAGTTACAATAAAATGAAATGGAAATGCAGCATTAGGGATCTGGCTCTGATGACAGAAGCAATAAAGGCAACACTCCTAGTGCAATATGCATGGCTGTCTTTTTTTGAGATAAAGGGCCAAGCTAATCACAGGTGTAACTACACTGAATTCAATGAAGTTACCACTGCAATGACCAGATCCCTGATCTAAGGACTTATTTGATGTTCAGTGAATATATGGTTTCATTGTAATGTTTTTTATTAGTACAATCAATTTTGTGGTTATTTTACATTCTTAGCAGCCCTGGTGCCAAAATAATATGAATCTTAATTTTAATTTGAAACAGTATATAGAGAAATTATATTTCCTGAGCATTTTGTTAGTTTTGTAAGTATTACAACCCTTATTAGTTAATCTGCTTCATTTCTATCTTTCATTTCACTAGAGGCCAAATCAAAACTCTGGATCTTGGATGAACTCTTTGTCAAAACCCAAACGTGGCTGTGAACCAAGGCATTCTGTGAAAACCAGATGCATAGCACCAGTCTAGAAATGGATCTGAACTTCATGGCTTGATCCATAGATACATATTCAGTTGCCTGGCTGATACTGGGGCTGGTACCTTTACACTGTTTCTGGGCTGAGGGGACTGGAATCGTTAGGACACTTTTTCAGGGATTGCTCTGCGTGGTTGTAATCACCCTCCTTGGAAAATTAAAACTGCTTTTGTTTTTTGTGTTTGCTGCCCCTTTCATCCCTGTTCTATATATGTGTTGGGACTTGATCCTTTTTACCCAGTGGGATACTTTCCTTGAGGATTATGATGTATGCATTTATCTTTTTGGTTTTAGCTGGTAGGATAGTATGGCCGGATACAAATGTGTGGTATGCTTCAGATACCTACTGAATAAGTTGCCTTATAAATGTACAAATCTGCATCACATGCTCACCCCCATTTATTCACTAAACCAAGACTCCATGAACGGATTTAGAAAAGGTGTTCTTCCGCACTAGAATTAAGGCATGAGGATGTGGTGTTTTAGAGGAGTGTGTACTGCTCTTAAAGATATAACACTCCCCCTCTTCCCCAGTTAGAAAACAGTAATGCCAGATCCCAGTACTCTGATGGGAGTGGCATTCAGGCTCACCAATGGGGGGTGAGGGGGCGGTAAGGGGGGCAATGTTGCACCAAGGCCTGGAGTGATGGGCCACTGAAGCCCCAGGCCCCTTTGCTTTGCCACTGGAGCCCCAGAGTGGCTCTGAGGGCTTGAGGGGGAGGGCTGTGGTGTGCGCCACAATCTGGGTGGCACGAAGGGCTGACTGTCCTCAGCCCCACCCCTTCCATCCAAGGCCCCGCTCCTTCTGGAGCACAGAGCCAGGCCTCCAGTGGCTGTTGGCTGCACTGGTGTTTACAGTACTGTAATTACAGCACCAAGTCCAGACAGTATCTTTTGGACAATAGCTGCAGCGTGTGGTGATGGAAGTGAGCATCATTGCAGGGGGTGCTCCCACAGTAAATAAAAATGCGAGATGCTTCTGTGGAGGTGCATGTTTAATAGCATGAGTTGGTCATTAAAAAGCCAAAAATCTGTATTGAAAAAATGTGTGCTGATGTCGCTATTGGTTACTACTTAGTTAAGAGAAACACTCTTATTGTTCTTAGAGGGGAGGATTGTTTTTTTTAGTTGATAGTGAAACACTGAACAAGTGACATTAACATTCACTCTGTACAAAAGAGTGGTTTTGATAGCCTCAGCATTCATTCAGCGTTTCTCCTGCCTCCAGCTACCGTTCATCACACTGAATGCTTATTCCACTGAATGGTCTTTGCTTGGCATAGCCAGAGCAGATTGGGAAAGCAGTACTTCCCAAAGGAAGATGACCAAACTCTTCTGTAGTTTTTTAAAACAGAAACCCTTTGTGTTTTGCTTGAAATGAAAAGTCGGGACATTGTGGCTGTCTCGAAAGAAGTTCCATGGAGACAGTTCCTTTCATGCAATTTCCCTGTCTGTGTAAAATTAGAATGTTTGGTTGCACTGTCCCCGAGATTTTGTGCCAAACTTAGGCCTCGTGCCTCATGGAATGGGGAGAAAGTGGCTTAGGTGACCTTTGAAATGGCCTTGCTTGTATTTCTCTCCTCCAGTGTCCTGATGCCAGCTCTGCCTGGGATAGAGGGATAAGGAAGATGGCTTGAAGCTCAATCTTCTCAGCTCCCCTTGAAGAAGCTAGAGCCACTGGCCTCCATGGCCTCGATCAGTCATGCTCAGAGAGTGCAGGGACTGCAGTTCTGATAAGATGAGTACAAGAGATGCAGATTTGTGTGCATTTCTCTTTCTGCTTCTTGCACTTGTGCACTCATGCTGAGGATCCTGCAAAACTATTAAGAGTTAAAGTTTCAGTGATGAGCTGAGGAAGGTTGTTTATCAACAGTTACTCCACGCTGCCTTTATAGTGCACAATTACGGGGAAAGACTGTGGTTTCTTCACTGACACAACAGATCATATGATATTAATGCTCCTCAGGTTCTGCATTGTCCAATGTGCTACCCAACAAGTTGACTAAGCTCATGGGTGTCCAACCATTTAGAGACTAAGAGCCAAAATAGCTGTGGACAGAGTGCAAAGAGCCACATATTAGATGTTTATTTTTATCTATCTATATAGATTAGATTTCTTTTATATTATATATCTATCGGCATAGACATATGTGGCTCAGTGCCTCCCCCACCCTAACACAATTCTCTCCATCTCCCTCAAGCTAGGTACTCCCAGCCCTCCTTGACCCCCCAGCTCTAACCCAGTGCCTGGGATTCAACGGTTCTGCCGCCATATGCGTCTTCCTGCAGGCGCTAGGGTGCATATGCAGAGCAGCGGTAAGCACTCCGGGGCGTGGCTCTGAGCAGGAGCTGCATTTCATTCCTCAAAGAGCTGCATGTGGCTTGAGAGCTGTGGGCTGGCCACCCTGACTTAGCTGGAGGATGGAATGAGCACAGTCAGTGCACAGAGCAGGAGACTGGGCATCACTCTCCTGAGATCTCTTTCAGCCCTCCCACTGGTGAAACGGGTACTGCATTAAATGGGTACAATATGATGGTTCCGCTCTCGATGGTGCGTGTGAACTTGGGCACCTCTTTCAGCATGTCATTGGCCCTAAACTTCAAATGCAGATCCGAGAGCCTCCTTTAACTCAACTGGTAGAAGCTTTTTTGCCTTGGGGGGAGAAGATCTTTATTCTTCATTACCATTATCAAGTTCTAAAGGGCCATGCTGTGCTACAGAGTGATCCTTGGGCAGTCATGAGATGGCTGATGTTTGCCTGTCTTCAGTGGAATCCTGTGCGGGTTAATTCTTAAATGTTTGCAGAGAGCATTGTGTGGTTCTGATAGAGGGTGCTATGGAAGGGCTTATGATTCTTACTGTCCTGTTTATTCAGCCAGATCCTCAGCTTGGGTAAATTGGTGTCGTTTCATTGACATCACTATAGCTACGCAGATTTGTAATAGCTGAGGATGTTGCCCATTGCTTATGGTGAAGTTACAAAATCCCAGGAGCAGGTTTAATGAAAATCTTCACTCAAGCTTAACTTGAGTGTTACAGATAGTACCGAAACAAACCAGCAGTCCTGTAGCACTTTAAAAACAAACAAAATAATTCATTAGGTGATGAGCTTTTGCGGGACAGACCCACTTCTTCTTCTTCGAGTGTCCCCGTGGGTGCTCCACAATAGGTGGCGGGCTTGCCCGGCGCCGCAGATCGGATCTTCCAAGCAGTTTCTGCCGGACTGCGCATGCGCCGGCGCGCGCCGCTCCCTTGCGCGCTCCTGGCCACGTGCGCGATCCGGTCCCCGCCAGTTCCTCTTAACCACCGTTGGCTGCAGACGGAATGCGACTAGGCTAAGGCCAAATAGCGTATTCAACGGCTTTATCTGTTTTTCTTTCAAAGTTTTTTCAGATACTTAGGCTACTATGAGTTAGCCGGTTGTTATTTTGCAAAAAAAAAACAAACTACGAGCGGGACAGCTTCAGCCAGTCCCAGTAACAAGCGCCGGAGGCCAGGAGCTACGGCCATCAGCCCTCCTGCTGAGGCAGGCCATCGGACGGGGAAAACAGCACAGAGAAGGTGCTAAGTACCCACTTAATAAAACTCAAAGACTCACCAACAATGTCCTCTTCAGGCTTTAAAAAATGTGGGTCCTGCCGAGAGGCGATGCCAGTGTCTGATGGGCACAGCCTATGCATAAGGTGCCTGGGGGAGTCCCATGTGGCACAAAAATGCGCCTTCTGTGCAAAATTAACGACCAGAGCTCGGAGAGACAGGGAGATGCGCATTAAAATGCTGCTTCTTGATAAGGCCCTCCAGCCAGACGTGCCGGAGCAGCCGCAGCAGGAGGGACCCTCCGGGGCCCTTAAAAGGAAAGCTGCCTCCCTCACTCCATCAGCGCAGAAACGGAGGAAAGTCTCTCCAGCCCGATCCCTGCCGGCAGCAACAGTGAGCGGGACGGGAGGAGCACGCAGCCCCCAGCCGCAGCAACAGCTGATCGGCGGCGGCACGGGGAGCCACGTGCAAACGGCTCAGCCTCCGATGATCAGCCAGCCGCCCCGCACCGCAGGCAGGGCGGCGGCTAAACAAGCGCCGGCACCGGCGGCACCGCAGGCAGCGGCACCGACCCCGGCGGAACCGGCGGTGCAGAGCGCGCAGGCACGTAGCCTGCAGGCGCAGAAGGACACCGCACGTGCGGCACCGCCTTCGAGCGTGCCTAGCACGGTGCCGACGGGGCCGGGATCCCCCGTGTGTCAGGGGGCGGAGTCACCTCCTCCAGGGAGGGGGAAGGCTGCACACAAGAGGAGGCATTGCAGCCCCTCTCCGGACAGGGCTGTGGAGCTGCTTTCTCACAGCCCTCCGCTTACGTTGCAGACTCCAACCAGAAGGCAGGGGTCCCCCCTAGCCTACCCGGAGCCCCCTTCTCCATTTTTGCAACCAGCCTCACCCTGGATGGCACCACCTTCACCCTTCCTGGGGTTTGAACCACTGGACTATTATGCGAAGTCGCTCTCTCCAGTGTCTCGACGATCTCCCTCCCCCAGACGCAGAGGGTACACACCAAGGGAGTGGTCTAGGTCACCCTCCCAAGAACAGTGCCTATACTGCCATGGTCGCCCCTACCACGCGGGGCATACACACCATCGGCAATCTACTAGGGAAGGATCCCCACAAACTATCTCGTACCCCCGAGGGCAGTCGCGACCGGGGACAGAGACTCAAGCATCCCAAGGGGGACTGGTCATGGAACCCCGAGATTTTCCCTCCCAAACCCCTAGCGAGAGGGTCTACCATCACCAGCAGGAACCGGAAGGGTCCAGAGAGATGTACCCCAGCGGTTCCTCACTCTCTTCCCCGGACGAGGCTACGGCCCTGGGGGACGTCCATCCTACGGATGATCTCAAACAGTTTCAGGAGCTGTTTAAGAGGGTGGCCTTCACGCAAGGCATCCAGATAGCAGAGGTGCAAGAGAAACACCATAAGCTCCTCAAAAATTTGAGACCTCCGGCCTCTTCCAGAGTAGCAATACCGCTTGATGAAGCGATCTTAGAGTCCGCCACTACGATATGGCAGACCCCTGCAACTATTCCGCCTGTCCAAAAGAGAGCGGATAAGAAATACTTCGTGCCAGCGAAGGGCATGGAGTTCCTGTTTAGCCACCCACAGCCAAACTCCCTGGTGGTGGAGTCCTCGCAACAAAGATCAAAAACATCTCAATTTAAAACAGGGGGAACGGACAAAGATGCCAAGAAGCTAGAGCTGTTCGGCAGAAAGGTCTACTCCTCCTCCACTTTAATGTTGCGAATGGCAAATTACGCAGCGCACTTAGCGAACCATAATTTTGACAACTATTCCAGGTTAACTTCCCTCATGGACTCGCTTCCAGAGGACAAAAAGCCGGTCCTCAAGGCCATAGTGCAAGAAGGCTACGCGGCTGCGAGGATGGGAGTTCAGATTGCTTTGGACGTTGCGGACACGGCAGCACGTTCCACAGCAACCGCAGTGGTGATGCGAAGGGAGTCCTGGCTCCAGACCTCGGGTATACCGAGGGATCTGCAGGCGAAGATAGTTGACCTTCCCTTCGACTCGCAGAAGCTGTTTGCTGAATCAACTGACTCGGTCCTTCATTCCAGTAAAGATTCAAGAGCCACACTCAGGACCCTGGGGATTTACACCCACCCATACACAAAGAAAAGGTACTACCCTCAGCAAAGGCGGTACCAGTACCAGCAACAGCGCCCCCAGTATCACAGGGGTTACGAGCAAGGGCGACATCAACAGCACCAGCAATACAGAACTCCCAGGCGACGCTCACAACAGAGCCGGGCGTCCTCGGGGCGGGGCCAAAGGCCACAAGTTTGACATACAGATCCAGGGCTGCGCCATCACTACCATCGCACACGGTCATCCGAAGCAGCTATTTCACCATCGCCTCCGACCATTCTACGACCAGTGGCAAAGGATCACCACAGACAAATGGGTGCTGGAGATCATAGCCACGGGGTACGCCATCCCCTTCCAGTCGCTCCCACCGTCACGACCTCCACCCAAGCCCCACCTCCAGGAGGCCTCCCACGTAGCGAGGCTCAGGCAGGAGGTAGACCATCTCATGCTCATAGGGGCGGTGGAAAGAGTGCCGGAGCAACTGCACGGGAAAGGGTTCTACTCCAGGTATTTCCTCACGGAGAAAAAGACAGGAGGATGGAGGCCCATCTTAGACCTTCGCGGCCTCAACAGGTACCTGCGCAAGCAAAGTTTTCGGATGACCACGATCGCCTCCATCCTTACAGCTCTGGACGATGGAGACTGGTTCGCAGCCCTCGATTTACAAGACGCGTACTTCCACATAACCATCCATCCGGCTCACCGGCGATTCCTCCGGTTCATGGTGGGCAACGAACACTTCCAATACAAGGTCCTACCGTTTGGCCTCTCCTCGGCCCCCAGAGTCTTCACCAAGACCTTGGCAGTGGTGTCAGCCTACCTGCACAGACAGGGGGTATTCATTTTCCCGTATCTGGACGACTGCCTGCTCAAAGGGGCCTCGAAAGGAGAGGTTCTGCGCATGATACGCATCACAGCAAACACGTTCTCCTCACTTGGCCTGGTTATCAATCTGGCAAAATCACAAATAGACCCCACACAGGACATAGAGTTCATAGGGGCTCGCATAAACTCGGTTGCAGCGAGAGTATACCTACCAGAGGCTCGCTTTCGAGCCATCGGTTCCCTCGTGCAAGTCATCACCTTCAGCCCTACGGTGCCGGTCTTGACGTGCCTGCAGCTGCTGGGCCACATGGCAGCGGCAACGTTTGTAGTGCAGAACGCCAGGTTACACATGCGCAGCATGCAGCACTGGCTGGCGAGTGTATACAAACCGGCAGTACACACCGTTCACAGGGTGGTGTCGCCCACAGCTGGGGTGCGCAAATCCCTGCAATGGTGGGTAAACCCCAGGAACTTGCTAACAGGGGTACCCTTCCACCAGCCGCAAATATCGGTTTTTCTCACTACAGATGCCTCCCTCATAGGGTGGGGAGCGCACATGGGCAAAGAGGTGACTCAAGGACTGTGGTCACCCACGGAACAGTCACTACACATCAACGTACTGGAGCTCAGAGCAGTGTTCAACGCCTGCAAACACTTTCGAGACCACATACAAGGCAAAGTCGTCGGGATCAGTACAGACAATACCTCCACCATGTTTTATATAAACAGGCAAGGAGGAGCTCGATCCCGTGCCTTATGCGCGGAAGCAATCCGCTTATGGAACTGGTGCATCGCCCACGATATAATTTTGAAAGCCTCATACTTGCCGGGTGCGCACAACGTGAAGGCAGACCAACTGAGCAGGCGTTTTGCGCTCACCCACGAGTGGCAGATCCGTCCCGATCTGCTACGATCGATTTTCCACGCATGGGGTTTTCCCCAAATAGATCTGTTTGCCACTCAGCACAACAAGCAGTGCCCACGATTCTGCTCCAGGGCAGGACTGGGATGGGGGTCCCTGGGGGACGCATTCACGATCCCGTGGGGGGGCCCCCTGCTTTATGCGTTTCCTCCCACAGTGCTGATCCACAAAGTTTTGCAAAAGGCCAGGAGGGAAAGGGCCCGGATGATCCTGATAGTTCCAACGTGGGATTGCCAACAATGGTTCCCCCTACTCCTGCGCATGTCGGACCGTCCACCGATGCCTCTTCCGGTGGCGCCGGATCTGCTCACGCAAGCCCAGGGGTCCGTAGTGCATCCGCACCCCCACAGCCTGCGACTGCAAGCGTGGTTAATCCATGGCTCAGCTCCCTAGACAGCACATGCACAGTGGCAGTACAACATGTCCTAGAAAGTAGCAGGAGGACTTCCACTAGGAAGACCTACAAACAAAAATGGACTCGCTTCACGGCTTGGTGTTCTACCAAACAGCTGGCCCCCCTTTCGGTGCCTATACCTACAATTCTAGAGTATTTACTGGACCTCAAGAGAGCAGGACTCTCGCTATCCTCGTTAAAGGTCCACCTTGCCGCCATCTCGGCGTTCAGACATGAGGAGGAAGGGCACACGGTGTTCGCCCACCCTATGGTTACCAGGTTCCTCAAAGGGTTGGTAAACCTATACCCCCCTCGGAAACCGATTCCACCTTCGTGGAACTTGGACCTGGTGCTTACCACGCTAATGGGACCACCGTTCGAGCCCTTGGCCACGGTTCCCCTCCGCCTCCTTACAATAAAGACGACCTTTCTTCTTGCAATTACGTCAGCTCGTAGGGTGAGCGAGCTCGCGGCAGTCATGGCAACGCCACCCTGCACTGTTTTTTCCAAGGAGGCGGTAACCATACGGCTGCATCCAGCCTTTGTTCCCAAAGTTTCTTCCGAGTTTCACATTAACGAACCTATTGTTCTACCCTCGTTTTATCCAAAGCCTCATAAGTCCAACGAAGAGGCGCGCCTACACCTCCTGGACGTGAGGAGGGCGCTAGCCTTCTACGTAGACAGGACCAAGTCCTTCCGGAAAACGGATAGACTCCTAGTCTCCCTCGCTCCCAAATCGAAAGGAGAGGGTGTCTCCTCGCAGAGAATCTCAAAGCACATTGTATCCTGCATAAAAATGTGCTACGAGCTCAGAAAGACTCCTTTATCGGCCACTCCCAGGGCTCATTCCACCAGGGTGGTGGCGGCATCAACAGCCTTTTTCAAGGGCGTTGCGTTAAAAGACATTTGCAGAGCGGCGACCTGGTCGTCCTACGACACCTTCGCCAAACATTACGCCCTTCACAGGGTATTCCAAGAGGATACCCGTCTCTCTGCAGCGGTCCTCTCGGGGACAAGCTGCACATAATCCGATTACCCACCTCCTATCTTGGGTTACTGCTGGGTAGTCACCTATTGTGGAGCACCCACGGGGACACTCGAAGAAGAAAGAGAAGTTACTCACTGTAGTAACGGTGGTTCTTCGAGATGTGTCCCCGTGGGTGCTCCACTACCCGCCCATCCTCCCCGCTTCGGATCTCTGTTAGTGTTTTGCAGGGGCACCCGAGGCGGTTGGTCGAGGAACTGGCGGGGACCGGATCGCGCACGTGGCCAGGAGCGCGCAAGGGAGCGGCGCGCGCCGGCGCATGCGCGGTCCGGCAGAAACTGCTTGGAAGATCTGATCTGCGGCGCCGGGCAAGCCCGTCACCTATTGTGGAGCACCCACGGGGACACATCTCGAAGAACCACCGTTACTATGGTGAGTAACTTCTCTTTCTTCAGCTTATGCTCCAAAACATGTTACTCTATAGGGTGCCACAGAACTTCTTGTTGTTTTAAAAACCATTTAGCAGGCATATGCCAACCCTGAATTAACTGACAAAACCAGTTGTGTATTACTATGTCTATGGGACCTCAGGTTAAAATTTGCTTTAAATCTATTTCATTAGTTTGTAGCCATATCTCATAAACTTACATCTCTAAAAAATCCTCGCATAGGTATTTAGATGTACAATCTGAGTATTCAGCTTTAAATGCTTGGATCTTTAAACATAACTTCTTAAATAAACTCTTCAACAGGCACCCTTATGTAAAATACACATTTTAATTACTATAGTACAAAAACAACAAGAAGTCCTGTGGCACCTTATAGACTAACAAGTATTTTGGAGCATAGTACAAAAACTTGCTTCCAAAGTCTTCCTGTCCTTTCTATCCCATTCTACTCAAGTTTCATCCACTTGTTAGATAGAGCCCTTAAACAGCCATAATTCCTTTTCTTTCAGATATCTGGACAAATGAGTTTCCCTTTTACTTGTGACTATTTGATAAACTGGTTTTAAGAGACTCCTCCACCAAAATCAGTACCTTACTAACATATAACATTATTTCATATGCCTAAAATTTTGGACGAATATTTTACTATAACATGTCGGCCGCGTCTACACGTGCACGCTACTTCGAAGTAGCGGCGCCAACTTCGAAATAGTGCCCGTCACGGCTACACATGTTGGGCGCTATTTCGAGGTTGAAATCAACGTTAGGCGGCAAGTCGTTGAAGTTGCTAACCCCATGAGGGGATGGGAATAGCGCCCTACGTCTAAATAGGGCACGTGTAGATGATCCGCGTCCCGCAACATCGAAATAGCGGGGTCCGTCATGGCAGCCATCAGCTGAGGGGTTGAGAGACGCTCTCTCTCCAGCCCCTGCGGGGCTCTATGGTCACCGTGTGCAGCAGCCCTTAGCCCAGGGCTTCTGGCTGCTGCTGCGGCAGCTGGGGATCCATGCTGCATGCACAGGGTCTGCAACCAGTTGTCAGCTCTGTGGATCTTGTGTTGTTTAGTGCAACTGTGTCTGGGAGGGGCCCTTTAAGGGAGCGGCTTGCTGTTGAGTCCGCCCTGTGACCCTGTCTGCAGCTGTTCCTGGCACCCTTATTTCGATGTGTGCTACTTTGGCGTGTAGACGTTCCCTCGCAGCGCCTATTTTGATGTGGTGCTGCTCAACGTCGAAGTTGAACGTCGACGTTGCCAGCCCTGGAGGACATGTAGACGTTATTCATTGAAATAGACACGTGCACGTGTAGACGTAGCCATACAGTAAGGTCTCGACATTTGCAAGTGTGACATTCGTGAATTCAATTCATCATGAATGCTGCTTCCCTGGGGCTGGGGCTGGGGTGGGGTGGGGTGAGGAGCACTAGAAGCCACTGATTCCCTAGGGCTCCAGGCAGGGAGTGCCAGCAGCTGCCACTTCCCTGGGGCTATGGGGCCCGGAGCACTGGCAGCCGCTGATTCCCCAGAGCTCCGGGCAGAGAGCTCCAGCAGCTGCTGCTTCCTTGGAGCTCCAGGGCCCAGAGCGCTGGCAGCCGCTGCTTCCCTGGGTCTCTGGGGCCGGAGCTCTGGTGGCTGCTGCTTCCCTGGGGCTCTGGGGCCGGAGCTCTGGTGGCTGCTGCTTCCCTGGGGCTCCGGGGCTGGAGCGCTGGCAGCTGCCCCTTCCCCAGGGCTCCGGTGCTGGAGCACTGGCAGCTGCCCCTTCCCCAGGGCTCCGGTGCTCCCATAGTCATGAAAATCAACATTTGTGAGGGTTCTGAACATGGAACCCTTGTGAATGTTGTGCTCCTACTGTAATTAAATTTCATAAACATGAAATGTTATGAAAATCACACAAAATAAATTAGTGTTCCCTTTTTTGTTAAAACAATGACAACTCTGACTGATTAATTTAAAATGTCTCTTTGTTTCAGTGAGTTTAAATATATAGTAATCTGGAATGATTAATTAATGAAGATTTAAGAGTTTATTTAAAATATAAAATCAGCTTAGAAATACTGATGAAAATGTAACACAGAGAAGGGCTGTACCATGTGTTCCATAATGTTTAATGTAGTGTTTTGCAGGACAACTGACTTGCCTCATTACAAATTTTTTGCAAATAAATATCTGGCAAACTTCAGGGTGTATCAAAAAACCTGCGACTGTCATTTTTTATTCCCAAATTTAGAGCTTTTAATTAAGTACCTTGTGCATGTCAAGTCTCAACAATCTGGCATGTGGGGGAGAACATGCTCCATTTTCTTTTGGGAAAAAAAAAAAAAAGTTAGAGTACTATTTTTTTGCACCCGAATGTCATTTGCTACATTTGGATTCCAAGGTTTGGCCTGAATGGGTGAGCAGAGAGAAGACGGAGACGGTGGGGAAAGAGTTGGACAAGTGGGGCAGGGGGGCGTGGCCTAGAACAAACAGTTTGGGAATACGAGTGGGGCCGCAGGCTGGGGAGCCTATCTCCCCAAGCAGCAGCTTCACTGGGGCTGCCAGGTTTTTGGGGAGGATTTGCAGGACAGGCAGCCCCAGCCGTGGGATCCCTGGCTGAGGGGAGGGGGGACCCCAGCTGCCACACAGCTGGGAAGCTGCCCTCAGCTGGGGGCAAGGGACACTGCGCCCCAGCCAGCTCCCAGCCACCAGGCTGCCAGGATCTCCCCACCCCTCTAGCTGGGGTTCCCATGGCTGGAGCTGTCCGTAGTGCTCCGTACCCTAGCCAGCTTCCGGCCTCAGGCCTGCTGGGGTCTGCCCATCCAGGGATCCTATGACTGGGGCTGCCGGCAGGGCTCTGCGCCTCAGTCGGCTCCCAGTCGCGGCGTGGCCAGGGTCCCCCTATCCCTCCAGCCAGGGTTCCCGTGGATGGGAGCTGGCAGGGGCGTGGAGCCCCTCTGGCAGCCCCAGCTGCAGGAACCCCACCTGGGGCCTGAGAATTTCCATGACAAGTCCTGCTTCCTGCATTTATGCAAAAATGTCCCCGCAGGACTTGTCATGGAAATTCAGGACTGTCTGGCAGATTGTGGCACATCTGGCAACCCTAAGCTTCACCACCACCCATGAGTAACACTATTTAAAATAAATAACACTTCACATTTGAAGAAGAAATTCCTATAAATTAGACAATAAAGGCCTAGAGTGGTGAGTCAAGACATTGTTTAAAAATAGTAAAAGAAACAATTTCTTTTCGGCCTGCCCCCTCAGCAGATAGTAAGTGAACTTTTTGCACATGGGTGTGTGAGGATTTCTTTAGCAGCTTCACACTGTGTTTCACAAGCTGGTTATTTTGGTGTCTTAGTAGATCTTGATTTGGTGGAAACCTCCCACAGGTGCAAAACCAGTTAAGTGCATCGTCACTGTGCAGCTTGGTGTGAGTATGAGAGACTTTCAAAGGCACAAAAGGGAGAGTTTCCATAGGAGGTGGGCACCTTTCCACCCTTTTCTGTCTTTGAAAATCTCCCCCCGATTTGCTGTATTTGCGGGGACATTTTGAAATCTTACAAAACATTATTCCCGAGTCAAATGCTGAATGTCTTCCTTGCTTCCTTGTTTTCCTTGAGGGAGTGTGACTCAGTGAAGAGTTAAGATCTGCATCCCCCCCCACTTACCAATATAATTGTGTTCCTTTTTTTATCTCTTGAGTTAGACTCTTCCGTGACTTTTTTTCCTGTGTTTATGATTAATGGCCTCTCCTCAAGACAAAAAAATTCTTGAGATCATTAGATAAGTGGGTAATTACATCTGGATTTAATTTACATTCTTGTTGTAAATCAGATGGAGGGTCTGCCCTCAGAGACACCGCCCATCAGTGAGACTGAAAGGGGGAAAGAAAAGGAGATAAGCAGGACTGTTGGATTCATCATAGCAGGCAGATGCTTACAGTTGGTTATTGATAAAATTGTGGAGGCTGCAGGAAGGATTTCTCCCCAGGAAGTCAATTTATGGAAGAGAGTCGTCCTGACTTTGTAAACTCTGTGAAAAATACGGCTGGTGGTCCCTACCTTTGCTGTACCACATATGGAGCAATGCATAGGAAAGGGGCCTGGCTGATTAAGATGTACAGATGTATGTGGGAGGCTTACTATGGTTCTCCCATTATAAGACTTTTAACACACTAAGATGTTTTTGAAAACTAATCCTCTTATGTGCCGCAGATACATTCTTTCCCTTGCCCTGGATATTAATCAGATTTTCAAATAATCTATATGCTTTTGCTTCAAGTCTAACTTAGACCCCAACGATGAGCTGCTGATTGCAATGGCACTAGATGGCAGTCACCTGACCCAGTGTACTGTCATAAGCTCTTGAAGATAATCACTAAAAATACATCTTCCTTAATCTCCTTTGCTGGGCAAGGAAAAAAGACAAGGATCTGCGAGGACAGTGTGCCTGGGAGTACAGAGCTGACCATACACCCTTACTTCTACCTCCTGGGCTGTTTGCAGTGCAGACATGCCATCTTTCCCCATCTTAAACAGATTTGGGAAGCTCTGTGGGTCACGTAAGAGTGAAGAATTGGTATCGGAACCAGTGAAGTTCAGGAGCTCTGTCAAAAGGATGTCAGTTACTGAGGATGGAGACATCGCTGAGGTTCTGTATCTCAATCCTAAGCAGTCGCTTCTGAAGCAACTGCCCTACTTTAATCCTGATGATTATTATTTGTGTGAACAATTATCTGATGGTCCTGAGGAATTTGGTAAGTGAGAGGACCAGGAGCAGGTCTTGGTTTGCGCTTAGCCTGTGGGTTAAACTGTCTCATCACGGCAGCACAATTACCTTTTCCTTGTAGCAGCCAAGCAGAGAGGTGCTTTCTGAAAACAGACCATTGGGCAGTTGTGGGAGCAGTTGTTGCCCTGCCTGCTGGAGGGCTACAAAAGAAATCAGTAAATCAATAGCATCCAAATGTTTCAAACTGGTTACTGGATTTGGGTGCTTCAGTCTGTGGGTGGCCATTCTGACACACCTTGAGGCTGATTTTTTCAGAAGAGTTGAGCTCCCAGAGCTCCAGCTCAAATCAATGATGGGCTTTCAGATGTCTCCAGCCAGGGTAACAAAAAAATTGGCACCATGTGGAGGCTAGCCTGAAAATTGGACTTAGGAACTGTTGATGCTCAGAAATTCTCTCCTGTTCTTGGCTGCCCTACCCCAGTAATGATCATCATAGTATCTCTCTTATTTTTCAAGTAAGATGGATGATCACATCACATGCTTTTAGATTTTGCTGTTTTTCAGATGCTGGTCAAGGGAGAAATAGCCACTGTCAGTGCAGTGGGAGCTGCTTATCATGAGGTCTGAAATAGTGAAGTAGGATAAAAGTTACAGATTGTTTTGGTCTGATCTGTTGTAATGTGCAGACTGCAATTCCCAAGCCTCTTGTTTGGAGGGAGATTGTTCCGTCTTGTTCACTGAAGGTAAAGGAATGTACCACTGCACTACATAGGATTTTGTAATTCCATGTCAGTAGTGGTGCTGATATGGTTATTCAAGAGGCTGTACCTTTCTTGGGTATTTCCACCCTGCAGCTGGAGTGAGTCCCCAGCCCAGGTAGACAATATGCTCAGAATAGCGGTGAGATCACCAAGCCACGGCTCCAGGTCAGGATTCAGCTCTGGCTGTCAAGCTTCAGGGCTCCAAACTGATCCCTGAGACACTGTGCCCATACTGCAGTTTTTAGCAGGCTGTCTTGTGCCCTGCATGCATGAGTCTGTCTATCCCAGCTGGGAGGCTTGCACCTTGCTGCAGTGTAGACATGCTGATTGTGATCAGAGTGCTGGATTCTAGACAGATAGGGTCAGTTTCTGCTCTGCCACTGGCCTCCTGTGTGAACTTAATCAAGTCATTTGCTTCCCTGTTTCAATTTCACCTCTGCACAAGGTGTAAAGGCACTTTCCCTACCTCACAAGTGTGATGTTTAAATAAACCCATTAATAATGTCTGTGGTGGTCAAATTCTGCATTGATGGGGGTATCTAGATCAGCACAAGTGTCAATATAGTAAACAGTCAAGCTTTGTAGTGAAATCTTCCAGATGAGAACACTTTAAAAGTGTGTCCTTTATCCTGACCCCCATTTTACAAACGGTAGGTGAATTGCTTGAGGCTACCCAAGATGTTTGTGGTGAAAGTCAGACCTCCTGACTCTGAGTTCCCTGCTCCAACCACTGGACATGACTCTCTCCCTTCAGTCTCTCCTGTTATTGTCTAATATTGATTCAAGACAATTGCTGTGTGAGTTTGTTTTGCAAGTGTGATCTCATGCAGTATTAACTACGATTGGTTTATCTTAGAAAAGCACAAGCCAAAGGGACCAAGTTAATGTTTTTAAGGAAATAGTTTGTAAATACTGACTGCAGCCTTAACAGCTCTTTGGAGTTCAGACATACAAATGTAGCCATGGCCTCTGCATGTGACAAAACCTGTTTCAGATCAAGTTTGGTTGCTGGCAGTGGGTAGCTGACGCAATCAGTTAATGATGGGGTAGCATTTGGGACACAGTGAGCATTTGTGACAGAAATTAGATCTAATTTAAAGTGCAGAGACGGTAGTTTTGGATTATGCATGAGGAGAGACACATAGGCATTAGTTCTGTTCCCATTAGTGGAGAGAGGATCGTGAATTCTCTCCATTTCCCTCCTGGAAAAAGTTTGAATGCTGATTAACTTTCAAAGGGCCGTGGACAACCAACCAGTGATGGAAAAGACTGATTCATACAGTGGGTACACAGTAACTAGAAGGGCATGGAGTGGTTGCAGTATTGCTAGTGGTGGCCAGAACAAATGAACAAAATACACACTCATCTGCCAGCTGATGTATCTTCAGATGCTAGAGTGGCCATCTACTAATATGTACTCACAATGTCTGTTTCACGCAGCTAAACCAGATCAAGATTTTGCCCTGTTTTCCTGCTCTGAGAATTACAATAAAGGCTACAATCACCATGTGACAATGTGACGATCACTCTCTTCCCACCACCAAATGCAAGGAAAAAAAATCTGTATGTGAATTTTTATCCTAGGTTGACTTTTCCAAAGTAATAAATATTTACTCTTTAGTAATGGTTCTGGCTTTCAGTAGCGCTAGCAGGATGCTCAGCTAATTTGTTAACATCTGTCACAGAGTAGTGGTCCCTGTGGATAGACTTAAGGCCCAGTGCCCCTGGACCAGAGCAGGTGAGCCAGCCCAGGTAATCAATGAAGGCAGACTTAAATGTGAGCTTGTGCAGGGCTGGTAATAGGCAGCTGGGGGCAGGAAAGCCACGCTGGAGTCAGACTGATTTGGAGGAAGGGAAAGCTGTGTTGGAGCATGACAAGCTCTGTGGTATGTCCCTGGATCAAAGGGTGCAGGCAGGCCCTCTGACAGGGGCCAAAGAGGCCCAGCAGTAACAGCACTTGGTGCTCTGGGCCTTTTCAATCGCTGCTGGAGCTCTGTGCCGTGCTCTTCAGACAGCTTGGAGAGGGAGGTGTGCTGTGGTCCAGGTGGCACTGAGGGCTTGCTGAGCCCAGCCCTGCCCCTTCTGTCCAAGGCCCATTGCTACAGGGACTCGAGCAGGGTCTTCCCACACTTTGCCCAGAGTTCCAATGAGGCCATTGGCCCTCCTGGGTGCAGGGAAGCAGCCTTGTGGCTGCTGCTCTAGGAAGGGGACAGGGCAAAGTGGGGCAGGGAAGCTGCCCAGGAGATGGCTTGCTAGAAATACCTGGGAAGGGTGTCACTGAAGCTCAGGCTAAAGCAGTGGTCCCCAACTTTTTCCTGTTGTGCCCCTCCCCCATATCCAGTAATAGAATCTGCCCATGCCCCCCAAGGCTGGGAGTGGGGCCAACAGCCAGCACAGAGCCGCAGCCGGGGAATGGGTTGTGGTGGCACTCCCTTCTCTTTCTTCCCTGCCCCGGTTGTTCCTGTGGACCCTGCTAGGGGGTGTGTCCCACAATTTAGACAGAGCTCAGACTCTTTGATAGCCGCTGGTAGCGAAATAAACTCTGGAAAAAAACGGGTGTGACCACATGTGTGAGGAGCTGGGCCTTGGTGCCACTGACTGTGAAACTTCAGCAAAGAAGTTTATTGGGAATCCCAGGCCTGTTGAATGCTCTGACCACCTCCTGCAGCCAGAGGGGAAAGGGAAGGTGGTGTGCCACTCTGGCAAGAGCTGGCTGGGGTGTGACATGGCTTCTGGTGTGCTCTCCCAGCCAGGCTCCTGCTGCAGGCTGGCGCTGGTGACGCAGCATATGCAGCCAAGTGAGGCAGGCAGGTGTGAAAGGGGCGGGCTGGGGGCATGCTGTAGGGGAGCCGGGCACGCTCCAGCCATGCTCTTGGTATAACTGCGCCTGTCCTGCTGCCCTGCTCTCACTGGATGCTGGGCAGTGCATGCACAATCTGTGGCGTGGACTGTTGCCTACAGCCCTTGCAAAGAAGCCAGGGGAAGGGAGCAGCCGCCCTGCAGGACGGTTCCTGTCACCACTGCTGGTTTCCCTGGAGCAGCGCTCCCACACTGCCGACACACAGCTCCCTTGTGACAGTGCAGTGAATAGGATTAGCAAGCCTGGGACCTGTCCACTGCCCAGCTAAAAGAACGTAGCATCAGTCAGGACTGCCCCAAGGCCCTCCCCTCATCCCCTACACACATTCACACACCAGTCCCCTGCCCTGAGCTGCCTGCCATACTCCCATCACTCTGCCCTGATTCCTGCACCTCCCCACCCCAACCCTCTGCCTTGAGTCCCCTTTCCCCCCACCCCATACTCCACCTCATGCTTAAATTTCTTACAGATACTGTCATATTGCAACACCCCACCCCTACCCTGAGAGTCCCCACCCCAGGGGAGGTGGCTTATGATAGGACTTTCACCCCATCAAGACGCTTTCCCAACTTGCATATGGATGAGAGGGATGAATTGTGCCAATCTTCAGTGGATCAGGAAATCTGTTGTAGGCTGGTCTTTCTCTTGTGATGTTGGGACATGTTAATCATGGTGGCAAGGCTTTTAACTTTGCAAGGTAGGGAAAGAACGTATCTGAAAATGCATTATTTTATCTGTGCTAGGCAATGCTCTGTTCTGCACAGGTGCATTGGTTTAGGCCATTTAACTGTGCCCTTCATTATTCTTCTGATGGAAAAGTAAGGTGGGAAGAAACCTGCGTATCATTCTGGGTAACTGCTGTTTCTTAATACTTAATTTTTAAGGGAAATGTGTGTCTTGGCTTGGGACACTGGCTTGGGTGGGAGGGGTGTCCCCCTGCCCTTCCCTGCCCTGCCCTGCTTACCCTCAGGATGGCCCTGATAGCAGAATAATACCATGTAGGCTATTTACATAATGTGGATTAGATGGCAAACTGGATTGATAAATGGGCCTATAAATTTGCCCTAATTGTGAGTTCCGTTGTAAAAAGTATGTGACTGTTCATAAGAGATCTCAGCTTAAAATAGCAAATGTGGATGGGAAAAGGTGTGAAAGGGAGAGACAGATAGACAGACATAGTCCAAATGAAAAGTCTTACTGATTATAACTCTAGCACTGTGTTATAATCCTGTCTGGTAAACAGGAAGAATGTGGAAGCACAAATCAGTAGATCAAAATTGGTGTCAGAGTTTGACACATTGATGGACAAAATAGTGAAGGGACAGGCTGTTCCATCCACCGCTCTTTATGGGTTCTTAAAGGAATATTGGCTGCTGGAGCAAGATATACGAGCATGGCTTCCACCCCCACTGTCTCTTGAGACTCTGGCCTTTCTTCATCCCAATCCTTGGAGATGTCAGACTAGACCAGAGAGAGGGACCCAGGAGACATGGGTGCCTCTGCAGGCTTCCAGCTGAATCCCCAGTGATACCTGGTATGAAATGGGGTTAGACGCAAAAGCTCCAACCCATCTCAGCTAACTACTCATCTCCAAAAGGCCAATTGTTGCCATTTTTGATACCTTCTACGAGTTAAACAAGGGTGCTTTTACTTCTTAAAACTCTCTAGCTGAAAGAAAAGAGAGCAGAGGATTCTGGGTTTAAATTAAAGCCTTATTTCATACTTTGACCAATGTTTTAACTGTTTTTCTTTTATCTTTTATAAAAGGTTGAAAGGATTGTAGTGGGGTGTTCACCATGGTACAAAGCAGGCTGGACCACCTTTTAGCACTGTTCAGTGTTGGACAGTGACTGGATTTGTTAATGCCTTTGCCTCATTTATTCCACCAAAATTTAATACAACAGGTCTCTCTCTCAGTGGCTTAGTCATTCCCATTTCTTTTGGAGTTTTGGTGGGATGCAGTCTCCTGGTATGTGGAAGACTGGATGGGTTAGGACATAAATAATAGACTTTGGTGTATTTTCCCTTTAAATAACCAGTTGAAATCATGTCTGTATTTGGTAGTGACCAAAAGCCGTTTCCACCTGTTGATTGTCAAATGGGCTGTGTGTGAAATAGGGTAGACGGTCTTGGACTATTTCCTAATGGAAATATCAGTGATTTAGAGGCTATCAGCCAAAAGAGATATCCTTCTTGGCATTCTCAGGCCTGGAAAGCTCAGTTACTGTCTCTCCCTGTTCTCTAAAGAGTTTAGGAAATCTGGGTGGGTATTGTGAAATAACTTGCTCTTATTCTCTCATTGCATTGTATTAGACTAGGCCTAGAGACTTCAGTTCGCTGTCAATCAGGAAAGACTTTTCATTGTGCTTTATAAAATCAGCAAATGTAGACTTACTATTCCTATGAGAGTCTGGGGCTCAGTGCAAGCACAAAGCCTTCCTAGTACCAAATGTCACCAGTCATTGTACTGCCTGCTAGGTTTCCCAGTCTCTTTTGTGTACTGGGAGTTGATTAAAGCTTAACACCAATGTTGCAAACGCCTACTTTTTTTTTTCTGTCACTTTCATACCACTATTCGTCTCTATTTTTAGGCAAATGGCACTTTGGCTCAAAGCTTGTTGAGTCCTACCATAATTTCCTTGTGACTCCTCCTCCCTTATCACAGTCTGCATGCTTATCTTCCCAAGAGTGATGCTGTAGAGGGTGGAGCCTTCACTGAAAAGCAGTTATTTTCCTGCTGACCTCACTGTTTAATGTCCACTTGGCTTTTCAGGGCTTTGCTCTGGTATCAGTTGGAAGGCGGTGAAATGAAACATACAGAGTTGTGGGGAATGGAGAGACAAGCATGAGAGAACCAGTGATAAGCTCAGGAATCTAAAGAGAGAGAATGAGGAGCTGGGAAAGCCAGTATTTAACTGGTGTGATGCTAGGCAATGTGTGAAATAAGGGCAAAATGTGAGAGAAGAATTAGGGTGGGTTCAGGGCTGGCTGAGGCCCAGAGGCGGTGGCACCAGGGCAGCAGATGCCCAAAGCTGAAAGGATCCTGGAATTACTGTGGGAATCCATCATATCAGACTCTGAGACATGCAGAGTCACTTGTATTTGCATTGCTGTGCTCTGTCATTTGCACAGTTGTGATCACACTTTTGTGGTCTTGCCTCTTTTGTGAAGGCAGACTGAGTGTAACTCAGGTGCAAAGTGATCATGCTTGTGCAGATCAGCTCTTCACACAAATGACTGGCCTGGGAAGCAACTAGAATTGAGTTGAGGCTGGTTGGACAACTTCGCCCTGATGGTCTTAGGGACCTGCTATACAAATACAGGCTAGTTTTAGATTGAAATTGGGCATTCTGTTATCAGAGCCTGTTTTGGATGAGGTGGGCAGACAAGGAGACAGAAAGAAGCTACAAGAGGATCAGAAAGGAGGAATCCCCAGATGCTGAAAATAGCCCCGTAGGCAGCCAGGGAGAGGATTGGAGTGATGCCGGGAAGCTTACAAAGGTGAGAGCAGCAAGTGGGGTAATGAGGCAAATGACAATCTGGGCTGGGAGGAGCAGCAGTGGGTAATGGGAAGGGTCCAAGAGATGATTAGAATAAAATGAAGTGGGGCTAAATAGACTGGAATGGGGGGATCACAGTGCAGGGTTGGGATGAAATTTAACAGTCTGTTCTCGAGAGGAACTGGCTTCAGAACAGAAAATCCAGGTTTAGACCACCAGCTGGTTTGAGTCTCTGCCTGCCTTTATTCTTCTCGAAAGCCAGGCTTGCCAGCTTGCCTTCCCCTCAAACAGATTTTCTGGTTGTGCCATAGCCAGCAAACTGAAGTGTGTGATCTCCCTATCATTAATGCCAGACAAAGACTTGGCAGACAGATGATGGTATTGTTCTTGTGTCCCTTTTCTCTCAGGCTTGTCTGAGAGAAGCTCAAAAATCCCCTGAAGACCATAGCCTCTTGTAGCAGTAGTGATCAGACAGGAAGTCACAGCAGAAATGCTGAAGAGACTTCTGGTGGAGTGTGTTGTCCTGTCTGCTCAACCTTGTTCTAGAGCTGCAATAGATGCATGTGTAACTACCCACTAGGCAGACTTGAAGCTGGGACCTCCAAAGCTTAGTGCCGGCACCTCTACAGCTTGAACTAAAGGCCAAGTAGCTCTCAGTTTAGGCTGTATAGGATGCTTATTCTTTCTCTGTGAAGTGGGCTAGGTACCACTACATGGGACAGTTAACCACACATAGGCATATGGGTTACATGTGTACTGTCTATGACCTGCAGCCATGGCACTTTAACTGTGACATATCATGTCAAGTGTCATAAGCTAATGTGGAAAAACAGGGCTGAGCCTGGTCAGTGCTGAGAGATAGAAAGGAAAACCAAGATCTGCTAGTTTTGTTCATTCAGTAGATGGCGCCTTCCCTCTGTGCCAGAATGGAACAAATGATGCAAAACTGAGGCCCTGTTTGCTTGGAGTTATTTCAAATGCTATAGCTCTTTTAGCAAGTGTTCTAGGAGGTCTACCCTGGTGCCTAATGCAATTCCAGTTTAGGGAAGTGTATTAAGGTGTAGAACTTTTATGAAGACACCCAAGACTGCTCTGGTCTAATTGGTTATTTAATTGAAACCACTTTTGGTGAATCGCAGCAGGCTGCACAGAGAGTGGCTAGAAGGACCAGAGGACAGAAATCTGTTGTAATTCGGTTGGCTTCAGCAATATTACACTGGGGACAAATCTGATTCAGGTCTCCTGAGAAGATACTGACTCACAGTTTTGAAAAAGGCTTCCATGCTGTCTGAATGCAAACTGATACTCAGATAGAATTAAGCGGGTGGTAAACTCAGATAGAATTAAGTGAACATTAATAGGATCGTGGACCTAAAAATCTCTGCACTGAGCAGTCTTTAAAGGTGCACTGGATAATATAGTTTAGAGTTCCTCTTACTGTTACCTGGAACCAATTCTTCATCTTTTCTTAGGCTCAGTATATTTAGATATAGTTTCATCATTGGTTTCAGTACATTTTTAGATCCAAAACTTTTGCCTCTCTTCATCCCTCCTGGCTTTCTGAATTTGCATTGGCTGTTACCTATGTAAGGGTTTGATTCAGGCTAATTTGTTTAGTAACCCTTCGGCGATTTAATTTTAATCGCATTAGCATTGCATGGGTTCCAGCAACTAGCTTCACTGCTGTGGAATTCTGCTCCATGTCTCTGCCTGAATTCTTTGGCCATTTTATCCCATGACTGAGAGCACCAGCTTGGCTGTTTCTTCTGTTGCTAGACCCTGATGAGAAAGATTAGCTAAATCGGTTTTGAGTAGGAAGAAATAATACAGGTTATGTTCTTACCCCCTTTGCAGCTATAAATACATGGGTGATGTGAATGTAATTGTGGTGGATATAGGCAAAAATCCTGCTTGTGCTTTAACTGCATCATGCTTATGTGTCAGGAAGCACTAGCTGAAAAGAATGTAAAGCACCACCCTGACATTTTACTACTGTTTTCAGGGACTCTTCTCATGCTTTTGTTTCACTGCTGAGGACCAGCTCCTCACGCATCTGCCTTGCTGCCTTCTGGTCCTTGGGATTGGAGGAAGGGGAGAGTAAGAGCCTGACCCTTTCCATTCCAGACATTAAGAGCACACCCTACTCTGTTCTGAATTCTTCTGCTATATTGCACCTTCTCATGTTTTCATCTGTGACCTTCTGTGCGTGGGGTCATTCTATAGCACCATGTACATCTACAGTGTTGTATAAATAACAAGCTCTGCCTCTGATCTTTCGGTGTTTAGCCTCAAATCTTGCCTAGGATGATCTGGTAGCTAGGCTGAGTTAAGCCGCTGGGCAAGGACTGAAGACGAGTTCAGTTCCAGCTCTGCCACAGACTTCTGAAATGACACTAGCTAGGTCGCTCAATCTACACTGTATTTCTGTTCCCCATTTTTGAAATGAGGATAACACTCTCCCAGCTCACAGAGAGGAGGGGTTATAAAAATAAAGTCTACCGATTGTCAGATACCCACATGCTGTCGTGAAGTGAGCCACATAAATATCTACGTAGAAAAACAGTCCCTCTCTCATCTACATGATCAAAATCCACCCATTGATCCCACCTCTTGCCACTGCTTAGTTCTCTGTCTCCTAGACTGTTGCAACTTTCCTCTCTTAGGTCTTTGCATTTGAATTCACTCCATACATCTCAGTCATGTCTGCTGATGTCATTTGGATCCATATCGAGATGTTGAGTACCACAGAACTAGCAGTGGTGCAGACCTGGTTTTTGTTCAAGTTCCCTGTAGGTGTGAGATGAAGCTCCAAACTCAGCATTATTGTTAATCCATTGGCATCTGTGGAGTTGCAATTGGTGTGATTTTGTCCCTGATGTTTGATCAAACTAGTATGCCACGCTCTAAGGAGAATTTATTGACAACCTTTACAGAACAGACATAGAGACAAAACTCAGATTACCATTAAAACTCTTTATTTTTGGAGGTGAATGTTGTTTACTAGGTAAAAAGCTGTTACGCTAGAATTGGCTTTGCTGTATCCATTTTGATTCCCATCCCTGCTCCCAGCCCAATGCTGTTGGAAGGGCCTGGGTAATTTACCTTTGTTTCAGTTCATAGTGGGAACTTATTTCATTTTGGATGAGTTCACTCCTTTCAGTAGCCTCTTCCCCACAGCGCAAGAGAGGAGCTTTATTGTAAATGTTCATGACTGTTATAGCTCATGTTTAAAGATGAGGACTTTGCAGTAATATCCCACGTGACTAGCTGTGACTAATAGTATTAGTCTGGGCAGGTAGAAGCAAGTACATTGTTTCTAAGTGAAGCATGTTCTTAAATGTGTCAAGTTACCTTTCTGTGTTCCTCAGATGTCTCCTTGTATTACTAAGGGCTATGGAAGTTGTCAGATCCTTTAAGATATCTCATTCAGCTTTCAGGATTCCATCTGAAATTAGCATGCTGTCTGTAGATGTTCATTCTAATTGAGATTCATTTTGTTGCTACTCTACTTCACTTGCCCTGGTTCAGTATGTCCCTGTCAGAGCTCTGTGTGCTCCCCTCCCCATTTTCCATGTACATCACATCTCCTCCCTTCTGAGCAAGAACTGGATGGAACTGGATCCCTGTCCCTAATCAAACGGGGTTACCTCTAAATGACGAGGAGTCTCTTCTCCTCAGAAGGTAATATATCAAGAATGTGAGTCACACCCCAGTCTCCAGCATGACGATTAGGCCATTGGGTTGGCCTAAAAAGATGCAGATCTGATAGGAATTTTTTAACTCAAATGCAGAACTTCATTAAGATATAGAGCGAGAAAGTTCTCTGACCAGACTGTTTGGCTGGTAAAGTGAAGGGATTACAGGCTGAGCAGGTGAAAGGGAGGATGGAAGGTCATATATCTTGAGAGTCCGTGAGTCTTATTCCACCTCCTGCTAGTGTAAATAGGCTCATTGGAGCATTTCTGTCTCCACAAGCTTTAGTAGGTGCTGTATTTTGATAGTTACTTTTTTAGAATTTAAGTGCTCTTGGAAAGATTTTGACTCTTACATTACTGATATTATGGAAGGAGCCATACATGATTCCATAGGGAGATGAAAGCAGTGTTCTGATCTGTCCTTAAAACAGGACTAAACTTGTCCTGTTAAACTCTTGAGGTACTGTTACCTTTCAGGAGGATTTGGTCACATTGCTTCTCATGGGCAAAGTGTGTGTGTGTGTGTGTGTGTGTGTGTGTGTGAGAGAGAGAGAGAGAGAGAGAGAGAGAGCTTCATACGTAAATAGACTTATCAAAGACATGTTGAGATGTCTATATGCATTGTGATTTAAGTTGCTGCAGAAAGAACGTGTTCCTCCTTCCATTGAGAGAGAGGGTGTGGCATGACACATAGGGTAGTGGAGGGCAACCTCCGGCCCGTCAGGGTAATCCAGTGGCAGGCTGCAAGACACTTTGCTGAGGTTGACCATCTGAGTCTCCCATCGTCCCTGTTGACTGCAGTTCTCCATTGGCAGGCATAGTTAAGGTAGGACAGTTTGAGTGGCTCCATTCCATGTAAGAGCATGGAGGATTTTGTGCTTGGAGAAAGAAGGCATTTGCCAAAGACAAGGAGTTCAGAGAAGTATTGGCTCTTAATCAACTTAAACTGTACATGGTTCAGCTGTGGATGTGTACAGCAGGGTTTCTTGTCAGCTGTCTGTCTAGCTTTGATCCAAACGGAGATGCATGTTCAATTAGTTTTTTAAATGTTATTTAACACAGTAGTCCTCTTACCCACCAAGTTTCTGATTATTAGCTCATTCAGTGAACAGGCAGAATAAGTTAGTTTTGGAAGAAATAATGGAAAAATCATGTGTTGGTATTTATAAACCATTGTGTCATCTGTAGGGAATGAGAGCAAGAGAGAGGCTCAGACCGCCAACTCTTCAAGTGAGAGTGATAGTCTTAGATCCAGGTTAACCAACTTAATTCTTTCTTTTTGAATGTACTATATTGTCTGACTGAAGCGTGGGCCTCTGTATATTAGTGGACTTAAACTGTCTGGATTCCTCACAGCAAGCAGCCTTTTAAGGAAACAGTAAAAAATTTAAAAATCAGTTTTTCTGTCTGAATGTTTGTATTTTGTTTCCAGAGTTGCTAGTTATTCATCCTTGTTCACCAATGGATGAGGTATTTGAATCAATTCAGAAAGGTTGGCAGGGGTCCCATTATAGCATAAGAATTTAAACAGTGAGTTAAAAAACAAAACCACTCAGGCATGAAAGTGTAATGCATTTGACTGTATTTACGATACCAGCAACTGATATTGCGTTCTTTGACTCAGGAGTAAACGATTAGGCTCCTGACATCTCGGACGTAATTTACTACAGTGTATGTCTTAAAGCTGTTTTTACATGCATGTGGAAGGCTAACATCTCCCCTTTCTCTGGCTGGCTGATCAGGAGTGGGAGAAATCCTTCCTTGCAGCTATGGATGAGATGAAATACAGCAGTGCTAATCTCTAGCACATGTGAAAAATGAGGATAGTGGACTCAGAGAACAAAAAGTCCAGATACCAATAGTTAGCTGACATGTCAGCAGCTGCTAAAGTGGAAAATGAATGATAACTGTTGATGCAAACCTTCAGAGAGTGTCCAAAGGTCACAGCAAAGGGTTAATCATAGCCATGTGTGTAGTGCCTTTTGGAATTGCGTGGCATAGCGGAGCAAGTATTTATGAATGAAGGTAAGACATGCCACTTTGTTTCAAGACCCTCTCTGTTTACAAAATATTGTGGGTTGTTTTTTTTTAAGGCCAGAGCTTGGTTAAATTGCAGCCCTAAGTTGCTGTGATGTGTCAGAAATTTGACATCATGCATAACAATATGCAGGGGCTGAAGGGGTTTAGCCCATCTGCACCAAGTGAGAAGCCCATGCTATTATTAGTAACATACTGAGTCATAGAAGCAAAAATGTCAAACTGCTTGGGCTGCATTGCTTCCCTGCTGCACAAGGAAACTAACAATAGAAGCCCAGCCTCGATACATTAAATAAAAAGCATTTTTCCCATCAATTTCCCTCTGTGTTTTTTCCCCATTGTTTGTTTAAATAAGGAATTAGTTGAACAAGAAATATCAACTCAGATCTAAGAGAATCTGGCTTACTTAATCCTTTTTCTTGTTCCTGATGGTATACATGCAAAACAGTGTAAAATATTTGCAGTAAATAAAATCTATCATGGGCTGTATGTTCTGATTTTCCAAGATGTATTATCCATCTGCCGTTTTGTCAGCAGGGCGCCTGCATATTGATTCTGAACATTAACTTTTTTTTTCTCCTGCAGTAAAGGCCTTAGGAAGTAATTCCCTTATGGTGGCCTGAGTTACAATCCAATTTCAGTCAAACAAAAAAGCAGTCATGTAGCACTTTGAAGTCTAACAAAAGAATTTATTAAGTGATGAGCTTTCATGGGCAGACCCACTTCTTCAGGTCCAATTTCAGGTGTGTGAAGCTGGAAATATGGTTTAAATGAGTTGTTGCTGGAAACCAGGAATTTTGAGTCTAGGTCATCCTCTGATTTCTCCTCTGAGCTTTGACAAATTGCTCAAATTCTCAAACTCTTCCTCCCCACCTCTTCTGTAAAACAGTGAGAAAAATTCCCTGCTGCAAAGGTGCATGGTAAGAATTAGTTAATGTTTGTAAAGCCGTTTGTAGATAATTGCAGAGCAATATGAATCAAGCCCTTTGGAGAGGGGAAATACATGTGACTACAGTACAATGTTGCCAATCCCAAGTGTTCACAAACCATGGCTCATCTTCCCCTCCACCCTAAAATTGATTTAAAATCAGGTATTTTTCAAAATGCATTTTATATTTATTTGCCTTCTGATTTTTGAGCTCCTGGGCATCATATTTTATTATTCTTGTTATGCATTGTGCAATAAATATGATTAAGGGACAACCAAGAATGAAGCCCCATTGTATTAGGTGCTGTATAAACACAAAATAGCAGTTATTTTCAACTTTTTCTAGGAACGTACTATTTTTAAATAAAATCTAAGAATCTGTCCCAATAACATGACTCCAGGCTCTGGGGCTTCAATAAAACCATCAAATATCGTGAGAATTACTGTGACATTATTAGGCCTGGCAATGCTGTAAGTGCTTTATTATTATTTTATGACATCACATTAATGACCAGCCTAAAACCGGTGCTCTGGGAGGTTGGTACTTAGAAGACTAGAAAACCAGAGTAGTTGCAGGTCTGGGCTAGCTGTGTTGGGTGAGAGAGAGAGAGTGTGAGAGAGACTGTGTGTGTGTGTGTTGGAAGAATTTACAGGTAGCCTTGTTGTTCAAGACCTCAGTCTTTTCAGTTTGTGAGTACTCGGGAACTTTTGTTATTTTTTAAAGGAAATAATAAAGAGAATTTGGATCTTATACATATTGTACCTTCAAAGCAGATGAGTGACCTGGACCATCACCAAGAATTTGACCTTTGCTCCTAAACCTAGTTGCCCTCTAGAGGAAACATGACCTCTCTGTTTTTCCTTTAATTTGTCTGACTTTTTTTAAAAATGTTGTCTAATGCCCGGTTTTCACAATTTCATTTGATGATTCCCCTATGTGCTGTGATGAATAGACATTAGAACATCTCAGCATGTTTGCTTTCTGGATATTAATGTTCATGTCTTTTTTTGTTAACATTTTATATGTGTTTTAAAATGAAAACAGGGGTAATTAAACAGTGTTCAGTCAAGAAAGCCAGCCCTCCTGGTTTTGCCCACTTGTTAAATTTCCAGTCACTGTGTGCTTTCTCATGTTTGGGAGGAGGACTCCAAAATTCAGAAAGTGAACTCATTATTTTCATTCAAAACCATCTTTAAACCTCTGCTTTGTTGTGATGCCTGCAAACAACTTGACAACAGTTATGTCACTTGTACGCTATGACCTCAGCCTGTCATGATGACCATTATTTTCTTACGATTTTCTTGCATTTCCCTGTATCCCTGTTGGCTCTGTTCTCTTACTTAGCTGTTAAACTTTTTAGGGCTCTTTATCTCTTTTGTGCAGTATCTAGCACAATGGACTCCTGATCCATGCCGACTAGGGCTGCTAGGCACTAAAGTAATACAAATAATCCACCCTTGTCCTGTATTCATCTTGGATCCTATTCAGCCTCGGTTTGGTTCAAAGGAAAAATGATAAGCTACTAGTGAATATCAATTTTTCAATTTAAACAGTTCCCAAAGCATTCCTCAGTGCTCCTCACTTGCAATCTGTTATCTGTTGGTTGAGGAGGGTGGTGAGGGGCGTGGAGATGATAACCGTATTTGCAGTGCCATTCGGCTTGGCAAGGAGAAACGGAAGGTAGTGTCAGTAACTAGAGATTAGAGGCAGTGGAATTTTGCATTTGTTACACAGCAGCTGCGGCAGGTTGTTTCAGCACAGGGGGCAGAGTCCAGAAGCACGGAATGAGCTGACACTGGTAACAGGAAAAGGAACAGAGCGGGAGAGAGTGAGGAGATAGGAGGCACAAGAAGAAACGAAGAGTGATGTGCAGTCATTCTGTATCAAGTTTTATGAAAAATTTGATCAAGGGAGAGACTTCTCTGGAATAAGCTGTCTCACCACCCTGTGCTTTTTTTCCCTCCATCCCAGCCAAATATTTTTGGAAGGAAAGTGTGTGTGTAGATAAATTATTTCAATTAATCATTGCCATCTTTGCTACAAAGAGGACCCATTTGCCATGGTGAAAGAAAAAGGTAATCTAATTGTATTGATATATCAGCCAGGAACATCTAAAGTGTAATGCTTCTGGAGTAGAGTTTGTGTGGTTATGGCTTGTTGGCTGCTTATTTTTTCTCTTTAAAATCTCATGTCAGTAACTGCAGTGAGCTACATTAAATATTTTTGCTTCTCTTTCCCATATAGTAGGTTCTGGCATGTGCCTTGTTTTGAAAGTTTTTCTGGTGAAAACTTGTTTATAAATTTTACCTGCCTTGCATTTTCTATCTGCTATTTCCTGTATTCTTTGGGAGTTGTTTGCTAGCAAACAAGTTAATTTAAAAATGTAAATGGACTATTATACAGAGGTCCTGAACATGAAAGAGCATGTTCTTGTAGTCATCTTTTTATATAGAAATGGGCAGTTTTGTAAGCTGTTGGCTTTTGTTGTTGTATCTTCACTTTGCAAGCTGTGATTGCAACATCAAATTTAATTATCTTAACTCACCCTTTAAAGCTGCTGCTCAAGCAAAAGACAGGCTTGGAGTAGAGTAAATCAGGGAGTTGGCCAGCCAAAGTCATATGTTTCAGTGACATAGGTCTGTGTCTCTTGTTGCATTACAATGATATGAAATACAATCTAAACTCAGATATGACTCATGGACTGGAGCTAATTTTGAAACTTAATATTTTAATATGTGGATTCATAGGCAGTAACAGAAGGCCTAAAGGCAATCTCTGCATACCACAGAAAGAATCTCTGTAATTTTCCTCTGCTTATAAATTCTCTGTAAAAAGCAAATGTGACAGAATGCAAAGTAGGAAAAGAAGAGAAGTGTAAAATTAAGCTAATATTCAGTAGATTTTCACCCTAAGGACCATGGCTGAAAACTAGTTAAGGTGACAGATAAAATGAATTGAGTGGCCAAAGCACTGAAGAGTGTGGGGTAGTTCTGATCAGTTGACAGTCAACACTTTAGAGAAATCCGGTTCTGGAATCACAAATAGTGTCTGCTGGTCAGGCTTGATGTATGTGTAGGTACAGCCTCTCTCTAGCTTTAATAAGCCACAGATAGAGTGGTCAGATCCCACTTGGATCAGCTCAGCACTTTATCCCTCCCAGCAGAGATAAATGGAGTATTGTGGAGAGACTGAAATTAAAAACTGACGTGCTGTCTGGTCTACAGATGTATGGTGCTTTATACAAACCTTTCTTTTGATGACTGAATTTCCCATCCACACCCCACTGATTCCCAGGTAGCTGGACCCTCCAACCTAGACACATTTGCATTCTGTGGGGTTGCATAAATACAACTTACAGCCTTGAACAGTGCTGTGTAAATGACTAGCCCTTGAATTTGCATTAAAGAGAAGCAGAGGGGGGAACACTGGCTCTTACCCACAAAAGCTCATTAGCTAATAAATAAAACTGTTAGTCTTTAAGGTGCTACAGGACTGCTTGTTTTTTGTGAAGCTACAGACTAACATGGCTACCCCTCTGAGCGTATAATAGAAGGTGAATATAGTATTGGGCAGTACTTTGAAAGTACCCTGTAGTCTACTTTGGGAAAAACGAAGAGACTTGAATTCTAAAGTCCAATGCAGTGTTTTGCCTGCCCAGTGAGTGCTATTTTTAAATGCCTAACATGCATTCAGTTTGAGCTTTAGACTAAAACCAGGGTTAAATGAGTCCATATGAGAAACTACCACCAATGCCTCACTGTTGCAGATTGTCCTGAGAACATCTTCACATTTTTTTCATCTTATTCTTTCAGGCAGTTACTACCACAACATCTTCCCGCACTTCATGCAGGACAACAGGGGTTGCAGTTCCTTTGGAGCTGATTTAAAACCCACTCTCCAGCGTTGCGTGCTCATGAGGTGACAGACTAATGTAGTGAACCCGGTACCCTCTCTTCCAGTCATCTTTTTATTTTCCAGAAACTCTGTCTGTTTAAATGCCTGGGAATGCATGTTGGTTCATAAACAGACATTCTGGCCAGGAATTGGAGAGGCTGATTTCAGCTAGAAAAATGCAGTCCCAATTCACTGAAGTACAAGCCAGTTAGTAACGGTTTTATCACAAATTAGCATGCTTCATTATTTTCGTAGTGTAGAGTGATTTTCTCTGTGAGTCTGGTCTGCTGAGGTACGTCTGCAAGAAATAGAGAGTCCACGCTGCTATTTGTCAGTCACCAAATGGACGCTGGTAGAATGATGATTGACTGGCATTACAATTTGTCCCTCCAAAAGGGCAGCTGCCTACTTCTGATTTCCAGGCTGTTACTGATCTAGAATATACTTGACAGATTGTTATGCTATTTCATTCAAGGACAACTTGCCCTCACAGCATGCAGTAGCTGAAAAACAACTTACGCTTGCTTCTCACTCAGTATCTGCTTTTCAGAATATCCCCCTGCCACTTCACAACTTAAAAACGCTACTGTGGAGTGTAATGAGTGTACGTTTTCCATCCGGTTGGGTAATACATGTTCTAACTAGGGGTGGCGGGTCTACAGAACTAGAGCAAGCACTACCATGTTGAGGTTTGAGACTGACTTTTGAGCTTGAGGCCAAGCTCCTCAGCTGGTATAAAATGGCTCAAGCCCAGTCAGAGCAATGCCAGCTCGCAGCAGCTGGGGATCTGCCCTGAGTCTTGATGTCTTGGCCAACACATTCCCGGCATATCCCATTCTCACGGGGTTATGAAGGGCGAGTTCCAAAAGATGGAGAGAAGTTGACCCTAATGGTATTTTAACTTCTGGTCCCTCTGGGGAGTTATGTGAGGCAGACCCAGAAAAGTGGCCCTGTGGCATGACAGGCCAGAGTTCCCCTCTGGAATGATGGTGCTTGCTTAAAGAGGGGGAAGAGATGGGCGTTACATGGAGACATTAACACTCAAGTGCCCATCTCTGCAGCCTTAAGATTGGTGCCTGTTCTGTGGGTCACTCTGTGGAATGATAAGCACAAGTGTCTCAAGGGTCCAGGATGTTAAAGATGAAATGTAGGGAAGGAGGTGTCAAAGAGTGCCAGCTTACCTACCATCACAGAAAAAGCAATATATTTCAGCAGAACTGTAACAACATTTACATTTGCATTGTGCCCCTTTTTTTTCTTTCTGGTAAAATCTTACAGGAAATATGTTGTAGCCTGTTGGCTGACATGGTTGTTGTCTAGTACTGGTACAGGTTGAACCTCTGTAGTCCGGCACTGTCACGTCAGGCAACATCCGTAATCTGGCATAATTTTAGTTAGCCTGACAACCACTTATTGTGGATCTGGCCAAGTTTTCTGTGGTCCCGTAAAGTTTGTCTCCAGCCCACAGTCATGGCTCTCAGTGTTCTGTGCTGTTGTTTGGCTGTGATTTACCTGGAAATGTCTTCTAAAAGCTGAGTAGGTTGTGGAAATGTTTGTGATGCTGCTAGACAATATTGACCTCCCCTGGTCAGGCAAATGTCTCTCATTTTGATCTGGTCAGGTCCCAACAGTGCTGGACTAGAGAGGTTCAATTTGTGCTCATTAAGTTTAAGGTTAAGAAACTTCCTTGATGTTGTCTGTGTCTTCAGTTCTGCTTTCTTTTCCATCCAAATCTCCTGGGGCAGTTATTTATGACAGTACCAGAACTTAAGCACTTTGAGATGATATAACTTTTAAAGATCACTCAAATTTCATTTTGTGCATGGCAGTCATCTTTATGGTCACAACAGTTTTGCTTGCACGGGGCATGGTCAAGGTTACAGAGCAAGCTGTCCACGTAGTCCCTCATAAGTGCATCTCTCTGGTTCCTGGACTTGCCACCTTCACCATTCTCTGAGTGTAGTGAGGATCTGCCACTCTTTGAATAGGTCTCAAACTTGCAGCTCTCTTGTTTACCAACCACGATAAGGAGACAAGCCCAGTTTTCCTACAGGAACCTGTGACCAGTACCTCAAAAACAGCTTTTTCAAAACAAACGATTTATTCACCCACAACTCCACAGCGAGCAGAGGATGATAAAACAACCAAATCCCTATGACGGGAGCTGGCTCTGTACCCCTAGAAGGCACTAGGCCCCTCCCGCCTCCCTGAGAGCTGCATGGAGTGGTGGAGCAGTGCTGCTGCAGCAGTTTAAAGAGGCCCAGAGTCCTGGCTGCTGCTGAGGCTCCAGGCCCCTTTGCAACACCGGGGCTGCATCTACGCTTGCCCCCAACTTCGAAGGGGGCAAGTTAATCAGCGTGATGGGAGGTTACTAATGAAGTGCCATGGTGACTACGCAGCACTTCATTAGACTAATTCTCCCCCCCCAGCAACTTGGAAGTGTCAAAGTGCTGGCTTGCGTGTAGCTGCATGCACTTCAAAGTGCCCGCACGTCTTTACTCCTTTAAATTTTGGGGCGTAAGGGCACTTTGAAGTGCCCACGTTATTTCGAAGTGCTGATGGCTACACACATGCTGGCACTTCGAAGTTGCTGCGGGGGAGAATTAGCCTAATGAAGTGCTGCATAGTCACCACGGCACTTCATTAGTAATCTCCCATCAGCCTGATTAATATGCCCTCTTTGAAGTTAGGGGCAAGTGTGGACAAGCCCCAGGTGTGCCTGCAGTAGCCCCCTTTGCCTGGCCCCTACCCCTCCTCTCCCAACAGTGGGCCTGGTACCAGGTCTTACCTATGCTTGTTTTTTTTCCTTGTACATTGTAGGTAAGTTCCACTCAGCCCATTCATCCCTGTTTCTGTCCTGGGAGACAATCCCTCCCTGCAGCACCTCTGTGTCCCTCTTAGATATTTACCTCCATCTGCTGCTGCTCCTGGGTCACCCCCTCCCCTTTCCTGTCTAAGCCAGGGTTTTAATGGCTTAGCATTCCTTTGTTCCTTGTCCCTGGTCTGGAAAGCATAAGTCTTTCTAGGCTGGCTGGAGCCAAGCAGGTGGGAATTTCCCAGTTAATAATTCCCTCATTGTTTCTCAAGGAACCATGATATTCTCTCTGCTTGTACCTTGTCATTGTTTCCGTTTCCTGTTTGTTTTCCCCATCAGCTTCCTTCAATTTAATACCCTGTAGTCAGGCTGGGTAATATTAAACAGTACAATGAATTGCATATGATATTAAGAAAAATAATACAAATAGCTTCCTCCTGCACAAGCACATTTATACCTGTGGTTCAGGTGCTGCTCAGGTATAATTCAGAAGTTGATGAATGAATTGCAAGCCTGGAAGAGGTGCTTGTGATCATCTTATCTGACCTCCCATGTAACACCGGCCATAGAACTTCCCCAGCGCATTTCCGAGAATATGTCTTTTAGGAAAACAGCCAAACTTGATTTCAAAATCGTCATGGATGCAGAATCCACCAGGGCCCTGGGTAAATGGTTCTAGGGGTTAATTACCCTCGCCATGGGCAGCAGGTATAATAGGCAGTGGGAAGGGAATGCCTTCCCAAATTGCCAGCCTGGCCCCACCCATACTCCACCCCCAGCCCCTGCCTCCCTTCAGAGTGTCAGCCCCAGGATTCAGCCCTGCTGGGGCCATGCTGCCAATTCGCTGTGGTCTGGGCACCACCCACCCTCTCTCTCCCCAGTGCTCTGTACAGAGCCAGGGCAGGCTGGAGCAGTGCCTCTGCCCACTCCTCCCACAGTGCTCTGGGGCTGCGAGGGGTGGGCGAGAGCAGGGGCAGTGCACTGCTTGCTGGGCGAGGAGTGGCCTGCCTCTACAGTGGGGGAGTGATTGGCTGTCACAGGACCCTAGGAAGAAGGCGCAGGGTGGGGGACTTGCCTCCCCTAGTCCTAGGTTCACCCACTGCCCAAGACCCTCATGTTAAAAATGTGCACCCTCCTTTCCATCTGAATTTGCGTACAGCTTCCAGCCACTGGACCATGTTCTACCTTCCCTGGCAAAGATTAGTGGAAACATTGGTCTGTGTGCTTTTCCCAAGCCCAGCCCCTGCTCCTGTTATGCTCTGCCCCTTCCCACCCCTGCTCTGTGCTCTTGCCCCCAAACCCACTCCCCTGAGGGACTTGACCTCAGTTTGCTGGAGGCTCTGGCATGGGGTGGCAGCAGGGGTCACCCTTCCCCCTACTCACCATTGCAATGGGAGCTGCAGGGAAGCAGAGCAATGTAGCAGCCTCTGCTCTGCTCCGCTACTGTCTCCCAGGCTAACCCAGTTACTCCGCTTCACTGCTGTTCCACTAGGAGGATTGAGGACTGGCACTGGTCCTAAGTTAAATTTAGTCCCTCTGAACCCTGAGTCTTGTGCTTAATACAGTATACTGAGAATCAGGGTCCAGAGTCTGGTTCTGATAGATTTCCTAGTCTGGGGGGAAGACACTTAATCTGTTGGTGGCTTCAGTGACTCATGGATAATATCCAAAAGGAGATAATACTTCCTTTGTCCTTTTTCTATAAGGATTTTCTTTGGGACAGAGAATTTCTCTAATATTGAATGTGTGACCAGCAAGATACCCCCCACTAATAATAAGTAATAAAAACTTTCTCTTGACGTAGCAGACGTCACTTCAAACACTGCAATACCTTACTAACAGTTAAAAGCAAAGTAAAAGAATGAAGATTGTGTTCTCTGTGTTAATCTCTTTCCTTATATTCTTACACTTCTAAAAATTTCAGCTCTGATGGACAGCATTATGTGCTTTCTTAGATGGTTTCAAGTCCAAGGCATCCTTCAGTCTGCGTAGAGTACGGATCGCGCCCTTCGTAACTCCATTTAAGATCGCCATTTGCAGCGTTGACTGTGACTGTGGAGGCCCACATGAGAGTGACAGTCCTTGCTACATCTGCTGCATATGTAGTGGGTGTATGGCAGGTCCTTGCTGTCCTTTCTGCGGGCTTGCTTCTCCTCTGCCAGCTGTCTGATCTTCATCTCGCCCTTCTGTAGTTCCTGCTTCCAGCTGCTGTGGTCGTCTGCCAGCTCTTCCCAACTATCTGGGTCGATGTCTACCTCCTTGAGGTCCCTCTTACAGACGTCTTTGTAGTGCAGTTGGGGGCTTCCGGGAGGTCTTTTGCCAGAGGCTAGCTTGCCGTGCAGGATGTCTTTTGGGATCCTTCCATCATTTGTCCTGTGGACGTGGCCAACCCGGCGGAGCTGCCGCTGTCTGGGGAGGGTATGCATGGTTGGAATTCCAGCTTGCTCAAGGACGACGTTGTTGGGCACTCTGTCCTTCCATGATATCCCAAGAATGCACCTGAGGCAGCGCAAGTGGAAGACATTCAGCCTCTTTTCGTGGCGGGCGTACAAGGTCCAAGACTTGCTGCTGTAGAGGAGGGTGCTGAGGATGCAGGCTCTGTAGACTTGCTTTGGTGTGAGTGTACAGCTTGTTGTTGTTCCACACTCTCTTGCTAAGTCTGAACAGAGTTGTGGCTGCTTTTCCAATCCTCCTGTTTAGCTCAGACTCCAAGTGACGGTGTCGGTGATGGTGGACCCGAGGTAAGTAAACTCATGGATGACCTCTAGTGTGTAATTGTCAGTGCTGATTGATGGAGGTTCAGCAATGTCCTGACCAAGTAAGTTTGTCTTCTCTAGGCTGACGGTAAGCCCAAAGTCCTTGCATGCTTTGGAGAACTGATCCAGCAGTTTTTGAAGCTGGCCTTACGTGTGTGTCACTACAGCAGCGTCGTCTGCAAACAGCATGTCTCTAATGAGCCCTTCCTGCACCTTAGACTTAGCCTTCACCCTTGCATGATTAAACAGTTTCCCATCAGATCTTGTGTGCAAAAAGATGCCCTCTGTTGAGGACCCAAAGGCGTGCTTCAGGAGGAGGGCAAAGAAGATCCCGAACAATGTCAGAGCAAGGACGCATCCTTGTTTGACGCCACTCCTGATGCTGAAGGCATCCAATGATGTGCCGTCATATTGGATGGTTCCTCTCGTGTCTTTGTGGAAAGACTGGATCATCTTGAGTAGCCGTGGTGGACAGCCTATCTTGTGGAGCAATTTAAACAGTCCATCCCTACTGACCGAGTCAAAAGCCTTGGTCAGGTTGATGAAAGTGACTTTGAGTGGCTTCCTCTGCTCCCTGCATTTCTCCTGCAGCTGCCTCAGGGAGAAGATCATGTCAATGGTAGATCTCTCAGCGCGGAATCTGCACTGGAATTCAGGATACATCCTCTCCGCGAGCTTCTGGAGTCTGCCAAGGATGACACGAGCGAACAATTTACCAGTGATACTTATGAGGGAGATTCCGCGGTAGTTGTTGCAGTCACCTCACCCTCTCTCCAGCACAGGCACAGCAGCTCATGTAGGGGTTCCAGGAGTGTGTCCAAGGCACACTTGATTACCTCTGGTGGTATACCGTCCTGGCCTGGGGCCTTTCCTACTGCAGTGCTGTCAATAGCTTTCTTCAATTCGACCACAGTTGGTTCCTGGTCCAGCTCATCCATGACTGTAGTGGGATTCTATGCATTTCCTTGAATCCCAGCTCCATATTAAAATGCGCTTGCACAGATGCTGTGGAGAGATGTAGGGAAACAGACATTTCACATCAAGAAATTTGGAGTTGTATGTGATTGGCCCAAGTGGAAGGGATGACATAATAGCTTTAATAATTGAATTTGAGACACCTACATTCACATGTGTAGATAAAATGAAGTGTGAGAATTAATGTAGTTGGAAATCATGAATGACACCGAGTTTTTTCAAGAGTTTTATACATCCCTTGACACATCTTAAAGACTGAAGCTTCAGGAAGGCAAATTTCTTTTTTATTTAAAATCAATAATTAAATCAAAATTAAACTGCTGCTAGGAATGTTATTTGTTGAGGGTAGCAAAGATCTCTGGTATGAGAACTTATTATTTAGGACCGTCTGTAGATCTGCCATGTGTAGGATAGTCAGGAGTCATTTTTGGAATCAATGCAGATCAGGAGAGGGAAGGTCAGTAGGGTGACATCAAATGGCACAGGCTGTACATAGTTCCCCAGAATATACCCAGTTAAGTATGATTAGTGCTTGGCTAGGATCAATGAATGAGTATTTCCCCTGCTTATTGTGGGCCTGGTTGAGGGCAGCACTTAAGCACATACTTAAGCCCGTTTCTGTCGGGACAGCACATCTGGAGAAGGGGGTGAGCAGTGAGGTGGCAAAGTTTGCAGATGACACTAACCTGTTCAAGATAATCAAGACAAAGGCAGACTGTGAAGAACTTCAAAAAGATCTCATCAAACTGAGTGACTTGGCAACAAAATGACAAATGAAATTTAGTGTGGATAAGTGTAAGGTTGCACATGGGAAAAAATAACTCCAACTATACTTACAGTATGATGGGGGCTAATTTAGCTATAACTTATCAGGAAAGAGATCTTGGAGTTGTCATGGATAGTTCCTTGAAAACATCCGCACAGTGTGCAAAGGCAGTCAAAAAGGCAAATAGGATGTTAGGTATTATTAAAAAAGGGATAGAAAATAAGACAAGGAGTGTCTTACTGCCCCTATATAAATCTATGATATGCCCACATCTTGAAAACTGTGTACAGATGTGGTTTCCTCACCTAAAAATAGATATCCTGGCACTGGAAAAGGTTCAGAAAAGGGCATCTGAAATGATTAGGGGCTTGGAACAGGTCCGCTATGAGGAGAGGGTAGAAAGATTGGGACTTTTCAGTTTAGAAAAGAGGAGACTGAGGGAGGACATGATAGAGATATATAAAATTATGACAGGTATGGAGAGGGTGAGTAAGGAGAAGTTATTTACTTGTGACCATAATACAAGAAGTAGAGGACTCTAAATGAAATTAATGAGTAGCAGGTTTAAAACTAATAAAAGAAAGTTCTTCTTCACTCAGTACACAGGTAACCTGTGGGACTTCTTGCCAGAGGAGACTGTGAAGGCTATGACCATAACAGAATTTAAGAAAGAGCTAGATAAATTCATGGAGGTTAGATCCATAAAAGGCTATTAGCCAAGGGTAGGAATGGTGTCCATGGCCTCTGATTGTCACAGGCTGGTGATGGAAAACAGGAGACAAATCGCTTGATCATTGTCTTCGGTCCACCCCCTCTGGGGCACCTGGCACTGGCCACTATCGGCAGACAGGCTACTGGGCAGGACAGACCTTTGGTCTGACCCAGTATGGCCGTTCTTATGTTCTTACGTTCTTTTAGTCTCATTGACCTAAGTGGGTCTTAATTAAGCACAGGCTCGAGAGCTATCCTGAACTGGTGCATGTGTGATTTTTTTTTTGCTGTGGGCCTGTTGTGTAGTTAAGATTTGCAACAGCTTCCCTCATTGTTACATCAGAGATACAGTGCATTAGCTGAATCCTTGCATAACTAATTGAGATGATACAAGTAATATCTGGAGTTTGTATGGCACAAATCTTAGCATGCTGTAAGGAACAGTTTATTCCTTGTTCCATGCCAGTTATGCATATGAGCATATATTACTGTACCCATTCTACAGAGGGGGAAAAGCAAGGCAGGGAAATAGATGACTTGCTGAAAGCCGTAGAGTTTGGGTCAAACTGTATAACACTGACCATTTACAAGTAAAATGTTCATTATGTATTTTTGCTGGGTGTAAATCTTCATTGTACAGTAATGGGGGTCTAGTTACCCTTAGACTGAAAACAGCATGGCCAGCCAGCTGGCTGTGTTGGTGGTCTCAGAACTGCTTACTTCAATACGGCACTGCTACTGGTAATTGTAACCCACACACAGATTCTGTGAATTGCTGGCTGAACCAAGAGCCTGGTGCATATTAGAGGTTTATTTTGTTTCTGAGGCTTAAGCTGAAGCAGAAGCAGGTTTTGCATTTAGTGCTGAATGCCCAGTGTTTAAAATCTCTCTGTAGGGAGCAGGGTTTAGTACCTTACAAATAATGCCAGTTTTTTAAAAAAAAAATGTTCCTAGTGTGGTGGGAAGAGGAATAGCTCAGTGGCTTGAGCATTGGCCTACTAAAACTAGTGTTGTGAGTTCAGTCCTTGAAGGAGCTATTTAGGGACCTGGGGCGAATAGATTAAAAAAAAAAGCAGTCTGTCAGGGATGGTGATCTGTTCTGCTGTGAGGGTAGGGGACTGGACTCAATGACCTCTGAAGGTCCCTTCTGGTTCTATGAGATAGGTAGAGCTCCAGAGCTAAGTATTATTACCAAAGAAGGACAAAATAAAACGTGACATTTGATAGCCTGGTTTGTGCATAAGAGAAGCAGAAGTGGGTGTATATTTCCTCTCCCCTTGTTCAAGGTCATTTATAAGAAGCATCAATGTATTTGAGAGTCTGCTTTCCTATCAGTCATCATTTTTTTTGCATTAGTGTATTTAAAAATTAATGTGCTCTTTGGAGCTTGGTGGTATTTATTGCTGAAATAATATTGCATATCAAGGTCTGGGCTTCCACTTTGCAAATATGCCTAAAGATCTGAATTTCAGGATGGTCAGTTGTCGATATGGCAGGTCTATGGCATAAACATACGCCCAGCTTTGCACACAGGAGATGTCGGCTGTGTGTGGTAGTCCCTCAGGAGATAGTTGTTATATAACTCTAGGGTGTTTTTAGTTACCACAGAAGCATAGGAATGGAAGGAACCTCAGTAGGTCATCTATCCAGTCCTCTGCAATAAAGGCAGGACTATGCATTAGCTAGACCATCCCTGACAGGTGTTTGTCTAACATGTTCCTAAACACCTCCCTTGTTTCAGTTTAAGGCCGTTGTTTCTTGTCCTCTTCACAAAAGTTAACACACAGAATTTTTCTCCCTCCTCTTTGTAACAGCCTTTTATTTGCTTGAAAAATGTTATGTTTCCCCTCAGTCTCCTGTTCTCCAGATTAAACAAACTCATTTATTTAATTTTTCCTAATAGGTCATGTTTTCTAGACCTTAAATCATTTTTGTTGCTCTTCTCTGGACCTTCTCCAGTTTATCTATCTTTCCTGAAATGTGGTGGACACAACTGTCCAGCCGAGGCCTAATTCAGCACATAGTAGAGCTGAAGAATAACAGCTTGCTTACAGCACTTCTGCTAATACAAGCCAGAATGGGGTTTACTCTTTTTACAACGTCACACTTTTGACTCTCATTTAGCTAGAGATCTATTATGACTCTTGGATCCCTTTCCACAGCTCTCTTTTCTAGGCAGTCATTTCATATTTTTTTAATATGTGCATTTGATCTTTTTCCTTCCTAAATTAAGTACTTAGTATTTATCCTTATTAAGTTTCATCCTGTTTAGCTCAGACTGTTTGTCCAGGCTGTAAGGCTAAAGCCTGAGAGAGAAAAGAACCTATATGGGTTGATAAATCCATGTATTATCAGGAGCCCAAGATGGACTGCTCTGAAAATGTATGACAAAGGGTAAACAATCTCCCAAAACTAATAGTTTATTCAATAATTAGATTCCACAAACAAACAAACAAACCTGTAATACCACACTGCTTAAAAGAAGCTAAACACAGGCCTCTTTAGGCATTTCAGCCCTTGGCTCCTGTCCAAACACATTCAGTGTGGTAAGAGGTTACTGAAAACTCCATTTACTATATGTGATGTTCTACTAATCCCAAAGGATCAGAAATTTACTGTCAGATCAGTATGTATCCCAGATTTTATTGAAGTATCACACTGTCAGCCAGTCCTTAATGAACTAACTAAAATTTACTAATAAAATAAATGCAGAGTAATTTAATGGTTAAGGAAACATATACATACAAGTGATTCTTTTTTAGTGCTCATATATGAGGATCATAGCAGTGATGTAACAGACTGACGGTTTGCAAAAATCTGTCTGCTAGCTTCCAAAAGCTTGTAAGGTCCTCAATCTATAGTTGAAAATACTTCTTCTCTCTGTAAACTCACAGTCCAGAGAACTGGAGGAGTAATGAGACAGAATCACAGTGTCTCAGCCATCCCTTATATTCTCTTCCATGTGCATGGACATTTAATGACTCAAAGAAAGCCAACAGCACTTACTGACAAAGATGGAATCCAAAGTCCCGTGGCCACATCACATGCCCTTACATATTTTGCTGAATGAGGGGTAAGCACTGTCTCCATGCTGTCTAAGGCATCCACAGGAATATTCACTGAAGAGCTGGTCTCCCTGAGTGGCTCATCACCACCTTATCATGCATCTACAAATGATGGTTTGTCAATACTGACCTGGCTAGATGGGATGTAAAGCTACCTTGTAGGTGTCGTCACCCAAGAACAAAACATAGGAAATATCCATAACTTCAGATAAAAAGATGAAACATGCATATAAATAGGATTATCATACTTAGGCAATTATAACTTTTCCATTGATACCTTATGTGATACACTTTTCACCAAATTTAATGCTATTGTGTGCAGCCAGGGGTGCAGCAATGGTATAAATGGTCATCTTCAATAGTACATCATGGACGCAGCTTTAATGTTTGGAAAATGGCGATGTGGCTGACAACTCCCATTGCTTCTCTAAGAGGCTTAAAAGGAGGCCTTTAGTGGGGTTGTTGGCAGAATTTGATCCAGAAATTTTCCTTTTTGGTGGGAAAATATTTTTTCATTGAATTGGGGTTTTTTACAGGCATTCTTAGCTATTTCTTTGCAAAATTCCTCCCCTGGTCTTGATGCATGTTTTAAATTGACATATTTTAAACACATCAGCACAAAGATACTGTAACACAGCTGGAAGACCATTGGTCTAAGGAAATGTTCACCTCAGAAATCTTGCTTCGATACTCGTGCTTAAACTTATGTTTCATGCTTCCAAGGAGCTTTTTACACTCATTTTCAATTTGTGGTATTTGTTCATAGCTGTCTTGGAAGCATAAAAAGCAAAGTTTAAATGGCTAAACTGTAATTTAAATTTGTTGCTTTTGAAGAGCAGAAACTAAATGTGAATACAGTTATTTGTTGATGTGGTCAAGAAGCCTTGGTTTGTTTCTCTGTTTTTTGTTTTACATGCGAGTGCTCTTATCTTTCGCTGGGAGGTTTGAATTTTCGTTCTCTTCAGGAAAAGCAGTAGCATTTTCTTTTAACATCAGCATTTCCAACAGCCTTGATTTTGTGCATTGTCTCAAGAATTTCACATGAACAATTTCCACATCTGGCTTTTTTTTTTTTTTCTCATCACTTTGGACCCAAGATATTTATTCAGCTGTCACTCAGGAAGTTGGTTGGAGCTATCCACTTCTTTCATTGCTTTGTCTTACATTTTTATGTAGGTGAATTATTTAAAATAATTGTGGGCTTTTCTTTGTATTAATCTTTTAGAGTCTCTGCATATTACTAGGTAAGCATTTTATCTGCATAATTGACTTTTTTTTATATATTTTGCTGGGTCCAATACCCTTTCTGGGTATAGTGAGGAATTCATATATCCCACCTATAGCTGAAAGAAAGATGATGAAGAATGGGATTCATTGAGTCTAAATAGTGACTTTTGTACAAGTCAACTGTGTGCAGAGAATTGTTTTAGAGCGTGGGTGAGCAAATTTTTACTTCAAGCCCCACTTTTCATCCCTGCAATTAGCGGGGCCCCCGGGTCTGTCTAATGTAACCCAAATTGACAGAAATTTCAGTTATGTTCATATGGGGCAGGGGGAGAGAAAAAAAACTTTTAGCACATGTAAGAAAATAAGTACGTAGACTGTAAAAGCTTTATGAATTGGTGAACGTGGACACACATACATAAAAACAGTAATGTATTTTCAACATTCTTAATGAGATGGATGAGCTGAAAGGGCCCACCCTCCACTTTGTGCACCCTTGTGTTAGAGAGAAGATGATGAAAGAGAATATATTGTGCTAAGACAGGCTTTTATTGCATTAGTACTACACAGCCTGAATTCACATTTCACCTTTTCACCCAGCTGATAGTTTTCACTAAACATTTTGTAACACAAAGTCTCACCGTGTCCTAATGCTGAAATGTCGCATCACACTGAATTCAGTTAATGCTCCTGCCCTTTGGTTTACTAATGGTTTATCTTGCAACAAGTCTGCTAGAAATTGTGTGGTTTTGCATTCAAACATTGGCTCTGTGTAGTCAACGTTTGATTCTGTATTGTCTTTTCATAGCAAATCTTGGCCTGCAATGTACTTGAGCTGTATCTCTTTGTGTTAGTGATTAGCTATTTTAAAAGAAATAAAAACTGCCTTTAGCTTTTCATTGATTCGGCTTCAGATAAGATGTGAATATAATGCATTAATCATGCAGTGCATTAGTTTGTTGCCTTTTTCATGGAAAAGATTATGGTTTTCTCCAGCGTTGACTAACATGAAGTATAAATGATGTATACGTCTGTCAGATAATTTGGAGCTACCTCTCTGATACTTGTATATGTCTGAAGTCTTGGTATTTACAAGACAAACCACACTATGAACTGCACAATTTGGTCACCAAGTTAGACGTTTTTCTTAGGAAACAAATAACACATTTGTCTTGTAATTAATACGTGTGGCCTACAAACCGTTAAATTCCTTCATTAATGAAATGAAGCTCAGGGCTATCCAGTCTTTTCAGGGTACGTCTTGGGGAGCTTTTCACTGTCCCATGTAGCTGCACCTAGACCACATACAGAGAGAAAGAATCAGTCTCCTCCACAGCGTTAGCTGACAGCCAGGTGGCTTTTAGTTCACACTATAGACCGGGGCCAGCAACCACTGGCATGAGAGCCGAGGGTGCAAGCGAGTCTATTTTCACTGGCATGTGAGGCAGGAGCTGAGCCCCACCCCTCCTTCCCCACGCAACCGAGAGCTTGCTCAGGTTCATGCTGCCTGTGGCTTAACAAAAGACTGGCTAATGCTACCAACCACCACTGAAAGGGTAAATCTCTGCATCTTCATTTACTTATTAATGACTCTGCTGTGACTAGGACTATTAGTCACTTCAAAAAGTATCTCCAGCGCTTGGACCATATATACGGGTCAAAAGGTCAAATTTCTGCACTGTGCCTTTGAAAGGTTGCTGACCCTAAGTAAAGGCTGCGGCGCTAAGCTCCAGAGGTCCCAGGTTTGAGTCCGCCTGAGGGCGGTTACATCTAGACTGCGTGTTCCTTTCAGCAGTGGGTAGAGTACATACCACCTTGGCCTTTTGGCACAGGTGTAAACAGCAATGTAGATGGTGATGCAGTCTATGCCAGAGGAGTAAATGTATGCCTCAAAGGTGCAGTTATGTCTGCGAGTACATACCCTGCGTGTGTCTGCTTTCCCAGGCTGTCCCCGGTCTATGCTGCTGTTCTAAGCAACGTGCTGTCCCTTTGTAGGAAAAGATTCCCTAGCAGGGAAATGGGCTGGCATTGACAGTTCCTCACTATGAACCCCTTCCCTGCTGCAGGGAGAGGCTGCACCAGTGAAGAGGCAGCAGAAAAAGGCTGCCAGCTCTCTGCTGCTGGAGTAATTTCCCTTCATACAGAGAGAGTGCCAGACACCTTGTTGCTGGAGGAAATCCCCTCTGTGGAGAAGGCAGCAGACTGAGCCTTTCCCTGCTGCCCCCGCCCTGCCAGAGCCTTTCATTGACCTTGTAGTTACACACTGCACACAGACGCAATGTGCTTTTCACTGTGGGTTGTGTAGCTCCATAGGCTGTATGCTGCCACCAGTGGTGTATTGTGTGTTATATTGCGGATCTAAAACTGAGTCGCGCATTTGCATCTGAAAGCATGGGGAACAACCTGTATTAAAACTTGGAGTAGAATTAACATAAATGCCAAAGTGAGTTAGGAACCTTTGTCCCACTGAAAGTTAATAAGACTTGTATTTCTGTGTCACTCAGATACTTTTGACAGCCCCACACGAAAGGCATAAAGTATTCAGCAGTGTCAGGTCAGGTTTACATCAGTGTAAGTGGGATCAGAATCTGTCCAGTAAGCCCTGTGTGAGGCAATACCCTTAATATTGAATATGCCTAATTTACTTAATCTTTGCAAATCGTTCATCAAAGCCACCATTGAATTGAATTTGTCAAGCAAATTACACTGCTCACAAGGCACATATGTCATATTTCTATGTATGTTACATAACGGGGTTTAAAATGGGATCAGATGAGTGCTGGAGCTAAACAGCTGACTTCACTGGAAGGACCATGCGTAAAATTTAGCATGTGCAAAAGTGTCTTTGGGTTGGAGGCAACAACCCTCACTCCATGAGCTTTTGAAAGTCATGTTGATTGCAGCGTAAAGGCCTTACAAGACAAAAGGTGGAAGTAAGGGTGGAGGTTAAGTTGTGGCATACAGGGGGGTGAGATGGAAAATGAGTAAGCATTTACAAGTATTTGATTCTCAGCTAATGCATTTTTGCAACATTTATCCCCCTTGACTTTTTACTGATCTATATGCAAACCTTTTCTTTCTTTTGTTAATAGTGAAGACTAGTGTGTTCCGGTTTATTCCACCTTTACTTTACTCTTTATTTAAAATTGCAGCTAACACCAGTTTTATGCTTGTGGTGAGCACACACGTGAATATACACACACGTACACACTTTTTAAAAAGTGTATTTAAGACTAGATTTTTTCCCACAGAATAAGTATAAAGTCTTTTTCATCCAGTTTTTTTTCACGTAAACTAACAATTAGGTAGACAGGTAGTTACACAGAGTTACATTTTATCAGTGAAAGTGATATCAGTTCTTTTACTTATTTTCTTATAAACTATTCCAGCCTAGCAGCATAGTTATCTATTCCTCCTCATTATCTTTAAGGCCTTGTTTTTCCTTTCGAAATAGGCTCTTTCTTGGGATACGGTACAAATGAGATAATTAAGAACAAACCCATCTCTGCAGTGGAGATGCGCTGACATGCAGTGTCCTGTATTGTTTACACTGGGTAATGGGCAGAAGACTATTGGTTGCTATGGTCTCTGCTGTGAGTGGAGAGAGTGAGTCAAAACAAATCAATCAGTTTCTGTGCTGTGATCATGGCCCATTATTCACCCCTCTGGGTATTGATAGAAGGGCTGAAGAATAAATAACTGAGGTGCACTTAATTAATTTCTAGTGGGACAAATAAGACATTTGTTATGGCATTAATGAGAATGTGCCAGTTATTCTCAAGTCCCCTTTGCTGAACAGCAAAGAAAGGTTGGGAATAATAGGCCAAGGAATTAACAAGTTTCCTTGTACAGGACTAGGATAGAATTGATAGGACTTGTCTTCCAAATCTAGATGAGTAGGTTAAATGACTCAGCCCATTCTCGAGTTTGGCATTTGCTGCATGAGTGCCAGAAACTGGGAGAAGACACAGGGGATGGATCACTTGGTGAATATCTGTTCTGTTCACTCCCTCTGAATCACCTGACATCGATCTCTGCTGGAAGATGAGATACTGGGCTCAAGGGACTGTCAGTCTGACCCAGTCCTTATGACTGTGAGGTTCTGTTATCCAGACAGTGTCCAGTAGTCCCTCGCTTTATGTGGTTTCACGTTGCACAAAACTCGCTTTAATGCGAGTTTTGCACAATGTAAAGCTGCTGTGCTGTCAGCCTGCCTAGCTTCCTGCAGCTGCAGACAGCCAGGCAGGCTAAGAGCCCCTTCTCCTGCCTTCCCAGAGTGGCACTAGGCACTGCCCTGGGAAGGTAGGGGGAAGGCTTTTAGCCCACCTAGCTGCCTACTCCTGTGAGCAGCCAGGTGAGCTAAAACCCCCTTCCCCCTGCTCCCGAGAGTGGCACTGCTTGCCAACCACGCCGGTTCACCCTGTTAAACTCCCCCAGCCAGCTCAACCGCCCAGCTCATCCTCCCCCACGTGTGGGGCTGTGGCTCCCAGCCCTTAGTTCGCTGTGTGGGGCTCCAACCCTCCTCCCCAACACACTACCTTGGTTCACTACTATTCAATCCTCCCCCCGCCCAGCTCAACCTCCCTGTCCACAACTCACCCCCACACCCAGCGTGTGCCAGGCTCCCAGCCTCTGCGCATGCTGAGCTGTCAGTCACCAGCACGCATGGGGGCTCCAGCAGTCAGCAGCTGCAGGCACATGAGGCTCTACCTCCCCCAGCTAACCCCACCACCCTGGTTCATCCCGTTCAACCCTCTCAACCCCCTGCGGCCCCAATTCGCACTCCCCTGGCATGCAGGGTTCTGGCTTCAACCTGCACCCGGGGCCCACCTCCCCGTCATGTGTGCATGCAGGGCTCCAGCTACACCCCCGTGGCCCTTGCTCCAACTCCCTGGCCGGGCTCAACCCCTGCCCCAACCCCCTGCTTCCTAGGTCCAACCCCCTGCATGCCCCAGCTCAACTGCACCCTCCTTGCTGCCGTAACCCACCCCAGGCTTAACCCCCCTGCCCCCTCCCAGGGCCCCAACCCACCACCCAAGCCCCCCAACTTACTCAAAATCCAAGGTACGTGAGAGTTGCGTGGAATGCAATCCCTGTGTACCTTGGGGATGTACTTCGGGGAATTACTGTATGGACATGAGGAGAGGGCAGCAGAATGGAAACTATGCATGTGTCTCTCTGCTTGTCAGACGGGCACATTGGCAGGACAGTATGCTGTTGTACTTGAGTGTAATTCAAAAAACTGTGTATCCGGGGCAAGGCCAGTTACGATGTATAATTGTTAACTAAGTTCAGCACTTGTTACTGCTGTAATGACCCACATCTATGCTGGGGATGGCTGAAGTGTTTTATTTCTTACCCTATACAATTTGGCTATGTTTGGTTGTAAACATTCGCTCAATAAAACTCCTTTAGTCTGTATTCAGGCCACTTTGAGAGGTAACATCTCACTAGCATTCAGATGTGGCCTTGGTTGTGCTTTAGTTGCTGGTTGTGGCCTGTACCACTTCATTGTTTCCAAATCCAAACTAGGGCTGATAGAAAAACTTGAGGGGAGAATAGTATCAGAAGAGTAGTCCTGTTCGTCTGTATCCACAAAAACAATGAGAAGTCCGGTGTCACCTTATAGAATAACAGATTTTTCAGAGCCTAAACTTTAATGGGTCTTTGCCCACGAAAGCTTATGCTCCAAAAACTCTGTTAGTCTATACAGTGCCACTGGACTTCTTGTTGTTTCTGAGGGGAGAATAGGTTGAGAGACTATACCGTTTAGGGCTAGGGCAGAAACTACAGGTGGGAATATGAAAAATCAGTTACTGTTGGAAAAGATGTGGTGGTAGCCTTGTAACTTGACTTCTGTGAGCATTCAGGCTTAATGGAGGTTTATTGGCAGTTCCGGAAACTTAAAGCAGCTCTCAGCTAGTATAACGGTTGATTGTAGTTTCATGTTACCAATTCTCTGCATTGTTTTTCCTGTGTTAATCCAGCATTGAGCTGAAGGTGATTGTTTTACAGAGCAGCTGTTCCAGGAAGTGTTTGTGAGAGTGCTGACTGTTTTCAACTCCTCACATCCCAAGAGGCTGAGTGTCTTCCAGAAGGTGTACACTAAGATCCATAACTAGGGTGGGCCGCTGCAGCAAGTGCTCAGGACCTTCTAAGTGGTCAGGTCCTAAGATGTCATTGGAGTTTTCTGTTACACAACCATGGTTGGACTCCTGCGCAGCTGAGTACTATTCAGGTTGTCCAGGTGCAAGTTTAAAGGTGATTTGCAGATTGAGTGGGAGAAGACAGTGCATTTTGACCAGTACCACCAAGACTAACACGATCCCCTGAGTGGTGCTGTGGGATGTTAACTTTAACACAGAACAGATGGGGTACCTGTTTTAACGTCGCATCTGTGGGAGGGAGCATGAGTTGAACTTTGTCTCCTTTGGAAAGATAAAGGATTATGACAGTTCTGTTGGGATTCAGAACAGTTCCATGGGTGTCTGACTTTGTAGATAGAGACACTTCCACTTTTCTGTTGGTTCCTCAAATAGGAGTATGGGCAAGGGAATGGATTAAAAATGTTTTTAAATTGGATTTTTGTATTGTTTATAAGAAGATTTTCTTGAAAAATAAACTAGTTTCAAATTATATCTGAATTTTTAATGCAAAATATATTCAAGCCTAAATGTAACACATGTTAAAACATTTCAATAAAACATAAATATCCTAAATCCGTGAGCCTCTATCAAAACTTTTGAGTTAAAGGCATTGTTTTTATATATATAAAGAGATTTTTTTTCATCTGATTCTAGCTTCTAAAGTCAAGCTTTTTAAATGTGGCACAGTAGGCCCTGTACTGTTCTAAGAACTTGTTTCATTAAATAAAAATACATTTGATGGGCTATTTTGTATGTTTGCTTAAATTCCATCCTAATTCAGCTTGACACAAATGATGATGAGCAAAAAATTAATTATCTAGTAAATAAGCCATGTATCACCATTTTCTAATTTACTAAAATGTACCGTTAATAACATTACGTATTAAGCTATATAGTTACTTAAATATATGCAGTTAGTGGGGCTGACAGCTACGACGGGGGCTCGGGGCAACGGATGAAGCGCCTGTGGCCCTGGAAGGGGTGGGGCCAAGGGTTAGAAGGGGCAGGGCCAGGGGCAGTTAGCCCTTAGTGCCGCCTGGACTGTGGTGCTGGGCCTCCCTCCCTCACAGTGGTGCAGAGTGGCACAGTAGTGCTGTCGTGGCACTTCAAAGGGGCCTGGAGCTCTGGCCACTGCTGCTGCCTAAGTGGCAGTGGCCAGAGCTCCTGATCAGTTGCCCCTTTTGCGCTCCCCCCCGCCCATCGGTGGGCTTGTATGTAGAGTATACCCTCCTAGGTAGCACACATTCCGGATCTAGTATGAAAACTCTTTTTGGTTGTGTTAATGGCTATATCAACTAATGAGATCGCACTTTTTATAGGAAAATACCAAACACAAATACAAAAATGGATTAAAATCAAGGCTTTCCTGTAGCTAACTTAAATCATTATTAAAGCAATCCACCATGCCTTGCAGAATGGAATAGTTGGCTCCATTTCTTGCCTGCCAAGCTCAGTTTGTCAATGTGCAAATAAATCTGAATCTGGAAAATGACCAAGTGTTAATGAGGCTCAGACAAAAGTCAGTACTTTCTAAAGCACTGTGTTCCAGATACTGCTCACATTGGCTCCTGTGTGGAGCAGGATTGGACCCCAGTGGGTTTGCTGTGACCTCACCTTTACAGTATCTTCCTGGTGAGACATTTCCCAGAATCTTCTCTCTGATTTGCAGTAAAGAGGCAGCCTAGTCTCTGGTTTGCAGCAGAGGCAAGAAGCCCTGCCAGCGGAACCTGCTGTTGAGTCAGCAGTCAGTCAAGGTGGTTCTTTGGTCTCCAGAGCAGACTAGCTCAAGGAGTAAGTTTCAGGCAGACAAATATCATCAAGTGTGGCTGCAGTTTTTATTTTGTTTTTTAAGGAGGGAACAAGTAGCCTAAGAAGTGACTCTGTGCTTGCTGAGACAGTGATACACACAGCTGACCTGAACCTTTTCATTCCAAGTGCTGCTTTTTGGAATGTAGCAGTGACATTATAGATTTAAATGTCCCCCAGCAAATGTGTCCCTATTTTTATTAGGGTGACCAGATTTTCCAAAGAGAACAAGGGAACTTGCAGGGCTGGCCATAGCTACTTGCTCTGTTCTCCCCATCCCCAGTTGCTTGCCTGAGTCTCTTCTCTCACTTCCTTCCACCTACACACACACTCAAGGCTGTTGCTGATTGCACCAACCCTGCTTACTCTCTGCGTGCTTGAGCCTGGGCTTCCCCCTGTGCAGGACTGGAGTCTCTGCTCAGCCCCTGCACACTCCTCCACCCTACACCCCTGGGGTGAGTATATTTCCCAAAAGGGAAAACAGGACACCTCATGGTGCTACCCCAGGGGCCCCTCTCTCCCCAGCTGCTGACCTGAGAGGGGACTCCCCTTCAGGACTGGCCCACACCACTGCCCCGTGGCCTGCAGACCACCTAATGCCCACCCCTGCCCTACGCCCTGCTCAGGGGCTCCTCATTTAAATAAGTCTCCAAATAAACTTGTAAATTATTGTTTTTCTGACTGTAGCTGAACTTTAGTCAAGATCTGGTTGTTAAAGGGGTCTGCACTCAGGGGTGGTTTCGTGAACATTCTTCCACATAGTCCGCTGCCACTCGTCATCCCAACCGCACCCCCCAGTTCCCTGTTGTGTGCTTGCTAGTGAATGTGAAAAGGGTTATCTCTGGTACTGAAACCTTTGCTGTGTCATCAGATTTCCAAAGGGAAAAGCGTGCAAGTGACTCCTTGGAAAAGAGCAGCAGTTGGTTGCTGAAGCTCAGGAGCAAAGCCAGAGCCGATGCCCCTGTGATGGGCCCCATAATTAGCTCCATCAGGGAGCTCACATTGGACATGGCAGCTGAGAGCACTTTGTTTACTCTAATGGACCTGAAAGGCAAGACATCGTGAGAAACTTACCTCATTACTGGCAATGCAATACTGATGCCCAGTTTTGGTGCAACTTACTTTTTATTTAATTCCAAATATTAGGGAAAATGTGTCTTAGGTGCACAAGGGGTATCAGGACTCTGATAGCACAGAATTTGTTAAGGAGTCGTATGCACACAAGAAAGAGAGAGCAGAATGTTGGAAGGAGGGAGGTTATCTTGCACCATAAAAATTAATAGGAGCTTTGCTGTTCTCTTCAATGGGACCTGGGTCTGGACCATTCTCCACCATACAGATCAGAGGCGAGTTTTACTCACTGTGTTTTGAAATAATACAAGGCAGAAGTTTCTAATAGGTTTGGGTTTTTTAGTTCTTTTCTAGTACTTAACTTGTAACTAAGTTAATACACTTGGAAGATTAACCCCCTGTGTTTGTCTATCGCCAAAATAGTATGGCATTGCACATTAGAAGACGTGCACTCAAGGCAATGTGCTTATGGGTTCTTATTTAGCAGTAACTGCTAATTAAAGTATTAGTTGGCACTCCTCTCTGTGTTCTGCTTACTCGTGTGAATTGAATCTCTGTTCTAGGGATGTAGATGAGACGATATGTTCCACAGAGGAAGAGGTAAAGCTTCATATTCCAGTCAAGGAATCCAGGCAGTTAAGCTTGCTCGAAATGTTTTAAATAGAAGAATAGTGCTAACCAAATGACAGGTGCCTAGTTAAAAGTTTAGCTGAATTTGAAGCTATAAACTGTTGCCTGAAATTTAACTGTAGGGGTTTATATGGAGATATACCTATCTCATAGAACTGGAAGGGACCTGCTGTTTTTTCTGTTTAATATGTATTGCCCACCTAACGAGTGTAATAGATCATCTTTGTCCGGCTTGTCCATGTCCGTCCCTCCACGAACACAAGTCGATGACAGCCCATTGTCAGCAGTGCAGGTTGCTCCTCCTTCGTCCGTCACCCTCAGGACCTGATCCATCCCAAATGAGGGAATTTGCAGGGTGAAGGGAGGTTCCCAGCCTTGCCCCACACCTCCAGCCCTACCAGTCCCCTTCCTCTTGGCTGGTCCCTGGCCCCATTGTCCCTTCAGAAGCTTGCTCCAGCCCCTGCTTGTCTGCCGCACAAGCCTCAGCTGGGGAGTTGGCTCCAGCCCCCGCCAGGGAGCCAGCACCAGCCCCAGCTGGGGAATTGGGCTGCCGGCACAAGCCATGCCTGGGGAGTCTGGCAGCTGGATCTGGCTCTGGTCAGGCTGCTGGCACAAGCCCCAGCAGGGAAGCCAGCTCCACATCTGGCAGGGGAGCTGGCACCTGGGACCCAAGCCCTGACCTCCCCTGCACAAGGCAGCCAGCTCCCCTGACACTGGGCTCGCATGAGGCAGGGCTCCCAGCCATGGGCCCTTTCCCTTGCAACCTCCCTGCTGGGAGTCTCTTATCCAGTAACATCCAGGGTCCTGCCAGATGATGGATGTTCCCAGACAGGAGAATTCTGGTTTTGAGAAGTGCAGCCCGTATAAGACAGAATCTGTACAAAATAGCCAAGTGTCTTTCCCAACAAATTTATGCTCTAAAAAGATGAACATGCACAAAAAAGAGTAAACCAGCGTGGCTCTATGGCAAAAGTGCTTAAAGAATTGGTAGGTACATTTCCAGAAGCTTATTGAAGGAGGAGGGGGAACTCACAATGCCAATACTAGATGATGGCCTGTGGTGAAGGTAAACAGCTGTGTGAAGGAAAGTGGGAAGTTGAGAGAGAGAGGCTGACCAAGGAGGATGTTTGGTAAAGTGAAGGGCAAGGAAGTAGAAGGTGTTTAGAGCAGAGCAGTGCGAGAGGTTCCCAGAACAAAGGGTTACTTTATATGGTAAATGGTGTGAAATATGCAGTGAATACAAACCCACACAGAACTTCATACAAATGCTGGCAGAAGGCAATATGGTGATTCAAGTAAGTAGAAACACAGAGCATGTATGTGTTATCCTAAAAATACATTGGGGACACCTCCCTGGGCTGCATCCTCCCTGACTAAATTGACCTTGTCAGCTCTGGCCTTCCTCTTGACTGGCAGTCTCTCCTTTTCATGAGCCTATAAAATTAGACCTGCCTCTGGAATCTCCTCTACATTGCATCTGATGAAGTGGGTGTTTGCCCACGAAATCTTATGCTCCAAAATATCTTTTTAGTCTATAGGATACCACAGGACTTCACATTGTTATTGGGGAGCAATGCCACTATTCTGAAAATAGTATACTGACCTTCCTGTAGTAGAGGAAGAAAAATAACAGGGGGAGGTAACAAAGGTACCTGAGGTAACAAAATTGAGCCAAATTCTGTACTGATTCACCCCAGGTTTTTCCAGTACAGTCCTTGAGGGGCTTATTGGCTCCTCTAGTCTGATTCCACCCAGGTCTTAACTGAAAGTTAAACGTTGTTCAGAAGTAAAACGTGGAGCAGTGCCAGTTTTATTAGTGCAGTAAAGTGTGGATATAGCATTGATGAGATCTTTCCATCTGCTCCTATTGAGAAGCTATTCACTGCTGTAGTTGCTGGAGTTAAGAACTCAGAGCAAAGTGGAATGTCTGTATGATCAGCACATAGATTGCTCTTTCCTTTGTCACGGTTCTCTCCCAGTCGTGCTGTGAGTCTGCACTTGGGAATTGTGCTAAAAGGTATTTGTTTGTTGGTGCTGGCTACCTAGCAAGCTTAAAATGTGGTTGGCTGTGCCCATTTCTTTCCTCTGTTGCCTTTACTATGTCTGGGTTGTTCCTCTACACCAGGTGTGGGCAGTAATTTTTGATGGGGCCAGTCCAAGATTTTGGTAAAGGGTCAAGGGCTCCACTGTTCTGTGGAGGGTGTGCGGGATCTGGGATGAAGGTTGGGTACAGAAGGGAGCTTGGGGTAGGGGATTGGGGTGCAGGAGAGAGTGTGGGGTCTCAGAGAGAGTTTAGGTGGAGGAGGCGGTTGTGACCTGGGGTAGGGTATGGTCTGGTAAGCGGTATGAGTCCAGGGGAGGATTCTGGTCTGAAGGAGGGGCGTAGGAGGCAGATGCAGTGTCTGAGAGGGGTCTGGGGTAGGGGATGCTCAGAGTGTGGGTAGTGACCTGGGGCAGGGAGTTGGCATGTGGGGGCTCTGGCTGAGAGGTGCTTATCTAGGTGGCTCCTGGCCAGCAGCCCAGTGGGACCCACAGTCAGGCTCCTTTCTGCTGCAATCCCAGGCCACTCAAAGCAGCCCGCTGCTGGCTATGTGCACCTGTGCACTGGGGCCAGGGGAGACTTTGCATGCTGCTCCTGCCCCCAGCGCAATCCTCACAGCTCCCATTGGCTGAAAAGTCTTGGCAGGCCAGATCCAACCATTAAGCTACACTTTGCCCACTTCTGCTCTACACATGAGCCACATTCCATTGAAGTGAGAGAAAGTACAAACAAGCCAGGTGGCTTCCTGTTGTTCATCTGACTTCAGATGCCATTTCTGTGCTTGGATTTTGTATGTGGTAGCAGGCAGTGGCATAGCTTGTTGAATACCTTCATGCACACTTGCTGAGTGTTCTGTAACTGTAGATTGTACTTGTGCAGTCAGTGATGGGGAGAGTGATTGAAATCACAAAGGGATTTGTTCTCTTTCTATTTCCCTGCCTGTCTAGGTGCGATAAGGTAGATAAGGTACATGACTTAAAACACTATTTTATGGGAAAAGTACAGATGGATACACAGAGTCTCTGTTAACATGTTAATTTGTAGGATGGGCATGTAATGTAATCTATGGAGAGATTACATACCACTCTCTGGAGGTTGAGAGCACAGATCTCTGAAGGGATGAAAACCCCTACGCTGCCTTTCCTATAATGACATCTTTTGGTTTTTGCAGTGGCCCACTCCCAAGAACCTCCTCACTCCACTGAGAAGCCCGTCATCCACTGCCACAAATGTGGGGAGCCGTGTAAAGGCGAAGTGCTCCGTGTCCAGTCCAGGCACTTTCACATCAAATGCTTCACCTGCAAAGGTAATGAATTCATACATCTGAATGGCTCAAGCCACTGCCTTGAGTTGATTGTGAGGGGTTAACCTTGGACAATGTCATTGGCAACATCTGTGGGCGGAGATGGAGTCAATCAAAAGAAGTCTGTATTTCTCAAAATACACTCTCCCAGAACTTGTGGGTGGGGAAGGTGGATGATCAGTGGAGAGTTGGCTGAGTCATAAGTGTAACATCATTCACCCAAATGGCACCAAAAAGACAGAATTCTCTAAGATAACATTTAAGTAATCGGTCCTTTAAAAAAAAACACGGATGATGCTAACAACCAGTTCCTCTGTTCTTATGACTGTTGGATGCAGAGATTCCCATTATAGAACTGCCATCAACTCAAAAAAACCACTTCACTCTGCTTTTGTATATTAGTTATCATCACTGCATGTAATATTAAGATTAATGAAAGCTGAAACTTTTTAGGTAGTCATGTTTCCGTTGTATGGTCAGTTAAGACCATGTTTAGAATGTCACTGGATTGGGGTCTTAGTCAGGTTTGTCTGTTTTATGTGGGGAACAGGAGAACACTACCTGTAAGGGGGAAAAACAGGCATGATTTCAATGCTTGGGCCAGGCGGAATGGGGAGGGAGCAACACTGCCACTTCTGACGTTGCACAAAACATAGATTTTATGTAGGGCTTATTTTCTGCTGGAACACCATGGAACAGCATGCCAGCACCTTTTCCCTGGGTGGTGTGGGGTGCCTGATCAGGAGCCGTTATGGGCAGTTCGTGCTTGGCCACACCATGCTGGGAGCTGCTCTGGGTGAGAGAGCCAGAGGAGCCACTGGCTGCTCCTGTGTGAGGTAGGTGGGGGGCAGTTTGGGGCTGCAGTGTGGGGTTAAGCCTGGGGACAGGGGGGTGGTTTGACGCTGTAGGGGAGGGTTAAGCCTGGGACCAGGGGGTGGTTTGGGGCTGTCGGGAGGGGGTTAAGCCAGGGAGGGGGGTTTGGAGCTGCTGGGGTGGTTAAGCCACCTGGGGGCACTGGGGGTGTGCAGTTGAGTTCCAGCACCTTTCTTCTAGAAAAAAGCACTGGTTTTATGCAAGACTCTTTTTTGCATTTGATAGTTTTGTAAAATCATGGTGGCTCTTCAAGTGATGGTCCCTAGTGTGTGTTCCACACTGGCAGTGCATGTGCAAGGGGTGTCTGGTTTGAGAATCTTTTTGTAAGCTGTGTCTGTTGATCTGATGTGAACAGTTCATCTGAACCAAGGTCATAAAGGGCAGTATAGACCGATGCCTTTCCAGTTCCTTTTTACTGCCACATGACTTGAGTTGGAATCCACTGTGTCTGCTTTAATATTCCTCTACTTTAATACCAGTAAATGTAATTTGTAAATACTTAGTAGTTTAGATTTAGCATTTGTAATGTTTTCTGTTAGTATATCAGGTGGGTAGCTATTCTCTGTGGACAGGGACTGTGCAAGGAACCCTGGGATTCAGGTTGTGGGTCTCCTGCCCCTTACTTTCTCCATGATGAACACCAGTTATGGCTCTATTGCCTTGGTGATGCTCACATTGCCTCCAAGTACAATATCTATGTTTCCTTCCCTTCCGGGACTCCTGAGGGTCAATAAATCTGTCTATTGAATAAGGCCCTAGTCAGATCCAGGCCACTTTCTCTGCCCAGTGGATGTCAACTGGCTCATTCAGAGTTTGCAGAAAAAGTTGAGCAAGATCCACCAGTCCTGTCGGTTGCGAATGCTTTGTGATCCTCCTAACTGCATTGGGCAGGAGTTCCATCGTCTCCATCTCGACCTGATCACCAAAAGCATTATCAGGATCTGTTACGGGGGGTAGTAACCAGACTCAGAGGTCCAGGACACATGCATAGTGTAGCTGTGTGGCCCTTCTGCGGTGGTCCTCCATAGACCTTTCTTCTAAGTTTAATTTGATTGTAGAGACTCTCTTCACTCTCTTAAAGAGTTGAGGACAACCATCTGCTCTCAGGACATTTATACCCCTGCTGAAAAGAGGAATCATATGCAACAAGTACACCCAGACCTTCCCTGAAGGCATTTTATCAACAGTTACCTTGTGAACTTCCTAGAAAAGACCTATGAGTCCATCTAGCATCAATCAGTATCTTTCATCCCCCACCCCCCCATTCAGGACTGTCTTTAGTTGTACGATGACCAAGTGCCTAAAGGAGCTAATTAAAACTCTTCCACCAGTGGTGACATTAAAACCACAAAAGGACCTTAACCTCATCCTTTTTGTTTTTCACCAAATCACCTTCAAACTGTTAACCACCTGGAAAGGTTTTCTGTTGTATCATCTCAGAATTCAATTTATTAGATACACTTCACACTGCTCCTTGTTCAATCCCCGTTTAATGGTGAAATCATCATTATATTTATATAAAGTTTTCATAACAAATTTTATTTTAAACTGTTGCTCTGGGGTCAAAGCCCACAAAGTTTTGTACAATCAGTCGGTATAGGGAAGATGTCAGAATTCCAGCTCAGGTTCCTTTCTGGCACCCAAACCCTCATAGCTCTGGGTCTGACTGAGAGTGATAGTGGTATTTTCCAAGCACTTGGTCATGCCTTGATTATGTTAGTGTTGTTCCTCTTTGATTTGCATATGCCTTGCTGAACCTTTGGGATGGTTGGTGGTACACACAAGAAAGACTGTTCTAGGCAGGCAATGAAGACAGGAGCTTGACATTTTTTCCAACAATATCACATTTCAAGCTATCAAGAGATGTAATGGGCCTGACTCTTCCCTGTCACTCTAGTTTTAAACCGGTGTGATTCTGGCTGGGTCAGTGTGGCTGCACAGGCATAAAACTGGAACAAGTCTGTGATAAAAACAGGCCTATTTCAGAACATTATGACGCGAAAGTATCTTAAGGGTTACAAAATAACTGAAGGTCTTTATCATTCATGTTGCTTTCTCGAGGGAGACACTTGGGCTTTGATAGTTAGAGTTACTGTCTCTTACTGTTTTAAGAGCTACTAATTCAGTGGTGATTTGTGTAGCATGCAGCTTGGGGGTAACCAGATGGTAAGTGTGAAAAATTGGCATGGGGGTGTTGGACAATATGCACCTATATAAGACAAAGCCCAAGTATTGGGAGTGTTGCTATAAAATCTGGACATCTGGTCATCCTAATGCAGCTTGTAGTTAGGGGTATAACTGAAATCCATCCTACTCACATTGCTCTTCAGAACCAATCCCAAAGCACATTAAGAAGAAGTTCAGACGGGCTGACACCTATAATGTACAACTGCAACCCTACGCTGAGGGACAGGAGCATCTCTGAATTCATCTGTGTGCTGAATGGTGATTGGCAAGTGGCTGTACATCACTTAGTACCTAAACCAAAGCCTATTGAAATCCGGTGGAAAGGCTCTCCTTGTTTTCACTGGCCCTAATGTTTCACAATGACCTGAGTGCATATGACCAGACACTCCAGTCATCTGTGGACTTCAAGTCTGAGACATTTAGCAGAGAGTAGCCTAACTCTGCCTCACCCTTGGAAAGAGAATTCTGTTAGCTCTGAGCAAGTAGCAGAGAATTACAGCTCCTAGAGCCAGCCAAGGGGTTGACCGTGATGAAAATGATTAAGCCCAGCGTGTTATCCTATATATTCAGACAGTCTGCATGTACACAACGGCTATGGCTGCACTACTGTGATCTGTCGACAGACGTTGCTGTTGGAGGAGATCTTTCAGCAAAACTGTCGACAGATCACGTCCACACGCAAGCAGATTGAAAGACCAGTCTGCTCTGTCAACTGAGAGTGGCCAGACTGCCCAGCTGCGCTCTCAGCAGAACAGCCAACTGGAAGAAACAGGGCTGCTTGGTGAACTGGAAGCCCTGTCTTTTGACAGAGGGACCCCCTAGCATCTGCACAGCTTTTTTGTCAACAGAAACTGTCAACAAAGGCGTTATTCCTCATCACAGAGAACCAGAACGCTGTTGGCAGAACTGCCGAGTTTTGTCGACAAAACTCTCTAGTGTAGACATAGCCAATGTATGCTGTTTTTCATTCTGCATTTGCAGATCTTTGTAGGAGCCATTTTGAAGGTGCATGTCAAGTGCAGTGGTTTTTGAAATGCAATAATACATTGCAAGGAGCAATCGCATACTTAAGTGCAGGTGCATGGTGATAAATGTGTGCAATATCTGAAGACAGTTCTGAAAATCAGGCCTTGGGTAATCTGTATTCATATAAATGTGCATGCACATACATATTCAGACAGGGGTCCAAAAGAATTCCCAGACCCCTAAGCAAGGTGAAGAGGAGCAGCTCTGCACTTTCACAAGGTGTGGGGCCTCACCAGAAGGGGCGGGGCTGGCACATCCAGCCTTCAGTGCCACCCCGAGTGAGCTATGGACCTCCCCACATCCTCCAGTCCTTCATGCCATCCAGAACTCCGGTGGCAATTTAAAGAGCCCACTGCTCCAGCTGCCACCTCTCCCTTGCCCCCGCCATCTGGCACAGAAAGAGAGGGAGAGAAAGTGTTACATATCAGAATAAATTAGCACCTCTGGGGCCTGTTTGGGAATGTCATAGCCAAACAATTTTCAGAAGGAAAATACAGAGAGAGCATTTATTCTTCTCAGCCTGTTGCATAAATTAAGATGAAAGGTGATATTCCTTGTCCCTGCATCATTAGATGTCTTCCTTTCAATTAAATGGTGCCGTTTAAATTGTCATTGAGGAAGGGAATGGGATGGTTGGGGGATATTGAGAGCTGTGAGTAAGTATTTGTATCAGAAATGTGACTGAAAACTTCATTTGGTAGCTGTTACAGTGAACAGCTTTGCCTGAATTGCAGCCTTTTACTGTTTCCTTAAAAAACAAACAAGTATTATTTACAGCATAAACCATCCCTTGCATCTTGTAGTTTGTTTATAAATACGTAGGACAAAGTGGAGCGATGATCTCAACAGTCACCATGGCTGTCAGCAGTTCTATTAGGGTAACATACATATGTTTGGTGTGGTACATTTACTGGGCTTTTAATAACAATGTTTAGCTCTTTATACACTGATTTATATTTTCAAAATAGTAACTGATTGGTCCTCAGAATGTTCTCCCATGTAGGCAAGGGACATGCTCCAAAGGGGAAAACTTGAGCAGAAAGTGTTTCAGGGGCAGGTTGTGCAGTCAGTACTCCACTTTGAATAGCTCCTTGTAGGACTAGTCAGTCAGGTATTCACGTGACTAGCAGATCATTGGCAGGAGTCAGACTTTTACATTCATTTGCCAAATTATTTGCTAAAGACCCATATTGAGTCAGAGCAAGGAGGAGAACTCAGGAATGGTTTCCTATGCTCAAAGGAACTATACTGGCGCTTCCCTTTTTATTGTTAGTCCTGTCAGGGGTGGTCTCCAGAAGATTGTGGTTGATCCTGCCATGAATACAGGGGACATGACTTGAAGAGCTCTCAAAGTCCTTCCAGGATGATTCTTTGATTTTAACACATATGAGCTGCGTCTACACGTGCATGCTACTTCGAAGTAGCGGCACCAACTTCGAAATAGCGCCCGTCGCGGCTACATGCGTCGGGCGCTATTTCGAAGTTAACTTCGACGTTAGGCGGCGAGACGTCGAAGTCGCTAACCTCATGAGGAGATAGGAATAGCGCCCTACTTCGACGTTCAATGTCGAAGTAGGGACCGTGTAGACGATCCGCGTCCCGCAACGTCGAAATTGCTGGGTCCTCCATGGCGGCCATCAGCTGGGGGGTTGAGAGATGCTCTCTCTCCAGCCCCTGCGGGGCTCTATGGTCACCGTGGGCAGCAGCCCTTAGCCCAGGGCTTCTGGCTGCTTCTGCGGCAGCTGGGGATCTATGCTGCAGGCACAGGGTCTGCAACCAGTTGTCAGCTCTGTGGATCTTGTGTTGTTTAGTGCAACTGTGTCTGGGAGGGGCCCTTTAAGGGAGCGGCTTGCTGTTGAGTCCGCCCTGTGACCCTGTCTGCAGCTGTGCCTGGCATCCCTATTTCGATGTGTGCTACTTTGACGTGTAGACGTTCCCTTGCTGCGCCTATTTCGATGTTGGGCTGAGCAACGTCGAAGTTGAACATCGACGTTGCTGGCCCTGGAGGACGTGTAGACGTTATTCATCGAAATAGACTATTTCGATGTCGCAACATCGAAATAAGCTATTTCGATGTTGGCTGCACGTGTAGACGTAGCCCTAGTATGCTCTGGCTACAATTTGATTCTACAGTTAACAGCATACAGATTTTTGTAACCTGGATGATAACTGGCGTAACTGTGACTGTTGTTTATAAAGATGTTCCTGAGCTGCTTACAGTAATATGATCTACACTACTTTAACCAATGTCACCCAGCAAAGAGCAAGGCTGAGGAAACTTGTGTCTGCCTTTAGATGCAGGGCTGTGCTTTTGTCATGCTAGTGTTTATTGAATTTGGCGCTTGTGAAGGGTGATGGATGAGAAGTCCTAAAGAGTCCTAAGAAGATGGCAATGTACAACTTCATCATGTTGCACTGCTAATGGGACACAGGTCCTTGTGATGGAGACAGCACTCCTCAGCTACAGGCATCTTAGTTGTCTAATTCCACACAACATATTGGCTTAGACACGAGGCCTTACAGCAGTCGTCTCCAACCTTTTTACATCCAAGTTCACTTTTTGAATTTAAGGGAAACTTTTCCAAAGGCCTCACCCTGTCTTCTGCATGCTTCCCCCATGAGACTGCCTGCTGTGTCTCTCTTTACCCACTTCTTCCTGGAAGCCAGACGGCGCTTAGCGCTGGCCTGTGGCCTGGTGTGGGACTTGAGGCTTGGGCTAGCCAGTAGCTCAAGCTGGTAAGGAGGGAGGAAGTGGAGGCGCACAGGCAGATCTCGTGTGTAAAGGCCAGGGGACTTGCCTCCTCAGAGGGGCTTTACCCACCACTCATGGTGCTTGGAACTGAGAGCATTGATTTGCCTGTGTTCAAGAAAATAGGACATTATAAATCGTAAATAAACAAGGTTGCAACAAAGAAACACTTCGCTCTATTGCTAGTTTCTCCTCCTAACAGAAACAACCTTCAAGACCCTGAATTTGGCAAACCACAGCTATCAGAAGGGTATTAGTATTGATTAGTGAACCTCTTAGTTTCCACTGGCATGCTCATATGGTAGCCTTTATACACGTGAGCGATACTAGTTTTGCCGTGGGGACAAGTACAAAAGGTAAGAATCCCACTAAATTGTTGAATGTGCTGTGTAATGGGCCGTGCTAGTGAATTTATCAAGAAAGAATCGTGAATATCTGTTTGTTTTTTCCTGAGTCACGAATAAAATTCAGTGTTTCAGTGCAGTTACTCATGGGGGAAAAAAGATTCTCTGCCATGAGTACTCTCAGATCAACATATTCCCTACCACCATGCGTTAACCAGCCCATGCTTTCTCTGCTCCTCACTCTTGGATATTTCCACAGATGCTAGTTTTCAGGATAGGGCTGTGACTCTTTCCTTGTATAAAGTCATTAGAACTTCCCGGCAGTGTGATAAGCATAACCTCTGTGTGCTGTGCCTCTTAATCCAGAGGCGCAGCCAGCTATTATTTTATATTGCTTTAGAACCACAAGTGTATATGTCTCTTCTCCCATCACTGCATGGTCTAGATGGCTGGTTGTATTTATGGCTCACGTTAAGAACTGATAAAGAAGTGGAGAGCTAGAAATGGTATTGTTTGTCCCCAAGGAGGTGAGCTTTGCCTGCTGGTGATGCGTATGGAATCTTAGGCACTCAGCAGCTGACTCAAAGAGAATGACAGACATGCTGAGAGGGATGAAAGGTCTTTAGCAGAGCTCCTCCAGTGTCGCTGTGTTCAAGCAGCATTCTTGGACTGTTGCATAATGAAGAGCCAATAGCACAGTCCTGTGTTCCAGGTGCAGAGTTAATTAAATAGTATTTTATCTGAATATTTCATTTCATTCCCGGTGTGATCAATATGCTGTTAAGACCAATTTCATCCTCCATTTTGTTGTGTGCGCACACAAGAGAGGGAAAATGTACACACATGCATCGGGTGGGGAGGAGGTTGTTAGGAAGGTGGAAGAAAAGGAGATTCAGTTGGGGTGCATATTAATCTTGAATACCAAAAATCAGTTACAGGAAAATACTTGAATTATATAGTAATATGTTAAAGGCCTGATCCTGCAGACTCTTTAAAAAATAACATTATTTGTGAGCCATCCCACTGTTTTCAGTGAGACTAACTCAAGTGTAGTTACTCACATGCATAATGGTGCTCAGGATCAGGCCCTAAATCATGATGTGTAGATCCTGAGGCTTTTGCACTTCAGCCTGAAGGATGGATCTGATTTAAACTGGACCTGATTTCATGTCATCGTCTGCTGGTCACTGTTCTCCCGTTCTAGGTGGTAAGAGAAGAACGTGTGAAAAGACTTGATGTTAAAACAAATGAAAGCTTGATCTGTGTGTAGATCAATGGGAAATGTGGATTTTGAATGAGTGTGGTGTGTTTGAATGAACTTTCTGGTTTGCTAGAGATACTGCAAAGGTTTTATGTAGCTCTCACTCAATTTGCATACCAACAGGTTGCATTACTTCCACAGGCAAGTAGTAATTGAAGTAAGAAATACTGTATGTAGATAGCCACTTCCTTACTGTCTGTTGCTGATGCCTAATAGGAATGAATATAAATGATGAGTTTCCAACTGATTTCTCAGGAAGTTCTTATCCATCCCAGCTTGCTAATGAAGGTGGAGTGATGCCCTGAGCTTCCTAGTATCAAGCACATGGAGTAAGTACAATCATCACAGAGAGGCAGCTTTGTTATTCTGTATCTTCAAAACAAAAAAGCAGTCCTGGAGCACTTAAAGACTGACAAAATAATTTATTAGGTGCTGAAGTGAAAAAGAAGTGGGTCTGTCCCACAAAAGCTCATTACCTAATTATTTTGTTAGTCTTTAAAGTGCCACAGTACTGCTGTTTTGGTGTAGGTCCAAATAACTATGCTTACAAGTGCTTAAATCTGAATGGAGAAGTGAAATTATCACAGGTGTGCTCAAACATCAGATGTTGCTAAGCGGTGATTTCTGACTAACATCGCTTGTGAATTGTAAGACCAAACCGAGGTTTGACATGCTGGGATCATTCCTCAAACATCTTGTGAGAGAAGAGTAATTATTAACTTGCATTTGTAAGAGAAAAGTATTTTAAATAAGCACAAAGTAGTATTCATACTTATGGAACAAATATGTGAACCACCTGAGCTAGATTTCTTTTTTTTTTGAGTAGTCAAAAGGAGCTATAACTAGATGCGCCTACCGATCCCTTTATGGGATATTTAGATTGCAGGCAGGCACTCCCATTTAAACTGTGTGAGCATTTTTGGAAGCCTACATCATGTGTAATACAAAGAATTTGGGGTTGTGTGTGTGTGTGTGTTTTTTTTCTCTGTGTTTAGGATACAGTTCACTCTGTAATCTGTTGATTTTGAACTGGATCTTCAAACCTTAAAGGGATGGCAAGAAATTAAGGTAATGTACGTGGACATCACAGCAACCATGTGGAATGTGTCATAAACTTCTAGTTCTTCCACCTTTGATCTGTTACCGAATGATACAAGTTGGGGAAGATAACACTGCAAATGGAGTTTGGGAGAGGCTGTGCTGTGTATATAGTTCAATACGTCGGAGGGGAGATTTGCGATATTTGGAAATTCTTGCAATAGACCCGAGAATGCCTCGATTTAGCAACCTTTCAGAATTCTACAAATGATTCAGAATCCCCCTTCAGAGATCCCATGAAGTCTTACAAACTGTTTTATGGGGGAAGTGCAGTAGGGCTGACAGCCCACTGCTGGGCCTGGGGCCACGGTGGGAGGGGTGGCCTGGCCCTGGCAGGGAGAAGGGCAGAAGGGGCAGGGCATAGGGCTGTCAGCCCTGCCGCCACCCAATGCTCTCTTTCAGCTGCTTGCGGAGTGGTAGCACAGTGCTCCACAGCATTTCAAAGGGACTGTGGTTGCTGCATGCTGACGTGAGCTGGTCAACATAATTCTGTAGTATAGACATGGTCTCAGAGGGTACCAATAACTCACATGGCATGCTCGTGCTCTGAAAGGCTAATAGGAAGTCAGACCGGTTAGATAGGTGCAAAATTCAGAAAACCCAGGAGAGAAATTGAATCCTGAGATTGTTAGGACGCTAATGGAGGTTGGAAGCAAAAAGCCCCTTTTGTGATGGGAAACAGACCTCAAGTGTATATTTTATTGTGACTGAGCTGTTGACAAGTTGCCTGTGCAGTAGCAGGTTGATAATGATCTTTCCATAGCTCATTAGCCATGGTTGTATTTATTCTCCTTATTCTTGCTTTGAAGTGATTACCTCAGGTGAAGGATCCCTGCTAGAAAGTCTGACACTGGGAGGCTGGGTTGATCCAAAGTGATCACACATGCTGCCTACTTTTGTGCGCCCTTGAATGGAATGGAAAGGGATTGGACCCATGAGAGGCACTGATTTAGAAACTCAGTAGTATCTGGTGGTGGGGCTCACCTGGAGCTGCCAGTGGAAAAGAAAGACGTCATCTTTTATCAAAGCCTCCTAAAGAGTATAGTATTAGAAATGCCATTTGCTCTCTCCAATGGCGCTCCCTCCCTGGCCAGTTGGCTCAGCAGGCCAGGGAGGTGTTTATGTCAGCAAGCATGAATGTGGCCTCATTTCTTCAAACACATGCTCATGCAAGCTCCTGAGCTGACATTAAATATTGTCATGGGACGCTCGATCTGCTGTAACAAGCAGAAATTTGTCTGTCTCCTGCGAAGGGTTTCTCTTTCATTGCTTGTTTAAACAAGCATTTCCTATTTTACTTATTTTTTGCAGGCGAATGTATCAATTGCACATTGAAGAAAACACCTAATTGTTACCTTAATCTTCCCATTCGATGCTGGCAGGAAGAAAATGATGGGTTCTTCTTCGAGTGTCCCCGTGGGTGCTCCACCATAGGTGACGGCTTGGCCGGCGCCGCAGATCGGATCTTCCAAGCAGTTTCTGCCGGACCGCGCATGCGCCGGCGCGCGCCGCTCCCTGGCGCGCTCCTGGCCATGTGCGTGATCCGGTCCCCGCCAGTTCCTCTCAACCGCCGTCGGCTGCAAACGGAATCCGACTAGGCTAAAGCCACATAGCGTATTCAACGACTTTATTTGTTTTCTCTTTAAAGTTTTTCAGTTCTTTAGGATACCATAAGTAACCGGTTGTTATTTTGTAAAAAAAAAAACAAACAACAAACAAGCTACGGAGGGACAGCTCAAGCCAGTCCCAGTAACAAGCGCCGGAGGCCGGGAGCTAGGGCCATCAGCCCTCCTGCGGAGGCAGGCCATCGGACGGGGAAACAGCACAAAGAAGTGCTAAGTACCCACAAACAAACTCAAAGACTCACCAACAATGTCCTCCTCAGGCTTTAAAAAATGTGAGTCCTGCCGAGAGGCGATGCCAGTGTCCGATGGGCACAGTCTATGCATAAGGTGCCTGGGGGAGTCCCATGTGGCACAAAAATGCGCCTTCTGTGCAAAATTAACGACCAGAGCACGGAGAGACAGGGAGATGAGAATTAAACTGCTGCTTCTTGACAAGGCCCTCCAGCCAGACGTGCCGGAGCGGCCGCAGCAGGAGGGACCCTCCGGGGCCTTTAGAAGGAAAGCTGCCTCCCTCACTCCATCAGCGCAAAAACGGAGGAAAGTTTCTCCAACCCGATCCCTGCCGGCAGCAACAGTGAGCGGGACGGGAGGAGCGAGCAGCCCCCAGCCGCAGCAACAGCTGATCGGCGGCGGCACGGAGAGCCACGTGGAAGCGGCTCAGCCTCCGATGATCAGCCAGCTGCCCCGCACCGCAGGCAGGGTGGCGGCTAAGCAAGCGCCGGTACCAGCGGCACCGCAGGCAGCGGCACCGACCCCCGGGGAACTGGCGGTGCAGAGCGCGCAGGCACGTAGCCTGCAGGCGCAGAAGGACTCCGCACGTGCGGCACCGCCCTCGAGCGTGCCTAGCACGGTGCCGACGGGGCCGGGATCCCCCGCCCATCAGGGGGCGGAGTTACCTCCTCAAGGGAGGGGGAAGGCTGCACACAAGAGGAGGCACTGCAGCCCCTCTCCAGACACGGCTGTGGAGCTCTTTTCTCACAGCCCTCCGCTCATGTTGCAGACTCCAACCAGAAGGCAGGGGCCCCCCCTAGCCTACCCGGAGCCCCCTTCTCCTTTCCTGCAATCAGCCTCCCCATGGCTGGCACCACCCTCGCCCTTTCTGGGATTTGAATCGCTGGACTATTATGCAAAATCGCTCTCTCCAGTGTCTCGACGATCCCCCTCTCCCAGACACACAGGGTACGTGCAAAGGGAATGGTCAAAGTCACCTTCCCAGGAACAGTGCCTATACTGCCATGGTCATCCCTACCACGCGGGGCATGGACACCATCGGCAATCTACCAGGGAGAGATCCCCACATACTACCTCGTACCCCCGAGGGCAATCGCGATCGGGGACGGAGACTCAAGCATCCCAGGGGGGACTGGCCGTGGACCCACGAGATTTTCCCTCGCAAACCTCCAGCGAGAGGGCGCACCATCACCATCAAGAACCGGAGGGGTCCAAAGAAATGTACCCCAGCGGTTCCTCGTTTTCCTCCCCGGATGAGGCCACGGCCTTAGGGGACGTCCATCCCAAGGACGATCTCAAACAGTTTCAGGAGCTGTTTAAGAGGGTAGCTTTCACGCAAGGCATCCAGACAGCACAAGTGCAAGAGAAACATCATAAGCTCCTTAAAAATTTGAGCTCCCCGGCCTCCTCCAGAGTAGCAATCCCGCTTGATGAAGCGATCTTGGATTCCGCCACTACCATATGGCAGACCCCGGCAACTATTCCGCCTGTCCAAAAGAGAGCGGATAAGAAATACTTCGTGCCGGCGAAGGGCATGGAGTTCTTGTTTAGCCACCCCCAGCCAAACTCCTTGGTGGTGGAGTCCTCGCAGCAAAGATTAAAAACATCTCAATTTAAAACAGGGGGAACGGACAAAGATGCCAAGAAGCTAGAGCTGTTCGGCAGAAAGGTCTACTCCTCCTCCACTTTAACCTTGCGAATGGCAAATTATGCAGCGCACTTGGCGAACCATAATTTCGACAACTATGCCAGATTAACTTCCCTCATGGACTCGCTTCCAGAGGACAAAAAGCCGGTCCTCAAGGCCATAGTGCAAGAGGGCTACGCGGCTGCGAGGATGGAAGTTCAGATTGCTTTGGACGTTGCGGACACGGCAGCACGTTCCACAGCAACCGCAGTGGTGATGCGACGGGAGTCCTGGCTCCAGACCTCGGGCATACCGAGAGATCTGCAGGCGAAGATAATCGACCTTCCCTTCGACTTGCAGAAGCTGTTTGCTGAATCAACTGACTCGGTCCTTCATTCCAGTAAAGATTCAAGAGCCACACTCAGGACCCTGGGGATTTACACCCCTCCATACTCAAAGAAAAGGTACTACCCACAGCAAAGGCGGTACCAATACCAGCAACAGCGCCCCCAGTATCACAGGGGTTACGAGCAAGGGCGGCATCAGCAGCACCAGCAGTACAGAACCCCCAGGCGACGCTCACAACAGGGCCGTCCGTCCTCGGGGCGGGGCCAAAGGCCACAAGTTTGACATACAAATCCAGGGCTGCGCCATCACCACCATTGCACAAGATCATCCGAAACGACTTTTTCCCCATCGCCTCCGACCATTCTACGACCAGTGGCAAAGGATCACCACAGACAAATGGGTGCTGGAGATCGTAGCCACGGGGTACGCCATCCCCTTCCAGTCGCTCCCGCCGCCGCGACCCCCGCCCAAGCCCCACCCCCAGGAGGCCTCCCATGTAGCCAGGCTCAGGCAGGAGGTGGCCCACCTAGAGTTCATAGGGGCGGTGGAAAAGGTGCCGGAGCAACTGCAAGGGAAAGGGTTCTACTCTCGGTATTTCCTGACGGAGAAAAAGACAGGAGGCTGGAGGCCCATCTTAGACCTTCGTGGCCTCAACAGGTATCTGCGCAAGCAACGTTTTCGGATGATCACTATTGCCTCCATCCTTACAGCACTGGACGATGGAGACTGGTTCGCAGCCCTCGATCTACAAGACGCGTACTTCCACATAACCATTCATCCGGCTCACCGACGTTTTCTCCGGTTCATGGTGGGCAACGAACACTTCCAATAGAAGGTCCTACCGTTTGGCCTTTCCTCGGCCCCCAGAGTCTTCACCAAGACCTTGGCAGTGGTGTCAGCCTACCTGCACAGACAGGGGGTGTTTATTTTCCCGTATCTGGACGACTGCCTGCTCAAAGGGACCTCGAAAAGAGAGGTTCTCCGCATGATACGCGTCACAGCAAACACGTTCTCCTCACTTGGCCTGGTTATCAATCTGGCAAAATCAAAGATAGACCCCTCACAGGACATAGAGTTCATAGGGGCTCGCATAAACTCGGTCTCGGCGAGAGTATACCTACCAGAGGCTCGCTTTCGAGCCATCGGTTCCCTCGTGCAGGTCATCACCTTCAGCCCTACGGTGCCGGTCTTGACGTGCTTGCAGCTGCTGGGCCACATGGCAGCGGCTACGTTTGTGGTACAGAACGCCAGGTTGCACATGCGCAGCATGCAACATTGGCTGGCAAGTGTATACAAGCCGGCAGTACACACCGTTCACAGGGTGGTGTCGCCCCCACCTGGGGTGCGCGAATCCCTGCAATGGTGGGTAAACCCCGGGAACTTGCTAACAGGGGTACCCTTCCATCAGCTGCAAATATCGGTTTTCCTCACTACGGATGCCTCCCTCATAGGGTGGGGAGCGCACATGGGCGAAGAGGTGGCTCAAGGACTGTGGTCACCCACGGAACAGTCTCTACATATCAATGTTTTAGAGCTCAGAGCAGTGTTCAACGCCTGCAAACACTTTCGAGACCGTATACAAGGCAAAGTCGTCGGGATCAGTACAGACAGTACCTCCACCATGTTTTACATAAACAGGCAAGGAGGAGCTCGATGCCGTACCTTATGCGTGGAAGCAATCCGCCTATGGAACTGGTGCATCGCCCACGATATAATCCTGAGAGCCTCCTACTTGCCGGGCATGCACAACGTGAAGGCAGACCAGTTGAGCAGACGTTTTGCGCTCACCCTCGAGTGGCAGATCCGTCCCGATCTACTACGGCCGATTTTCCACGCATGGGGGTTTCCCCAAATAGATCTGTTTGCCACTCAGCACAACAAACAGTGCCCACGATTCTCCTCCAGAGCAGGGCTGGGCCGGGGGTCCGTGGGGGACGCGTTCGCGATCCCGTGGGGAGGCCCCCTGCTTTACGCGTTTCCCCCCGCAGTGCTGATCCACAAGGTTCTGCAAAAAGCCAGGAGAGACAAGGCTCGGATGATCCTGATAGTCCCAACATGGGATCGCCAACCATGGTTCCCCCTACTCCTGCGCCTGTCGGACCGCCCACCGATGCCTCTTCCGGTGGCGCCGGATCTGCTCACGCAAGCCCAGGGGTCCATAGTGCATCCGCACCCCCAAAGCCTGCGACTGCAAGCGTGGCTAATCCATGGCTCAGCTCCCTAGAGAGCACGTGCACAGTGGAAGTACAGCAAGTCCTAGAAAGTAGCAGGAGGACTTCCACTAGGAAAACCTACAAACAAAAATGGACTCGATTCATGGCTTGGTGTTCTACCAAGCAGCTGGCCCCCCTTTCGGTGCCTATACCTACAATTCTAGAGTATTTACTGGACCTCAAGAGAGCAGGACTCTCGCTATCCTCGTTAAAGGTCCACCTTGCCGCCATCTCGGCGTTCAGACATGAGGAGGGAGGGCACACGGTGTTCGCCCACCCTATGGTTACCAGGTTCCTCAAAGGGTTGGTAAACCTATACCCCCCTCGGAAACCGATTCCACCTTCGTGGAGCTTGGACCTGGTGCTTACCACACTCATGGGACCACCGTTCGAGCCCTTGGCCACGGTTCCCCTTCGCCTCCTTACAGTAAAGACGACCTTTCTTCTTGCAATTACGTCAGCCCGTCGGGTGAGCGAGCTTGCGGCAGTCATGGCAACGCCACCCTGCACTGTCTTTTCCAAGGAGGCGGTAACCATACGGCTGCATCCAGCCTTTGTTCCCAAAGTTTCTTCCGAGTTTCACATCAATGAACCTATTGTTCTACCCTCGTTCTATCCAAAGCCTCATAACTCCAGCGAAGAGGCGCGCCTACACCTCCTGGATGTGAGGAGGGCGCTAGCCTTCTACGTAGACAGGACCAAGTCCTTCCGAAAAACGGATAGACTCCTGGTCTCCCTCGCTCCCAAATCTAAAGGAGAAGGTCTCTCATCGCAGAGAATCTCAAAGCACATTGTATCCTGCATAAAAATGTGCTACGAGCTCAGAAAGACTCCTTTGTCGGCCACTCCCAGGGCTCATTCCACCAGGGCGGTGGCAGCATCAACAGCCTTTTTCAAGGGCGTTGCATTGAAAGACATTTGCAGAGCGGCGACCTGGTCATCCTACGACACGTTCGCCAAACATTACGCCCTTCACAGGGTATTCCAAGAGGATACCCGTCTCTCTGCAGCGGTCCTCTCGGGGACCAGCTGCACATAATCCGATTACCCACCACCTATCTGGGTTACTGCTGGGTAGTCACCTATGGTGGAGCACCCACGGGGACACTCGAAGAAGAAAGAGAAGTTACTCACCGTAGTAACGGTGGTTCTTCGAGATGTGTCCCCGTGGGTGCTCCACTTCCCGCCCATCCTCCCCGCTTCGGATCTCTGTTAGTGTTTTGCAGGGGCAACCGAGGCGGTTGGTCGAGGAACTGGCGGGGACCGGATCGCGCACATGGCCAGGAGCGCGCCAGGGAGCGGCGCGCGCCGGCGCATGCGCGGTCCGGCAGAAACTGCTTGGAAGATCCAATCTGCGGCGCCGGCCAAGCCATCACCTATGGTGGAGCACCCACGGGGACACATCTCGAAGAACCACTGTTACTACGGTGAGTAACTTCTCTTTTCCTCATATGCTAACAAGGGGATTACTGTAGTGCACTTTGGCTTCAGCCTCTTTAAATTCTTGTCTGTAGACCCTGAGCTTAGTTTCAGTAGGATTAGGGTTTCTGTCAGCAACAGAACTTTTGACAGGAAATGGAATTAATTTCACTAGTTGGAAGATGGTGATAATGAGAAATGTTGACAGATGCCATGTTAGACTTTACTAAGGTACTGAAGAGCAAGAGGCTGCTTTATTGGTTCTTGGTGTTGGGACCCATCCTTCTGGGGTTGTGGTAAGCTGTAGGGACCTGTGTCTTGGTGAATCAAACTTGAGGCACTCCTAACTAAAATATATCTACAAACTCGGTAGTTCTTTAAACTCGGTCATGTTGTGTCCTATTTGGATGGAATTTTTTGAGCAGACAGAATTCTGTACCCGGGTGCGTCTGAGACTCTGACTGTGAGAGCTCTTCTCAGATTGTGGTTTATGATGCATTGGCTGGAAGTTGCTTGTGGTAGAGGTTGAAGACTGAGAGAGAACGCTTCTCAGACTCAGCAGCATTGTAATAGTTTTTGTGCTTTTGTAAGAATTTTGTTGGATCCATTTCTTTCAAGGCTATTCCAGTACAATTGAGCTTAGTAAGAAATAACCTTAAGAAAGGGTGTACTTAGGACTCAGTTAAAGAACTTGCATGCATGTGAATATGCTGACAATGAGAGTGTACCTGAGAGAGTTTGGTTGACTTGTAGAGAGGTAAGATGGTGATATACAGGAATGTACATGAGCTAGGCAAAGAAATGTAGTAGTTTTATGCTCTTGGTACCTGTATATTGCCTTGACTTGCAAAATTATTCTTGCTTCTTCATGAGTAGTTCATTTTGTTGATGTTCCTTCAACGGGCTGAGCTGATATTTTATGGCCCTCTAAAGTGGCTTGTTTCATACCAATATATGAAAAGTGGTAGTAGTTGTGTCACAGTGGGCAAGGGTATTTTTCAGGAGAGAATGATCTCTAACTGTATAGGAATAAATGATTTGGAAGACAGTGTAGTCCCTGGAGCACAGGCATAAAAAGAATATGCACACTAAGTAAGTGGGATTGTTAAACTTCTAAGAGTGCAGAATGTTCTTGTGGTCGTCAGGTTGCAGCTCAAAATAGAATGCATGCAGAAATCCAGTGTGGAGAAGACATGGGGATGAAGAACTGAAGTAATTTCTTCATTGGAATGAAACCATATAATACTCACTCTCTCTCAGTCTCTAAATTCTATGGCCCAAATTTACTTGGTAGTAAAATTCCGGTATCTAGTCATAGGCTGACATTCTCCTATTATGAGTTCTTCTGTACCTAGATTTCTTATATATTTATTATTTACAGAAAATAACTGCAGGTGTACACATGGAAATGCATTTTATCAGTTGGATGGTTATGAGCCAAAATACACCATGATGAATGGCTCAAAAGGGAACTCATATGACTTTCCCATTTTAGTATGATCCATATGTGCACAAGTCAGGGAGTTGAATTTATATACAGGTTGAACTTCTCTAATCTAGCACTCTCTGGTCCAGCAACATCAGTGATCCAATGTGATTTTAGTTAGCTAGATGAGTGTGGCTGAGTTTCCCATGGTCACATAAAGTTTGTTTGCAGCCACCAGTCCCGACTCTGTGTTCTGTTCTGTTGTTTAGCTGTAATTTACCCTTAACTGTCCTCTGAGAGCCCAGTAAGCAGTGGAAGTGTCGGTAATGCTGATAGACAATATTGAGCTCCCATGCTTTGGCAAGTTCTCTTATTTGGCTCCAGTCAGGTGCCAAGGGTGCCGGATTATGGAGGTTGCTTTCATTTCCTACCTTTAAATATCTTGCTTTTTGATACTGGGTGCTATAGCAATTCCTGTTATCACTACCGTGATGGCAAGCATGTATATTTAAGAGAACAGTTCTTTAAGACCAGTAGGGGCTGCTCATTTTTTGCATGCCATTGGTATGTTTGCATTAAATATCATTAACTACACTGCTCTCTGTTCTTGTGTTTTGTGCTTTATGTGTCAGCTCATTGCTAACAGCATTAACCAAATGAGAGAGTACTGATTCCTTATATGCCTGAAGGAGCTCTGTGAATAGATCCTTCCTTTAGCTGACCCCCCCCCTCCCCCTGATCTTTAGAAATGAGGTAGATTCCATTTCACTAGGTCACCAACATCCTTGGTTTTCTTATTTAAAATCTTTCTAGGAAGCCTTCTCATCTAGATAATTACAGACAAGTTTTCCAAGGCCAACCTTTGACATTTTTCCGCTGATTGCATTTTCTGTGAGGTTCATTTTCCCCAGACTCATAAGCGACTTTGATCTCCAGCTAGTGCTTAGCTCAATGTGAAGGGTATTTTAAATGGTTGAATGATTCTTACTACTGTTTCCAGCATGGAGCACACAACACTGATACTTCATTTGGGAAGCTGTCACATTGCTACATTATAGATGACTATTGTTCTCGTACCATTGTGCTTTAGGAGAAGCTATTGGTTCTTACAGTGCCAAAAAGAAAGTGAAATTTATACATTTCAGACACAAGCAGAAAAGTTTCTTCTGTGTAACGTGATTTAACTTATAAAGATTACTCCTGTTCTTTGCTACTATTATGGAGAAAATAGAATAAAGCTGAGTGAACAGAACAGCCTATTGGTTATGGATGGGCAAACCAAGTAAATTTAATGTGACCTGTAACTCAGCCATCATGCATGGTATCAACTCAGTGGATATTTACAATAAATGGTTGGAAGTCTGACTCTAATTCCTTGTGGAAAGATATTTGCATCCTGAAGATCCTCTTTATAACTGGCATTAATCAGTGCCATCACGAGCAATCTCTGCACAGAGACCGTGTGAGTTATGGAAGGTAAACTTTCCCGCATCTCTAGGTATAATTGAGCAGCAAAGTGTTGAACCACATGAGTGAGCAATTGAGGACTCGTATTTGATGCTGTCTGTGCTATAGCTGTCTGTGGATAGAGGGAAGGTTTCTGTAGAAATCTTAAGTCTGACACCTTTTGGTGAGTGTTTGGAAAAACAACCTACATAGGTAGCACAATTCTATTTATTCACATAGCTGGAGCTGTGTACCTTAAGTTGACTTTCTGATGTAGCGTAGATATAGCTTTATCTTCCAAACACAAATCACCCAGCTGAACCTGAGCGATTACTGGCCAAGTTCTATTGTCTCTCAAAGCTACAGGATCATGGAAGTATAAGTCTAAACTATTCCACCAAAGGTAGCTATGACTCATGCATTTGTTCCAGGACACTCTTCGTGGGGGAGAAGATCGCGTGGTTGGAATGTAGAATCCCCTGACATGTAGCCTCAAGTTTAACAGAAGCTGACTTTCTCCACTCATGGGGAAAGATATTATAAAAAGCAGAACTAGTGAGTTCTTGTCATTGTGCTTCTGATTTGCCAATGAATATAAATCTAGGTGAAAATGCACCTCCATGTCTTTTATCTTTCCAAAGAGGAATTCTGCTAATTTAAAATGGTATTTCTTCTATCTTATCCAGCAGGAAAGTTCCCAAAGGAATTGTCACTCTTCCTTTATAGAACTGCTTGGCAGGTTTAATTCTTGGTGATCAGACTCTCTCCTTATGATGGATGCCCACCAAAAAATATCAAGCATGAATTGCATGTCGCTACTGTCACAGTTAATCAGTTCTTTCACAGTTCTTCCTATGAGCTTGAGAGTGGAGGACCAAAACTACAGGTACCCTGGTAGCTGTCATACTGGTGCTCTTCATTTTTCATTGGTAACATAATATTTGTATTGAAATAACTTGACAAGAAGACACTGTCAGTTGCAGGATTTATTGTGCACAGGTTTGTCTTGTTCAACTGCCTGGACAAGCATTGATGCATATGACACAAATGGTGCTGGGCAGATGTTTTTTCATAAAAATGGAAAAGAAAAACCAAACTCTTTTTCTCCCTCCACCCCTCAGTGATGTTCCTGTAAAAGTTATAAAGAGGTGCACTACAGAAAATTCTCTGCTTGGAGAAGAAGTCTGTGAATAGAATGATCAATTTTTGCATCATCGCAGAAAAAGCTGTTTAGTTGCATCCCATGTTGTATAGCAAATGTGGATACAGTCCTTTATTTAAATATAATCTGTCTGTGACTCAGAGTGAAAGGAGCCTGCTGCAGCAGCAATTTTTGGTTATTGATGTACTGGCTTAGTTGAATCTCATTTTGTCAAGTGTAGCCAAAAGCCCTAATTAGCAGCTGGAATGCACGGGTTAATTTGTCTGGGCATTTTCCTTTTAAAATAGGGTTGCTGGCCTGGGAGTCTTCACCTCCTCAGCTCAGTACAGGACCACTGCTCTTGATGTGCCAAAGAGGAGGTATCTGCTGATGGTTCTGATTGCAGTTAGTGCTGCCTTATGTTAGAAATACTTACAAGTGAATCCAAGGTTACTGGTACAGAGGGAGGTAACTGGGAATCCATTGGCAATGAACAAAGGGTCTGAATGGAGAACAGGAAACGGGAAAGATTGAGCAGGAAGAGGATTTGCTGTTTAATCACAATTTCCATTTTTTAAAAATATATTTCCAAAAGGCATTTTGATACGTCCCATTGGTGCTGCTGGGAGATGCTTGTCTAAATCCCTGTGGTCGTGATGGGAACATAGATGCTAATAGTTGCATTGGAAAATTTCATCCAAAGATTTCAGAATGCTTTTACAAATGAGTTAGCTGCTCAAGACCTCTGTGTGGTGAAGTGTAGGAGGGATTTTCAAAAGTTGCCAAGTAATTTCCTAAGTGGGTAAACTGAGACATGATTAAGTAATTTTCCAGAAGCTGGGAGAGGAGCCCTTGGCAAAGTAAAACCTAGAAAGATCACAAACAGTTTCAAGGTCAGATTCTGTGACAGGCTGACTACACTCAATGCCAAACTTTAAAAAAAAAATTAAGTGCAAATGCTCATGTTTCAGGTGCAAGCTAATTGCAGAATGATAGAGAATAGTAAGAGATTTCATCATTCACATGTCTGGGCACAATAGGTCTGCACAAGTGGTTTACCCCTTCCTTACTGACTGTTGACTGGACTAAATGAATCATTGGGATGATGGAGGATGACAGTGACTAACAGTACTTTCAAGAGCCATGACCATTTGATATCACCATAGTAGAACAATCTGATTTAAGCATCCATGACAGTATTTGCATCCTACAAGAAGACAAGTGGTGATGCAGAGCGGAGGCTATGCTCTTTTCTAGACATCAGTTTAAATAATTTTGTATGCTTCATTTGAAAAAAATGCTTGAGACAATGAGGGAAGGAGAGGAAACCAGAGGCAGGTCTACCTGAAAACCAGGTTTAGAGCCCTGTGCAGAAAAATAAAACCCTTACTAATGTGTCTGTAGTTTTCTAAGACATTGGTACTGTACTTGACTTTTTAGCTGCATGTAGTCTGAATGCCACTGTGATATGTAGGTTGTTTGCACATGAAATAGTAATGCTGTGTTCTGCAGAAAGGGGAAACTCAAAAAAAGAGTTGCCCGTGTTGCATTGTTCCCATTCAATTAAATACTGCTCCATTTCTACCTGGCATTTTGATTTAGGTTGTTGTTACTTGTTTGTTGTTAGTTACTACATTAACAGTGGTGCCTCTGTAGTGTTATGTGTGGTACAGACAAATTGGAGCAGGGATTGTCTCTCACTAAGAGCTTGCAATCTAAATGTTCAAGGCAGACACAGGAAATAGACTAGTGCAACTCCAATGCAACAGATAAGGCAGAGAGAGAATAAGTGAGTTGCCCTGGGTATGAAAGGGAGTTTGTGGCAAGCCAAGAACTGGACTCAGATCTCCTAAGTCCTTCCCTAGCACTTTAATCATGACGTCAAGTTTTCTTTCCACATTTCCCATGGCATTTTTACTGGAAAGCACCTTGAAACCTGCCCATCTGACTCTCTCTGTGGTCATGACTTTGGTAATTTGATCTAAATATATTCAGCAGTTTTGAAAAAAATATCTGATGGTTTATCTGGAACAATAAGGCATATAGTCGTGCTCTCTTACAATGCAGAGGGCAGATTCTCTTACTAAATTGCGCTGAGTCAGCTCTACAGAGTTATGCACTAATAGTGAGTGAAACCAAAATGCCCAGATACCTTTTTTACTGTTCCATGTGAATCTTCAGATGGGTCATAGTTTGTCACCATTTTGGGGTGAGTAAAAATTCCTTTCAAAACTGGAGATTCTGACTTCTCTTTAAAATTAGGTGTGGCAAAACTTAACCATAAAATAAATATATGGGGTCAAGTCCTTGCACCACCCCTCCAGAAACCCTGTGTAGAACGTGACTCCCTCTGAATCAGACCCATAGGCAATGTCACTGATAAGACCAACATGCTGCTCAACTACTAGCAATTGTTTGACAAATAAATTTTCATTGAAACAAAAAAGCAGTCCAGTAGCACTTTAAAGACCAACAAAATAATTTAAAAGGTATTATTTTGTTAGTCTATAAAGTGCTACTGGACTGCTTTTTTGTTTTGATAGTATATAGACTAGCACGGCTACCTCTGTTACTATTCAAATTTTCGTTGGGGATTCTTTCAGAGGTGGTTGATGCTTAAGCTAGCATTGAATCTTTTAGAGAGCTCTCTTTGTTGCATAAATTGCCCAAGGTAATTTGATGGAGAAATTGTATCCTATTACCTGTAAAATCCATAAAATTAAGTCCTTGTTAGTAAACTCTCTGCTGTAGGGAACTCCATGTTATTCAGCCATCAGTTGGTATCAAGACTTACATAAGAACAACTTCCAGGTTGCAAAAATCAGTGGCTCAACATGCTCATGATGGCAGCTTGTCTAGAATACACATGCATGTTCGTACTCTCTTTTTTCATGGTTGCCTTGTTACAGCTCAACAAAGCTTCCTGGGTTATGAATGGTTAATTTCTCCCATTTCATGTTGAGGGGTCTGACGTGATAAAATTTGTATCGTAGAACTGTGAGGAACCTCGAGAGGTCATCAAGTCCAGTCCCCTGCCCTCCCAACAGGACCTATCATTATCCCTGACAGATTTCTTTTTTTTTAATCTAACCTGCTCCAGACCCTTGAAAGGCCCCCTCAAAGTGGAGCTCACAACCCTGGGTTTACAAGGGCAATGCTGTAACTTCTGAGCTATTCCCCTCCCCCTGCAATTCCACCTGCACCACTATTTTATCCCCATAATGAAGATCTAGCACTCAGCCATCCAAGAGCTTCAAAGTGCTGAGGAAAACAATGCTAAGTGCTAAAGCAGTGGAAAGACATTTAAGCAAATAGTGACCCAGTTTTACCTGCTGAGGTGGGGGCCTTGACCTAAACCAGAGAATAAATATTTCTAAGACATTCATTCTTTCTGACAGAAACACCAGCCAGCCGTGAAAGCCTCTTACCTGGGACATGCACTTACAAAGAAATCATTGGGGTCAGACTGTGCTAGTATGTTAAATAGTAAAATCTGGTCTAGTTTTAGAGCTCTCACTCTTCCTCCTGCCTTCAGAGAGGCAAGATTCTGTTGTTACAGGCCAGCTCTTCCTGGGAGGAATGAATGGGAGGAGGATGAGAAGCGTGGGATGTGGTGTGTCCCTTGTACAGGCCGGCTTTGCTTGCTGGCTGGAGCTAGTTAGCGAGACTGAAACCATAACTCTCGCTTCCACCCCTGCCCCACCAGAATAGCATGTGACTGGTAAGTAGGATTAAAGGGAACCACAGATCAGAGGTTCTAACTTAGACCTACCATGATTGCCCCCTTCCTCCATCTCTCACGCTCCCTTTGTGGTTCAACACTCTTGATGGTAAGCAAGCGTAGACACTCTGTGGCCAGCTCTTTCGAAAGAGGAGTCCTCCATGGCGGCAATCAGGTGGCTGCGCCGCTCACAGCACAGGCAGAGCTCTATGGCCCCAGCATCTGGCTGCGCTTAAGGACACAGGCTCCCAGAAACCCCCAGGCGGGAAGCTGAGAGCATGCAGGTAGCAGTGAGGCCATGCTGCTCTCCAGCTCACTAGCCACCGTGACGGCCAGCCAGTCCTTCACCCCACTTGGACCAGTGGCCAGCCGCCTGGACCCGCGCCCACCCCAGGGGCCCTCCAAGGACAGCAGGGCTGCAATACCCCTGTAAATAGTTTCCCCCAGTGCCCCTTTTTGTGTTACCCCCTGTATATGGTTCCTCCCAGCCCCCCTTTCTGTGATACCACCCCCCGTACACAGGCAAAGCAGTAATAGCAGTTAAATAAAGTGTTTATTTCGTGGTTCTATCTGGGTCCCGTGTGCATGTGTGGGGGTGGTGGGGTGGGGGTGGGGTGTGCATGTGTGGGGTGGAGTGGTTACTGCGGTCCCCGCTCAAAGGCCTGGCGCAGGGCCTCCCGAACCCGCACCCCATCCCTCTGAGCCTGGCGGCATGGGGCAGCAGGGGCTGCTCATACCTGCGCCCTGCCTCAATGGCCCACCCATGCATGAATGGCTCATGCTTTGCCTCCACGAGTTTGTGCAGGGCACAGCAGGCCCCAACCACTGCCGGAACACTGGGGAGGCCCACCTCCAGCCTGGTGAGGAGGCATCTGAAGCACACTTTCAAGCAGCCAAATGCCTGCTCCACCGTGTTGCGGGCCCGGTTCAGCCACTCATTAAAAACATCCTGGCTGGGCCGTGTGTGTCCCGTGTATGGCCTCGTGAGCCAGGCCTGCAGGGGGTAGGGCGCGTCCGCCATGATGCAGGGTGGCATTGTGGTGTCCCCACTGGGGAGCTCCCGCTGGGGGATGAAGGTCCCCTCAGCCAAGCGGCGGCCCAGCCCCGAGTTTCGGAACACCCTGGCGTCATGGGCATGGCCAGACCAGCCCACGCGGATGTCGTGGAACCAACCATAGGCATTGATGAGTGCCTGCAGGACCACAGAGTGGTAGCCTTTACGGTTTATGAAAGCCCTGCCGCTGTGCTCTGGGGCCCGGATGGTGATGTGCTCGCAGTCCAGGGCCCCGAAGCAGTTTGGGAAGCCCAACTCCTCGAAGCACCCGATGGCATTGTCCAGGTCCCTGACATGGACCAGCTGCCGCAGAAGGACCCTGTTGAAGGCCCAGATAACCTGCAGGGAGCAGGAGGAGGATGCACTCATGAGCATGGGGTGGGGTGTAGTGTGCCCGCCCATCCCTGTCCTGTGCAGGGCAGGCCTCCCTGGGTCCCCGTCCCTGTCCCTGTCCCGTCCCTCGTGAGGGCTGCCCTGTGTGCCTCGATGGTGCCCCATTCCGGAGTGCCCCCCATCTCTTGGCCCCTGCATGTGCACAGCTTACCTCATTGAGGACGGCCCCAATGGTGGCTCTGCCCACCCTGAACTGGTGGCTGATGGATTGGTGACTGTCTGGGGTGGCCAGTTGCCAGAGGGCGAAGGCCACCCTTTTCTGGAGCAGGAGCTCTGGCCTTATGTGGGGGTCCTGGTGCTGGAGGGCTGGGGTGAGCCAGTGGCACAGCTCTAGGAATGTCCCCTTGGTCATCCAGAAGTTCTGTAGCCACCGATCGTTGCCCCAGTCCTCCAGCACCAGCGGGTCCCACCAGTCACTGCTTGTGGGGAAGCTCCACAGGCAGCGGATGCCCTGGGGGATCAGCATGATGACTTCCAGGAGGGTGGCTAGTAGGCTGGCTGCCCGTAGCCGCTGCTGTGTGGTGGCCAGGACCATGGCCAGTGCGCCGGCCACAGCCTCAATGGGGACGGGGGGGGCTGCTCGGGTTCCATGAGGGCCCAGGGTGCCTCCTCTGTTCTTGGTGTGTGAGCCTGGGGACAGGTGACTGACCCTCGACATGTGCAGGCCAAGGTCTGGGATGGGGGGGGGCCCTTTAAGGGGACGGTGTGCCGCAGTTCCGGAAGGGCTTGTCCGCCCTGCTACTCTGCCCGTGTGACTTCCTGCACCTGTGTTTTCGAAAACGCGCGCTGCATCGTGTGGACGCTCATTTTCAAAATTGCACTCCGGGACTTTTGAAAGAGCAGATCGCACCTTCGGTCTCTGTTTGTCTGTGTGGACACTCCCTTTCGAAAGGACGGCTTTTGACGCTCTGTTGTGAAAGCTGCGCTTTCAAAAGGGGCTGTAGTGTAGACGCGGCCTAGGTGTTTGGAAGAATATTGTGTGCTTTCACTGGAATTTGACTAGGAGGAGTTTCGCTCAAAGGATCTGTCTTCAGGGTTTTATTTAAAAAAAAAAAAAAAAAAAGAAAAAAAAAGGGTAACTCTAAATCTTCTAGACCTCTGTGCTTGTATCCCAGTGTCTCCCAAGGACTTGTTCCCTAGACAGTACGATCTATCAGTTCTTAAAATCAGATCAGACAGGCAAACTACGTGTGATGAGTTGTCCAATGGGGAGTATGATCTTAGAGCCTATTGTACTGGTGGGTGTTTCCAGAAACTTCAGATAAAAGCATGGCTCTTAGCAGTTGCTGAACATGAAGCCAGTTCCTTTGCACCAGTTTCTTCTTCTACGTCCTTTAACAGTTTATAATCTGATGTCTGAGATTTTATTTTTCGTCCCTGTTTTTCTGTGCAGCCTGGAGGACTATGACATGCATGCTACTGACCGACTCATGGCAGCGGCAAGGGCCACCCACACTAACTGCTGCTGTACAGGCTTCTGTAGGTAGTTGTGGCTGTGAACAACCTCTTGTAGCCAGAGAATGCCAGTCATTCACCAGCGTACCATGTCCTGTGCTGGGCTGAAAATCGTCTCTTATGGAAGGGACAAAACTACCAATTTCATCTCATATGAGACTTTACTGCAGATCTCCTAAAACATTTGGGTGTGGGGAGGATGATAGTTTGTAACTCTCTGTTTCCAGCCTGAGAGACTGATTGACTTAGAATTGATGTGCTCTTGTTTTGTATTTCCAGTATGTGGCTGTGACCTGGCCCAAGGCGGTTTTTTCATTAAAAATGGGGACTACCTCTGCACTGTGGATTACCAGCGCATGTATGGAACCCGCTGCAATGGCTGCGGGGAATTTGTGGAAGGAGAAGTAGTGACGGCTCTGGGAAAAACCTACCACCCGAACTGCTTTGCCTGCACTGTTTGCAAGTGAGTCCTTTCTGTGACATTGAACCTTTTATATAAAACACAGGGGGAGCTGCATTGTCACAGCAGGTAGTCTTAAAAACATGTTTTCTAGTAGAACCTGCTTGACTGGGAATCTTTTGCTGTGGCCCAAACTTAAGGGAGGTCAAAATGCCCATTAGCTCATCTGAAAAGTATCTACCAGCAAAGCTTTGCTCCTGGGTGTAATAGCCTGTACTGCTGCTGTCACCCAGGAAGGAACTGACTATCAGGCTTTTTGTGGACTAAGTCAAAAAGGGCATTTTGATACTAGGTTCACATTTGGGTGAAGTGAGGACCAGAAGCTTTTTAAGGGCTATGATTTAAAAGAGGGAATCTTGCAGCATATTTGTCCCAAGGTAACGCTCCCGTTCCTGTCCCTGAGCTCTGGGGACTCTTAAGCAGTTACAAAAAGATCTCTTCTTTGATCAGGACACAGGCTGTAAGGCTTGGTGTACACTAGGTAGGTAAGTCGATTGCAGATACACAATTCTAGCTATGGCAATTGCATAACTAGATTCTACTTATCTGCAGTCAACTTACCTGCCCATCCTCAATGAGGAAAGTTGACGGGAGAATTCCTCGTGTTGACCTCCCTTATGCCTCATGATAGCAAAGAGTACAGGGGTCGACCATGGACCCCTGAGAGGTAGATTTTGTGCTTCCCTACCAGGCATGTGAAATTGAACCTTGGGATATCAACCCTGAGCAGGTCAATCTTCTGGGTAATGTAGATATGGTCCTAGTCCTGTTTCAGTGGTGTTTATGTTCTTCTTCCTTGTCATACTTGCCATAGTCTCTTGTGGCCAGCAGGAGAGCTCAGCAAAGCACAAACTTGTGTTATACACATCAGTACACGAGAATACTTGCATGGGTCAAATTTCTGGTGTTTAAGTGTTCTTATGATTTAGTCTTAATCTCGTTGCTGGAACTAGAAATACTGCCTTAGCTGGTCCACGCTTGTTTCCAAACCATACACTCTGACATAGTTTCATATTCTTTATCAGCCAGGCAGCTGTTTTACTAATATTGTTATCAGTTTCAGTCAAAGAAATGAAAACAAGCAGTCCTGTAGCACTTTAAAGACTGGCATTAATAGGTCATTAATAAGACAAGTAATTACAGGTGACTGCCCCCCCTTTTTTTCTCCTCTTCTTCCCTGCCCCCCACCCACCCCACCCCACCCCACACTACGTAAACTCTGGATTCTTATTGTCTACTCAAATCTGAAGAAGTAGGTCTTACCCAAGAAAGCTTATTACTAATAAATAAATTTTTTGGTCCTTAAGCTGCTGCAGGACTGCTTGTTTTTGTGAAGCCACAGACTAACATGGCTACCCCTCTGAGTCAAAGAAACACTCTTTCTGTGAATGGAATAATATGGCTTAGAAATTTAAACAAAGTGTCTGCATTTCATTCTTTTCTCTTTAATTCCCAAGCCAAATATGGAAAAGAAAGTTCATAAGAAACATGCTAGTCTTTTTGATTGGACTTTGTGGTGTTATTGCACATCAAATATGCAAAGACCAAAGTAATTTTATTGAGTTTAATGTAGTCACAGGAAGACCCTAATGAAGGAAGGAATGGATCTCCAATGTAACGGGAGTAGTATCTTCAGAAACAGTAATACAGGGCACAGAGAATGAAGTTTCATGGTAAATATTGGCATAGTAATGATGAGACACATCAGTCAGAGATCAGTTTCTGTTGTGAAGTATTAACATCTTCAAAACCTAAGTTGTGATCTGTATTTGCTGTTTACTGTTGATGTGACTTAGAAAATATTCCCATGTATCACTGGCTAGCTAGCAGGTGTGTTGAGCATGAAGCTTAGTGTACTAATGATTACTATCCCACTCTTGCTGATGCTCCCCTGGTCTGTTGCTTCCACCTTTTATGTTGTCTCTTACACTTGACAGTGTAAGTTCTTGGGGTAGGAATTGTCTTCTGTTATGTTTCCAGCACCTGGCCCAATGATTCTCGCTTGATGCCTCTCAGTCATACCACAACATAAATATAATAATAATTAATAAATTGATATTTTCTATACTATATGCTATTCCAGATTGTACCAGAAGTTGCTATTTCTACTATGTTTCAGATCCATTCTTTCTTTCATTCTATTATGCCAGTCACCAAGAGAAATTGAAAAATTTTGGCCCCTTTATCTTATGGATGTCTTCTGAATATTGAGCAAGAAGGCAACCACTAGTCGCCAGTAGTCATCATAGATGTGGAGAGCTGAAAAAGATGTAATTTTTTGTATCAGCTTAACTCTAATTAGGATATTATCCCAGAATGTTGGAGGTTCTTGGGCAACTTCTATACGTTTGCTTGTTGGCTAATTTGTGTGAGTACACCCAGCAGAGATGAACACTCGTTGCTGGTCAGTTCAACCCAAGTGGAGATCCAAATGTGAATCAAAAAGAAATATATTGATCTGCAACATTTTGACTCTTGCTGGTGAACATGGGGATGACCTTAAGCCTTTCATTTCTAAGAAGTCTACAAAACCAACATCAGAAAGGAGAAGAAGTACAGCATCCAGGCTTTATGGTTGTGGAAACAATCTTACAAAATGAACTGAAAGTAAACGATGCAGGGATGCCTTCTTGAGTCTGCAGACAGTGGAGGTGCCTCTGCTACCGCTTATAGTTTTACCAGCAGAAATAGTCTGAAATCAACACAACAATAGTTTCACTTCTGCTAATCAGAATCATTTAGGTAGCACTGGCACCATCCAGTCTTCTGCTATGTGCAGTAGCAACAGAGACGGGTACAAGATTTCACAGGGAAGGCGAAGCAGAAATCATAGAGTCTGGACAGAGTTAAAGTAGCTCCTTGTAGCAGCTGGTGGCCATAATGAGATGTAGAGAAGAGCAGTTCTCCAACAACCAGAAAGCTCTGGAATCAGGGGGGAGAGTCCTCCTTTCCACCAGCTAGAGGCAGGGATGATGAGGAAGATAAATTTCCCTGATAACTAGAGGTTGATACGAAAGAGGGAGCCATGCATTGGTGTTCAGGTGAGGAGACTGCCTCTCTATCTGGGAGGGCAGGTGGGCTGGACTTCTAAATTACCACTCTCATCTTTCGTAGCTGCTTTGGAGTTTGGCCAATATTTCAAGTCCTGATCTACATGTTTGGTCCATCATTTTTAAAAATAACAATGTGCATGGATTGGCACAGTGTGGAAGAGTCCATGTCCCATGTATGTTGCAGGAGTATGTCCTAAATATTTGTAAAAGCAAATGATGGTCTGAAACTCACCTGTAAAAATGTATCATGTCAACTTGTGTGGAACAAATAGAAGACCAGTCATCAATGACATTTCAGTTTGTTTTGCAGAAAAAAACTGATGCTGATTTTTTTTAAGGACACTTCTGCTAATATGCACTTATGGGTGGGTTGAGATGCAGGCTGAAGGTATCAATAAATTAGCCCTATGTACTTTTTGGAAGATTTGGAGTTAGAAGATGTTTTCCTAATTTTAGTGAACTGCAATAAAGTGCTTGACAACCATGTCCACAGAATGGGTACAACAAGGTTCAGCAGCGGTGCAGGCTTCTCTCCTGCCCCACCAGTAAACCGCCAGCCTTGCTGTAGGCCTAGCCCTTGCCCTCTACTGATGGGGAGGGGGTTGGCTTTGTAATGTGGGCACCTGTTTAAAATTCTAGGACCAGGAGCGTAACCACTCACTCTTTCCTGTGGACCACTGCACCAGCCACTGGATAGTTCTGACTTTCAGTCACTGAACCTATCCCTGTCTGGTGAATCTTTGAGTTGAACAACTCTATACTCCTTCAAGAGCCCATGAGTCCTCCATCCACTGTTCCCCTTCCGCCTGCGCCTCTCTGCTGTTGGGTGCCATTAGTGACATGCTAAGACAATCACTGCTGTAGCTGCACAGTCTAAGTGAACTCTGCTGTGTGCTTCTCTTTAGACTCTGTGCAGCTGGTATTTTTAGGGACCAACATACCAATCAGCCTAACCTCTGCTCTCCACACAACAGGGAAACCTTTAGCTTTCACCCAGCTGCCTGACTTTGCTCTGGCTGCATTTTAGATATGGTTTGTCCAGAGTTTCTGTATGATATTGCTTTGCACCAGCAGACGACGGCAGGCTCTTGAGAGCGGAAAGAGAATGAAATCGCTGGATTAACCTTGACTAAAACTCACTTGTCTCTTTTGCTCTCCAGACGCCCATTTCCACCTGGAGACCGGGTTACCTTTAATGGAAGGGATTGTCTCTGCCAAATGTGTGCTCAGCCAATGTCCTCCAGTCCAAAAGAGATCTCCAGCTCAAGCAGTAAGTATGCCATAGGCTTTCCCAAGCTTCTCCTGTGTCTAGTAGCCTCAAAAGTTTGCCAAGTATCTCCAATGTTTTGAAACCAGTTTGCTTGGTGCTTATTTGTTGTGAGGAGTGCAGCTAAGGTCTGATTTCTGGAAGGACCCTAGAAAGGCCTTTGTTATTGTGTATGGCAGACACACATTCACAAGTTACAATACAAACTGAGTCACCACAACTGCTGTCTATAGCTATTGTATAAGAAACAGTCAATATTCCTTTAGCGGGACTGAACGGGCTATTAATGATGAAAAGGAGTCTTCAGAATTTATAGGTCCTAGTTTTTCCCATGTGTAATTGCACCAGATTAAGTCTTCAGCTTCAGAAGAGAGCTGTGTCAGGGGAAATTCGTTCTTGCCTCTAATCTGTAATGTTTAATGTAATTACATTATCTTCTAAAAATAATGCCACCAGGATTGTCTGACTCATGCTTCCAGTACAAAGATGTGAACAGAATCTCAGGAGTTATTTTTATAAAGGCTTGTGGGGTATAGGGGACTGGAGAATGTATATGCTTTGCTGCTGCATTTGATGCTTTTTAATCCAAATAAAAGTTTACCCATCCACAATATATTACATGGTAACAGTGATTGTGTACACAGAACAATGATTATTACACAAAAGCATCTGTAGCTGTTGTGGAAGTTGGAGATGAAAAAACCTTTTAAATGTGCCAGCTGCTCCCTGAGAACATAGCATTGTTCCCTGCAGTACATTCTTTAGTGATTTATCCAGTCTAGTTTTGAGTCCCAAGCAATGATGCTTTTATTATTTTCCTAGGAAGTCATGACTTGCCTATTAGTACTGGACCTGGACAAGGAGAACTGCTCTGTGTTTTGGGAGAAGAGTGGTAAATGTTGTGAGAGCCTAGCAAGGCCATCCTTAGCTATGTAGGGTACCATGAAATTTAGGGCACCAAGTTTTTGCAGACTTCATGGTGCTGTGGTATGCAGCATTGTGGGCACTGGGGGTCATCCCTTCTTCCCCCAAGCCACCTCCCCTCAGTGATGCAGCCCAGGGAACTAACACAGGGCCTGGTGGCCGCAGCAGAAGTCAGGCCAACCCCCACACTCATCGCTGTGGAAAGATGCAGGGCCACCCAGCCCCAGCCCACTCCACTCTGCTGGCTCTCAGCCATGTCACTGCATGTCCCACTGCCAGTGCGTGCAGCAGGCAGTTCCCCCCCTTCCCCGAATGATGCGCCTGGTAGCTGGAGAAGTGGTGCTGGCTGGATTTGTATTCTACTTCCCACTGCTGCTGGGTGAGTTAAAGGTGTGCCTGACTGCTACTGCCTCTCTGCCCTGGAGCTCAGCCTTTGCTCCCCCAGAGCACCAGAACTACTAGGGATGGCCCTGGATCCTAAAGTGACAGGTGTCATTAAATACAAAGCTGGCTTACGTCCCTGCTCTGTTAACAGAGGCTCAGAAGTTATATGACTTAACTGAGATCTGTCACTTACTGAAGTGGGAAATGAAAAGCTGGCCTCTCTACTCCTTGTCTCTCCCTAACTATTAGACACACTGTCTCCCCAGTATCTTGAAATGCCTTGGGAAGTGAGTCTTCTATACATTTATTAATTCAGGTCAGTTTGGGAGACTCCAGTTGCCACTAGGGCTAAGGGGCAATTGGTATTTTTAATGGCAAGCACTAATGTCATCCAGCTGACTAGCACAGCACCCCGAGCTAGGTTTTTAATTTTTTTGGTGGTGCATATTCCCGTGTGCCTTGGTGCACAGAAAAGTTATTCTGCACCTGGATGGAAAAAATTGGAGGGCACATTCGTTGTTTCCCACTGTACTAAGTGCTATAAAACCACAGTGAAAAAGCCTGTAAGAAATTTAATGTGTTACTTGGACACCTATGTGCATCTGTTCGTGTGTGTGTGTGTGTGTGTTGTGATTTTGTGAATGGACTTGTAGCTAGTTAGTTATAATTTCTGGAGTTTCTGGTCATTTTCTTGCAATTTTTTACCAAAAAGAAAGAAATAAAGGTTGGCACAGGATTTGTTCAGAAAGCTGGGTCTTTTGAACTGACTTGATTTCTCCTGTCTTGATGTTCATAACTCCACATAAACTGCCAATAATCCACCGTGATTGAATAGACCTTGTCAGCTCTGGCCCTCCCCTTTACTGAGACCCCCTCTTTAAACCCTCCTCTGAAATCCCCCACACACATACACTCACGCATCTGACAAAGCGGGTCTTTGCCCACAAAAGCTTGTGCTCCGAAATATCTGTTAGTCTGTAAGGTGCCACAGGACTTCTTGTGGTTTTTGTCCTCTGAATATATTTGTTTCAAGCTGTCGGTTGTCACTTCAACTCTATGGCACAGTAGCTGAGATGTCTTGCTGGTACCAATGGATAAAGAGTAATTAGTGTAACATATTCCAAATCTCCCCCACTCTCCTGCAGGCTGAGTCAATAATCATCAAACTTTCCTGATGTCTTTTTCCCTCTTTTCAACAAAGTCTGTAAGGCAGTTCCATTTTTTGAATGTCTGTTGTACATCATGTACTGGTGGTCCGTTTTCTCTGCTTGGTTTTAAGTAGCTTAGTGAGGAAACTTATTGCAAAGAAACTTAAGGTGGGCATGGAGGAATGTGGTAGGCTGAAAGTCTGGACTAACTAATGTCAACCCACTTTTCATGCTGATGCCTCCTGCTGGCCATCTTGGGGATTAGTTCTGCAGGTCAGTGCACACACTCCTGATGGCATCTTGGCTGCCATCACATCTGCTCTCAGGCCCATGTCACTGCAAGGACCACAGTGTTATGGCCCTCTGGCCATGTAGTGATCTGTGCTGCACCTTTTCAGCAGCCGTGAAGTCAACTATCCAGGCAGTCAGTGTTCCAACCAGATCCCTTGTGGTAAGTGGGAATGTGGGAACCAAGACCTGTTCATTACTCCAGGTTCTGGCACGGGGGACACTGTAGATGGCAGCCATGTGCTATGTCATTTTTTAACTCCTTAGTAATTTCTTTGGGCCAATTCCCCATGGCTCCAGCTCCTTCTTCACTCTTACCTTTGGGCCTTGATGTGCCCAGAGCTCCTCTGCTTCTGTCTAGGACTGGTCTCTCCAGTGTAGTCACTTACATCCAGCTGCAAGGCACCCAGTCCTGCCTCTTTGAACTCCAGGGAGGAACTGACCATGCTTTGCCAGTCAGCTATTCTTATATGGGCCTACTCGGCCTTGATTGGCTGCTTCTCACATCCCCTCCCCTATTGGCTGCTTTCTTTACACATTACCCATGTCTCTTTTAACACTTTACAGGCCAGTGTGGGATGGGCAGTCCATCACAGCTCTCACTAGCGATTTTTCTGATTTGCAATAATGTTAACCTGAAGTTTGCTCATCAGGGTTACTTCAAAGTTGGGACAAATGAAAGGCAAGTTTGCAGCCTTGCTTAAGAAGATTCAAGGGAAAGCAAATGCCTTTTTATATACAGGAGTGAATTCTTTTGAATGCCATCACCCTAATATTGCTGCAATCTCTTCTAATGCAGCGTCAGTGGAAATCAAAAGGAAAAGCCTCTGATTAATTCAACTCTTGATTTCTCTGTGGAAATACCTGGGGCCCTACTGCAACCTTAAATGTTTTACATGCTTGATGTATTCCTGAACTCCAAACCCATTATCTTTAAAAAGAAGACTTTTTACCAACTAAAAGAAGCTCTCTTTTTATCTCTTTTTTCTGGTTTCTATGGACCTCCTCTCTCAGAGCATAGCAGTACATTTTGAGCAGTCATCATCTGTAATGCAAGCATGCCAACCCTCTAAATACTTCAAGCTCTAGGTGGTAAATTATTACCATTTTTATTAATGTTAACAGAGAATCTGATGTAAATGTCTGCAAATAGCTCCGAAAATGGAATGGATTGTGTTTTGGTACCTTAACTGTTCATTTGACAATTTGATAAATGTGAAGTGACCTACAAAGGTGTGGGTATATATAGCCAGATGCCTAATAGCTCAAATGTGATGAGAAATGATGGCATTTTGAAGAGGCCAGCTCTGCGTGGAGAGGCTGAAGGGCCATCAACAGGGATTTTAAAATTGCATAGCTGGAGACATTGTACCTCAAAAGTTCAAACCCCTGGCAAAGATGCAAAAAGTGATCTTCCCTGCGGATAAGTAAGGATTAAATACTTCTGTCACGTGCATTATTGTTGAATAGTAACAAAGAGGAAGCCGTGCTAGTCTATACACTATCAAAACAAAAAGTAGTCAAGTAGCACTTTAAAGACTAGCACAATGGTTTATTAGGTGAGCTTTCGTGGGACAGACCCACTTCTTCAGACCACAGCCAGACCAGAACAGACCAGTCTGGCTATGGTCTGAAGAAGTGGGTCTGTCCCACGAAAGCTCACCTAATAAACCATTGTGCTAGTCTTTAAAGTGCTACTTGACTGCTTTTTGTTTTGATAGTGCATTATTGTGTGTGTGTTTTCTACAGTGATCAGGTTTGTTAGGCAGTTTTCTGATTGCTCTCCTCTGCACCTGTTTCCTCACTTTTTCTTGATAGCAAATTATCTAGAATCCACTGTCCATGGGTTCATCTTATCAGACATCCCCCCACCATCAAGTTGAGGAGACATCTTTGTGGCAGGACTGTAATCGGTATGCTTAGTACCAGGCATTGTGGTTTTCAAGTTTTATTCAGATCTCCTGCATCAGAGGTTCTCAGCCTGGGGGTACGTGCACCTCTAGAGGTGCTCAGAGGTCTTCCAGGGGTACTCAACTCATCTAGGTCTGTGTATCTTATCTTGGGGTAGTCACAGGATGGGTTATGGGGAATCTCAGGTACAGGGCTGGCATTAGGACGTGACAGGCAGGGGAATGGCCTCGGGTTCCATGCCGCAGGGGGGCCCATGATGCTAAGTTGCATGCTTCTGGCCCATCTCCTGGGGCTCAGGCTTCTCACAAGCAAAAAACAGGCTCAAGTGTCACACTAAAACATAAGCATGATATTTATATTCCGAGTGCTTATTTTAGAATTATATGGTAAAATGAGAGAGACAGTAATTTACCAGTAACAGTGTGTTTGATTTGGTAAGCAAGTAGTTTAAACTTGGGGTATGGAAGACAAATCCTGAAAGAGGTACAGGAGTCTGGAGAGGTTGAGCACTATGTGTTTAAACAAATGTGTTGCAAGGGTAGAAAAAAAATGTGTGTCTGAAAATTGTAGGTATTGGGGATTCTCATAATTTTTTTAAAAGAGGATACTTTATTAGAAAAAAAAAAATACTGAGAAACACTCTACCACGTGATCCAATTGCCTCTTCCCTTCCCCCGAGTATTCTTCATCTACACCAAAGTCATAATGAAAAATGCTATTCCAGGACTGTTGATGTCATGGTTTCTCTGAAGACCGATTGTACTTTGGAGTGGGAAATTATGAGACAAAGTCTTTTGTTGGGGTGTTTTGTTTGTTTGTTTCTGTTTTGTGTTTGGATAGTCATGGCGTGTTGCCTCAGTGTCGTTTTTTGTTGTCTCCAACAAGGTTATGCAGCTCTCTGCTGAGGAAAGGTTGTTTAGGGATTAGGGCTCAAGAGACTAGCAATACCATACCCCCATCGTCTGTACTTCTGCACGGCGGCTTTCAGAGCTGGGTGGCCAGAGAGTAGCAGCTGATGGCCAAGGGCCCAGCTCTGCAGGCAGCAGCACAGAAGTAAGGGTGTCAATGCCACATCATACCCTGCTTTCTTCTGTTCTGCTGCTGAGGTTGCTCTGCCTTCAAAGCTGAATTTCTAGCCAGCAGCCACCATACTCCAGCTGTCCAGTTCTCACATCAGTGCTGCTGTGAGTAGTGCACAGTGCTCAGGGTAGCAATACCGCAACCCCCATACAATAACCTGGTGCACACCCATGTGTCCCCCCCCAAAACTCCTTTTTGTGTCAGGACCCCTGCATTGCAAAGTTGGGGGATTTCAGATTTAAATATCCAAATCATGAAATTTACCATTTTTGAAGTCCAATAACCATTAAATTGAACAAAATGGACCATGAGTCTAGGAAAGCCCCACTCATTTCACTTTGACTTTTATATTTTGACTACATGTTAATGTGCTCAGACTTAATGTTAATATAATATTAAAATATATAATATTGTACATTTACATATATTGACTATTGCATTGCCTTTTGACATGATCAGTACTGCTATTTTCAATTAAGATGTATAAATATGTCTGATAGGTGGGCAGAATACCTTACATCAGCACTCCGCAGCACTCTGCATTGGCCTTCCCTTCATTTCCAGGTGCAAAGCCCCATACGCCACTCTTTGGATGGTGCCTCTTTTGCCCTATCCATCATCACGGCATTTGGGGTCACAAAATGTGCTCTTGCTATCAGTTCTGTATTTATACATATGGGGTTTTCTGGCAGGGCATTGATCTGACAGAGCCAGTTTACTAGCCTTCATGGCACTGTGCAAGGCTGATCTGTTAACAGAGGCTTTTGGCAGAGGGGTGCCTTTTTGTTTACTGAAGTGTCTTTTTAGCTAATATGCTGACTTGTTTTTGTCTGTTAATGGGCCCAGAAGCAGTTGTGAATAGTGCATAAAAATACTAGTCGTGTTTTAGAATTGTTTGATGTTCCTGTAACCTTGCTCTGAGCTCTTTTAACCACACAGTTAACGTATCTTTGCTCTTACTGTAGTTGCATTATTCAAAGTATATGTCAAAAGAATATGTAGAGTATTGCCCAATATTTCGGCATTGTATTTGGCGGCATGAGCAGATGTAAGCGCAGTTCCAGGAAAAAGTTTCCCAGAGATGAGACAGTTTTGGATACACTGGAAACTCGACTATCACATTCAGGAAAAGTGCTGAAAAGTATGTCAGGAACCCAAGGTCGCTCAAGTGGTATCTGGGAGACTTACTTGTTCAAGGTCTGGCATTTTGTAGGTTTTGGATTGCTGATGTTATCCAGACCAAACGGCCTTCAGGAAAAGTGCAATTAGATATGCCTCCTTGCAGCTGCTGGAGATTAGACCTGTTTGGGTTAGTGTTCTCCAAACACAACAATGGAAGATACTGCAGATAGTCTCCAGAAGTGGTGATACAGAGGCCGCTGTGCTGAGGGCGGATGGTAGAGAGAGGGGCTAGTTTGCAGTGTTTCGCTCAGAAACAGGAACCTGTGTGAATGAGTCAGTATGATAAGAAAAAAGTGACCTAGTGTGGCATAGTACTAATGGCATTGTCAGTACCAGCTGCTGGCTGCTCTATCATGTGTGACTGGTCAAGGGGAACAATGGCCATTCAATAGGGAAAATTCTGGTCTTGACCTTATGTATGCTGAGTGCCTCTTCAGGGATGCTCTGTGTGTTCAGCCCTAAGGATCTTGTGGGCTCAATGACAACCTAATGCTGAGTGTGAAAACTGAAATTGGTTCTGCCAGCCAGACTGTAACAGGTCTTTGTGCAAAAATAAATAGGCATGTGGGTGTTAGTTAAGGACAGAGAATCAGGCTTAATTTAGGAATCTTGGCTTCAGTTTTCATATAGTTGCAAAGTACTGCTGCTGCCCAAAAGGTGCTTAGTTAAAAGTTTCCCCCCGACCCCCATGTCCTGAACTAGCAGCAGGTTTATGCTGAGGCTTTACATGCTGCTCCACTTATTGGGCATTATTGGGCTCTATGGCTTGTGGCTACTTCAGATTTCTACCACTTTACTTATACTGAATGGTGTCTTGACTGCACAAACAGGTGCATGAAATCTGGTGGGCTTTCAGAGCAGGATATTAGCAGGTGGGACTGCTGGGAGGGTCTTGTTGGGTGTCTGCTGTGTCCCAGGTCATGAGCTGCTGCAACAAAACAAGCATTGCCTCCTCCCCCAGCTTTAAAGACTGGGACGGGGGAGGGAGTGGTGAAGTAGCATCTTTGATTGGACAAACTTCTCTTAATGAAAGAGACACGCTTTGAAGCTAAGTAAAGCTGGCCTGCAGAAGACCTCTGTGTAGCTCCAAAGCTTGTCATCTTTCACAGACAGAAGTTGGTCCAATAAAAGTTACTTCATCTCTCTTATATCCTTGGACCAACACAGCTACACCACAGCAAACAGTGCCTGCATGGTGGCAGCTAAGATATGGTGATGTTTACAGCTTCATGGTTTGTCCTACAAATCCAGCATACTATTCAGCTAGTGGGACTCCGACAGCTGAAGTACAGTTGTGAAGGGAACTGCCTAGGTTTGATCTACACTACAGAGTAGTGACAGCTCCGTTTCATCCCCAGGACAGCGGGCTTCAGCTGTGATCCTGCTTGGGACTGACAGCTTGGAAGTTTGCCTTCTGGGCAGGGGGGTTCCAGCTGTCAGTGCCCCATAATGCACCTGGCAGTTAAGTCGGTGGGAGCACCCTGGTGAGGTCATGCACCATTAACAGAGAGGGTGCAGGGTGCACCTAAGCCATGGCAGTAATGACGGGGTGCTCTACTGTACACTGACCTAAACTTAGATCAATTTAATTTTCTAGTGTAGACAGTGCCCTAGGACCTGGAGAACTGATTTTGCATACAGGGAAGGAGGGTTTAGCTCAAATTGGTGGCATTTCTGTCAGTTTCACAACAAATTTTGATTGCCACATCTGATCAATTCCAGAATATGGGCAAATGTTCTAGCTGCTAATGGCTGGAACCCTGCTGATTGGAAATTCCAAAAGGGTGAAATGAGAGACAAAAAAAGGCCCTGGGCCCTGACACCAGTGGTATAAAGGGGGAAGGAGGGATATACACAGCCCCTGATATGGTTTGAGGGGGCTAGATGGAGGGTAGTTGGGATTCCCTGTAGTCGATGGAGATGGGAGGATGACTCTCAGGAAAGATGCATGGGGGATGAAGGGATACAAAGAGCCATCTGGTGTGCAATGAACTCAGTTTGCAGAAGCAGCACAAGACTGTCTAATCCTTCATCCTTTTCTCCACCATGTGTTGTTATAGTGCTAGCAGCAAAAGGTTACTGTACTGTTGAAACACGGGGCAAAGGCAGGAGTCTAAAATCTGGATTGCTGTTTAGCATCTGTAGCTGCAGAAAACGCTGAATGATCTCCCAGGTGGCTAAAGATTTTGACAACTCCTGGAGCTATTTGCAGACATAACAGGATCCTGGCAAGAGTCCTGTTCTGCAGGGTTTAAAGCCTGGTAAATATTCAACCCTTCACTTCTGGACACCTGGCTTCCCTTATTAGCATTGCTACTGGTGGGAGAAAAGCAAAGAGCACCATTCTCTCCTTGGGAACACACACAACTCATTAGAAGAAACAAAGGAAACTCCAGCTGGGTGACATGGATGAGGACTATTGCAGACTGCAGAGTAAGAGATTAGCCTGCAGAAGAACAGCTTGTTTCCCAGGCAGCTAAAAGAGAAGCTGGAATCCTGTGCAGCCAAACAAAGCTTTTGCTTTCATGAAGAGCCCTTCATAATCCAGGCATCACAAAGCGCTCACTGGTGAGTCACTGAACATAATGATAGGGTAATGCCTACGCAGGCAAATGTGTCAGCCATGTCTCAGTCACTCGTGACCAGTGGTGACTGAACAATTTGTGTTGGCCATGGTTCCAAAGTGGAAATCCCAGACTGGAGCTTCCCAAATTCTTCTGGACTGAAAGTGAAGATCAACCAGGAGAAGCCTTTAATAGAGGCTAATAACTCTGGGATAGGCAGTTTGGGCTCAGCCAGATCCATCTTGACCAAGACATATCTAGGAAACTTGCCACAGTGTTAAGCATTTTGATTCTTCTTTTTGAGATGCAGCCGGTTTGATTCACTGGCTGTTTATCATTCAGAACAGTTGGATCAAGTAGAACTTTTGTAGATGCTGCCTCCATAAACATCTCATGCTGCTGAGCCCCTGCAGAAGAGTCCAAAATTCTTTATTCAGCTTAACTGACTGCATCCAAGTCTGACTTGCTCTCTCACCTTTTTACATCAAACCTTTCTTCTCTGCAGAGAATCTACAACTGCAGATAGAGGGACCTGCTGACGATAATTAGATGGACCGAGGGTGATTTATTATATTGATTTTAGTGGGCATTTTGCCAGGAGTAATACTAAATTAAAAGGACCTTTTCATGGTATATTGTATCATTTTTTAAAATATCCTTTGTCCCACTTGCTATTCACAGCACTCTTTCCCTTAGGAAATTTAACTCCCTCTGATGTGTGCACACTGCTTTTTATTGCAAGACTGATCAGCAAATGTAGGGCTGCTGGCATGGATTTGTTTTGCTTTTAGGAAGAAGGAAACTACTAGCACATTTTGTTCTGACACTGATGGACAAGTCCATCCCAGCAGATCTGATTGCAGTATCAGTGCCTTCAACACTAAACTTGAATCCAAATCAAACTCCTACATCAAAAATCCTGATTTTTGGTGGGAAGATTCAGACCCATCTCCTGATTTGATTTTTAGCAGCTTAGCTCTCTCTTAAAAATAAGGCGCCAGTACCATTTATATAGTAATTGGTACCTGGTAAATGGGTAGAGAGAGGTCACGTTTTCAGTCTTTGGCAACTGTGCCATGTGAGTTCAATCAACTTGCAAAGTCATAATGAAAGCACTCTTTAGGCATTGCCTTCTCCTGTGGGAAATCGTTTACCTAGAAGAACTCTTCACTATGCTTTACATTCAGGAATAAGAAAGCCAAAGGGATCCCAGGAACCTTGCTGGGTGGATAAGAGTCATGTAAAAATAGTATCAGAGAGGTAGCCGTGTTAGTCTGTATCTTTGAGTACAACAAGAAGTCCTGTGGTACCTTATAGACAAACAGATATTTTGGAGCATAAGCTTTCGTGGGCAAAGACCCACTTCATCATACATCTGGTGAAGTGGGTCTTTGCCCACGAAAGCTTATGCTCCAAAATATCTGTTAGTCTATAAGGTGCCACAGGACTTCTTGTTGCTCTCATGTAAAAATAGTGAATTCTGCAATATGATGTCAGTTCTATTTGCTTTTATTTGTCCTACTCTTGCTTCAGCACGAGCTTTAGGCATGTCTAACTGTGAACAGTGCATGAAGATTCCCATAAAGACTCCTTTGTTTAACTAAAAGGGTAAAAAGTCACACTCTGATTTGCGTTCCCTGATGCTGGCGTAGAGGGGCACCTGTTCCCTATCTCTCTACCAGCGGATGCCTTGGCACCTGGGCTGGGGACACTTTCTCTGTAACGTGGGTTCCCTTGGGCTGTACACGAGATGCTGTGTATAGATGCCGCTTGAGAGGATGCCTGCATGTTTTAGGTGACCTGCGAACAATGTTCCCTCTATTTTTTTTTCCATCCACGTATGGAATAAATTTTATGCAGCTGTGCACCGTCAATAGAAACACGTGCTGCTGGCTGTGGGAGGCAGTGGGTGCTCTGCTAATCAGCGGGGCAGCATTTGAATCGCTCCTGGATGGCCACTTATAGGGGATACTGCCTATGACCACTCGGTGCAGACTCCCTGATGGAGGGGGAGGGGGGCATGTTGAGATGCACTCTCCCCCTTGAGGCTTCCATCCGTTTGTAAGGTGGCAGAAGCCAGTGCAAATGTGGGTGTCATTTTTTGTGCAGTGGAGAGCTGTATGGGAGGATATGTGTGTGTTCACTGACAGATTTCAGGGATGGCAGGCAATCCAGACAGCCTTGGGTGAAGTTGTAGTCAGCATGCTTAGGGTTAATGCAGCAGTGTCAGCTCTGAGCCCATCGCTGGGGTGTGCTGCAAGTGATGCAATCAAGCTGTGGGAAAGCTACGCTGCGATTGGTCAAAGCGGGGAAAGAGCAAAACCCGCTGCTTAATTTAGACAGTGACAGATGAGTTGCTGTGCAGGATGGCTGGCTCTGTCAGGTGTGGGGAGTGAGTCGGAAGCTGCAGAAGCCAAATGTATGTTCCATCCAGATCTTCAACCGGGGAAGTCTCATGGATGGTGCTCATCTGTCATTACTGTCCCAACGTGCAACTTCATGGGACACTCTAATGAGACTGTACATGCTGGTTGCGGGATGAAGATCTTAATAACGTGTCACTTTAAAATGTAGCACTTCCACCCCCCCCACCTCCGCCTGCCACCCTCATTCAGGCAGACATTCATGGTACATTTCAGGAGCCCTTTGTTCTTTTCCGTGTTTGATTTAGCCCTCTGGACGCTTGGAATGTGGCACTGTTACACACAGTAAATACGTGGGAGTGTATCTTTAGACTGAGCTGGCCCCATCAGAGCACGTTCAAGAGGCGTATTGGAAACGACCCCTTTGTTAGACGGTACAGTGTGTGGGAGCTTTAGGAAACCCCAACATTTTATATTGCTGTGCTACGCCCCTAGCAAGCCACATGGAGAAGGGAGGGATGCATTTGGCTTGTGTTGTGCAGAGGGAGGGTAACACTCCCATCCAGAGCCAAAGTGCCTGGATTTTGTGTGTGATGCTATGAGAGGGGTTAGTGGAATAGAACTGAACTGCTGAAGCAGCAGGTACCCAGTGGGGCTCCAGTGTCCCCTCCATCGCTACCACTCCAGCCCCTGCGCTGGCTGTTTGTTACCATCAGTAGTACTCAATGCTGTTTCTTTCGGGCAGCTCCCACAATGTGCTAGGCTACATACAAACATAGGAAGACGCTATTCCTACCCTGAAGAGATGACTAGGGGCTTTTGCTACTTGTTGTTCCGTGTGCACGGTGTTAGTGCCACTGAATCCACATAACGATGGACCATGCAACTTCAGTGCCCCTATAGACTAAGAGATTTTTTGGAGCATAAGCTTTCGTGGGCAAAGACCCACTTCGTCAGATGCCACTGATGAAGCCATTCTTTGCACATGAAAGCTTATGCTCCAAAAAATCTGTTAGTCTACAAGGTGCCACAGGACTTCTTCTTGTTTTGTGGATACAGACTAACACGGCTACCCCCCATACTTGTCCTCAGCGCCCCTGTAGCTCCTTTCCGTGCTGGCCTGTCTGAGGCCAGTGTATAGCCTGGGCTGTAGTACGCCTTTTGTAGCTGCTGAGCCCATCCACGCTGTTCTGTATTTCACCCCAAGTGGGTAGCACATGTTACACAGACCCTGGTGAGTTGAGTGGCTTTTGTTCATAGAATTTTTATGAACAAATGGTTTCCTGCCCTTAACCTAGGCTATATTTATCTCCTTTCTACTTTAGCAGTGGCTGAGTGAGAATTGCGTGCTTTCTATATTTACAAGCAGCTGTTTCACCAAAGAAGATAAACACTTCTGTGAACAGGGCAACTACAGTAGGACAGCACAAGCAATGTGACCTTAGCCAAGTCACTCAACAGCTCTGTGGCATCAAATGAAATGGAGCTAATGATGCTCTATCACCTTTGTAAAGAGCTTTGAGACTTGTAGCAGGAAGGACATGGGGAGGTATGAAAAGCCATTGTTGTTGTCAGTATAAAAGAACACACTATTTCAAATGTTTCTATAATCTGAAGGGTGTGGTCCTCAGCACTTCCAAGCACCTGTAATATCCACAGTCTTCACTGTGATGAGAACCTCTCAGCATTTTTTGCTTAATTGGGCAGGATGGATTTTCTAATAATAATAATAACAATAATAAAAACTTACTCTGTCTAGTGCAATGGTAGGATAGGAACAGCACAGACTGAGAGTTTTGCCTTATCCAGCGTCAGGGAGGATGAAAGCTGTTACTGGAACTTCTGGCTAAAATTAAGAGGTGATAAGTTAGAGGCATTAAAGATCAAGGAAGCCGATTGAGGTTTATGATGTCCATGATAACTTGGAGGCATTAGAGGCATTTGAGAATTATACTGGTGAAAAGACATCTTGAAATCTTGATGTTGCTTGTCTTTGCAACACAACATCAGGAGGCTCAGACATATATGTTACCATGTCAGAATCTTGCATTGGTTTGATCTTCCTCTCTTTCTTCCTGGATGGTAAGTGTTCAGCATCTGCTTGATGCTTTCCTTTGCTTGGACTGTTATGCAGACAGTTAAAGACCCATTTCAGTAACTTGGGGCCTGAGTCTCTTCTCATTTTCAGCAGCATAAATTTGGAACCTTGTTGCTAGCCATGGATTTGTACTGGGGTAAACTACCCTAACACGAGTGTTGGATTTCTCAGGCATCCTTGGAGTCTGCACACTGCATTTGTACTCTGAAGATCAATGACTTGTTTGAGATGCCTGAAAATCAAGAGTTTGGTTGCGTAAATATTCCTTCAGCTGCAGTTATTGGGTTGACATGTCTTCATTGTTTCGTTAATGACTCTTGTGTTCAACCGCTTGATGTCATTTTGAGGATGTGATATTCAGCTCCAGGTATGTCTTATGTCTACACAACAGACTTATTATAAAATAAGCTGTTCTGGAATAGGTTATTCCTAAATAGTTTATTTTGAAATAATGCTGCTGTACACAAAAAATACATTTCAAAATAGCTCTTAGTTATTTTGAAATACATAATCTACACACAGCCGCATCTACACTAGCTCCTTCCTTTTGGAAGGGCCATGGTATTGAGGGATTTTGACAGATGCAAATGAGGCACTACCATAAATATGCAGCACCTCATTAGCATAATGGCATCCACACACAATTCGAAATTGCTGCTTTTGAAACACACACCGCTCATGTAGATGGGGACCTTTCAAAAGGACCCCCTGGACTTTGAAAACCCCTTCTTCCCAAAAACCAAATTGGAAGAAGGGCCTTTTGAAGTCAGAGGTTCCTTTCAAAAGGCCCCCGTCTGCATGTGCAGTGTGCATTCCAAAAATGGCACTTTTGAATCACACGAGGATGCCATTATGCTAATGAAGCACTGCATATTCATGGAAGCACCTCATTAGCATTTGCCTAAATTCCTCGTTACCATGCCCCTTCCAAAAAGGAGGGGGCTAGTGTAGACATGGCCCACATGGGGTATGTCTACACTACAGCAGTCTGTCAAAAGAAGTCCTCCCGGAAGCTCTTTTCTGAAAGAACTTCCTTTGAAGGGTATGTCCACAAAAAAAAGCAGATAAAAACAGTGATCTGCTCTTTTGAAAGAGAACATCCAGACAGCCTCTGCTTTTTCAAAAGAATGGGCCAGATATCAAAAAATCAGGCCCCAGGGGACTGGTCTTTTTGGGCAGGGGGAAGGGCCCAAGGAGTGTCTACATATGTTTTCTTTCGAAAAAAGCTTTCAAAAGGAGGCCCTCTTCCTGAAATGGGAGTGGAAGAGCACTTTTGAAAGGAGCACCGCATTCTTTCGATTTAATTTTGAAAGAAGGCTTTTTGTGTACAGATGCTCCAGTGGATATTTCAAAAGCGTGCCCTTCTTTCAAAAAATGTTTTGAAAGAACTTACTAGTGTAGATGTGGCCATAGAGCTTATTTTGAAATAGAGCCATTGGATGCATTATGGCTTATTTCAAAATATGCTCTATTCTCCATCTTAACAGCACCTATTTTGAAATAGCTATTTCGAAATGGAGGCTATTCCTTGTGAAATGAGTTTTACCAATTTTGAAATAAGTCAGCCACTATTTCGAACTTATTTCAAAATAATGGTTGCATGGTGTAGCTGCTCACATGGGTATTTCAAAGTTGTATTAGTAAAAAATAAAAATAAAAAATTAAGATATCAGTATAGATCCCAGTGCCCTCTATTAACAGTTTCCAGGCTTCTTCCTTCATCAGTTTTCTTTCTCTCTCTTACTCTTATGAACCTTTCACCCCTTCCTTCATTAAAATTGTGCTAGGGGGACGGTCTGGGGGAAGTCTGAACCTCTCTGCTGGTCCCCAGCATACCATTTCAGGGCCCCCTGGGCTGCCACTTAGAGAAAGCTTAGACTATTCTGTATTTGAATGGAAAGGCTGCCAAACGTAGAACTGATGTTTTCATGTAAATGTGCTTTCTAGTGTGTAAGAAATGCCTCTGGGAGTTGTTCCTTTCCTTATGTACAGCAGAGGGTACACCCTGTTATACTGCTGTTATTGTTATGTTATTTAGCTGTGCAAATTTGCCTCTTACAAGTGTTGAATCTTTCGAAGATTCCTGCTCACCCAGTACCCATTTAACATTTAGTGCTTTGCTGCCATCTGGAGAGGGAAAAGCAATGTCTGAAAAAGACAACTACGGGGGAGTTTTAGATTAAAATTTAGATTAGAAGCTTTATATAGGTTTCTTTAAGCGACAGAGACTTTGGTGATGACAAGCAAAAACACCAAACAAAAAAAACAAACCAAAAAAAAACCCCCAGAGGCTCTTTTTGAAAATATTCGTGCATATTTCATTATTGCATATTTTATTAATTCTCAATAACGTGCAGCTCTGGGCTGGCTACAAAGCAGCATTACTTAAGGTGTATCAGTGTCTTGGACTATTCCTACTGATGCTTAGTGGGGAGAGAATGTAGCTGTAGTTCCTTGTTCCTGGCCTGGGATGTAGTAGGGTGTGCTGATCTGCTGTGGGAAGATAGGTGTTTTGCATTGCTTTGTGATAACCCCTTGCATTTAACCCGGAAGCAGTGTTTGGTTGGTAGGTTAATGAAGATTAATAAACCCAAATCACTGACCACAAACGTTCTTATGTATTTGCAGATTGTGCTGGCTGTGGAAGAGATATAAAAAATGGCCAAGCACTACTAGCATTGGATAAGCAGTGGCACCTGGGATGCTTTAAATGCAAAGCCTGTGGCAAGGTCCTGACTGGGGAATACATCAGCAAGTAAGCAGCCTTCTGTGTATTTGTGTTGCTGGCATGAAATCCATGATTACTTTCCAAAAGTACTGTGCAGCCAAATTCCTCTTTGCCAACCTTCTGTGCAAATTGCACTTCCGAAAATCTGCCCTTTTGGCACATGCTGATTGCTCATGGGGGTAAAGGGTGGAGGACATGGGTGGGGGGCAGATTGACTATGGCCCTCATCCCCAAAATTTTAAGAATTCCAATAATAAACAAAGGAGACAATGAGCTTGAAAGGAGTGACTCTTCTCTCGCTTTATTAAATGTGGCTAATGTTGTTATTCAACAGTTACTCTTTTTTTAATTCTAGGCCCTCCAGTAATTTTTTTTTCTGCGCTTATAACCATGTGGTCTGAAATCCTCCCTCAGAATAAAAGCAGAACATGGGAGTAGGGGCTTGAAGGGAATTTTCCCCTGCAAGCTGGCTAGAGCAAGTAAAAATCCCAAACAAACAGTGATTAACAGTAGTTGGTAAAATAAATCCTCTGGCTAGGAGGATTACATGTCTTTTTCTGGTCAAGAAGAGGGCTGAGTGAACTCCCCCATGCCTCTTTTGTGTTCCCAAGGCATGGCTTTTGTGACATTGTGTCCAAATATTTTCCTTCTGAAGTTTGTGAACTTGACAAGAAAGGAAGAAACTACATGTCTCTCACTTTGTTAGAACAGAGACCGGAACATTGATGTGATTGACCTGACACTATATTTACCTTCAACCAGATTAGGAACTAATGAAGAAGAAAGTTTGGAGCAAACCAAGGCAAGGGAGAAAAATCAGAAAGAGAGTGTTTTTTCCCCAAGATGAATGGAGTCTAGCTAGGTTCATTTGAAATATCCAGTGGGGAGGAAAATATAGGGGTGCTATAGTATGAGACAGATGCAAACCTTTCATCACTAATTTTTGTGGGCACAAGTATACACAAGTTGACCTCTATGAAATTATACAAAGGTGTCTGATACCATATAAACATTCAATTGACTAAAGTGTTTCTAATTCATTGCTCAAACATATAAAAATAGCACTGCCCACCTCACCTTTGAATCTTCCTGGTGCCTCTTATGTGGAAATTCAACTGTGTTTATAAGCTATTAAGATTACCAAGGATTCATTTACTGAAATGAATAGAGGACGAGAAGGCTCATAAGAATGTTGACAAATGGTCTTGCCCTCAACACGTAAATGGGCATAGCTCAACTGATTTTACAGTCATGGACACAAGCGGAGGATTGGGCTCACAATATGCACATTTGGGCTTGAACATCTCCTCTTGATTCTCGGTGGCATTAGAAAAGCTAATCCCAAAAGGCACTAACTTTAGTGCTATTTCATTTGAGCTGCAAAGTAGCTACCTTGGTTTTTCCCCTTCACCTATTGAATGGAAGAGTACAAGCCCCACTGTAACTTTTACCTTTTGGATATTTTATTTCAGGGACGGTGCGCCTTATTGTGAAAAGGACTATCAGGTTCTCTTTGGGGTCAAATGTGAAGCATGTCACCAGTTCATCACTGGGAAGGTCCTCGAGGTAAGAAATATATAATCTATTGCTTAATAAGTGAGTTCACCCGCCAGACTGCAGAATACATGCAGAATTTGTCTTGTGGAAGGTTAACTATTGACTTCAATGGCCGGAGTTATCCTGTTGATGAGTGCTTTGGTGCGATCCCAGACACCAGGAAAAAAAATGTGCAGTTGACAATGGATTGCTTTGGTTTCTTGTGGAGATATCAGTGAGATAATTTTTGTTTTTTGGGTATGGTACTGCACAAAGTAGGTGGAGAGTCTACGTCTGGAGCACTCTGGGTGGCTGGGGTGAGGATTAGAAACAATACGGAAGGAGACACCTATGGTGATAATTCTCTCTAGCTGACAGCTGTGAAGAAGGGTAGGAACACTAGGTTTCTACTTTTCTGGAACAGAGAAGATTGAGGTAAGGAGATATGGATAATATTGAGAGCACAAAAAGAAAGAATGTCTTGAGAGGACATTAAAGAATTTAGGTCTGAGAAGGCTCAGTCAGAAGATGGGATTTCCACCCATGCTAGCTCTTGTCTCCTGAGTCACTGACTATAGGAAGCAGAGTATGTCCTCAGCATGCTCCTCAATCATATATGGGTGACTCATGTTAGAAACCATCCTCCTTGCTGCTAGTATTGGTCTTAGTTTCTTGGTGGTAGCCCTTAGAGCAGTAGCCCTTAGAGCAGTAATCCATGCATGTTGACACAAAGCTCTCCATAGTGGTAGAAATGCTTGGTGGTGGAACTCTGCCAAAAGTTCACAGAACGATCTTCAGTGCAGGACCCACTATTGTTGAGATATGAGAGACAAAAATGATTCCTGAGTTCATGGATCCATGAAGCTGGATTCAGTGCAAAGAACTAGCTTAGATTATGATTCATTTCTTAATCTGATGTACATGGCTTGGGTGTCTGTTTAGCTTCAGCATCACTACGTATTTCACGTTACCTGAAGATATGCTTGATTTTTATTTTGCAGTTAGTTGTTGAAAGAAAGAGGTCAAAGAATTCCAACAAGCAAGGTGTTTTTGAAAGGGTATAGGAGGACTTGGACAGATAGTTCATATGAATAACAAAATTTCTGCCTTGTGGGCTACATCGGCACTGTGAGCTAGGGGTGTGATTTCCCTGCATGTGTACAGATAATTACGCTAGCTCTCATCAAGCTTGTGTCAGTATAAATAGCAGTGTAATCACAGTAAAATGGATAGCAGCAGCAGAGGCAAAACTGAGCTATGCTGAGTGCAAACGTACCTGAAACTGGGCCAGCCGTGTCTCCACAGCCACAGCCTGTGTCTTGACAGCTATTCTTCCATTTATACTCACGTTAACCTGAGAAGAGCTCTCATGAGGAGGTCTACATGAGCACAGCCCTAGTTCATAGTGTTGGCATAGTCTTACAGTCTCAGAGGGTCAGATATTTGTAATCCACCAATGAGGGTGTGTTGCCAGTCTCTCTCTCTTCCCCTGGTCTGTGGAGGTTGTGACTCTGTTCTGAGCTGTACAGCTCAGACTTCTAGCACGGATGGTCTCTGATTTAGTACCTGAGGAGTAGGCCAAAATGTCCATCATATAAGGGGTTGAGAAGACATTTGGACACTCCATGCGCTTGTCACTGCTTCTGTTAAAATAAAATCTTTTCTTCATTCAGTTTGTCCAGTTTTTTATCATCCTCCCCTCTAATGTGCATACAGTCCTTTTGCATACCCACATGGATAATTAGTGTGATGAGACTCTAGCCTAATTTGAGCAGGGAGAAGAGACCTCTCACACTTACAGGGGCTGGTAGTTTGCACTGTGCTTTAAAAAAAACCAAAACCATACATTGGTGAAGGAAGTTTTGTGATGGGAAATGCCAGCAGAAGAAAACTGATGCGATCTGGGACTTCATAAATTAAAAAACAAAAATTGACCTCAGGTGGCTTTCTTGCTCTTACTGTATCGGATGCACAGACCCTTCATACAATGGCTGAACTTACTCAGTGGCGCTATGACCAAAGTAATATAGGGGAGGATGTTATAGGCTGACTAGAGTTTGTAAGAATGAGCTCACTTTATTCTGTATTGTTAGAGAAAGAAAGGCTGCCTTGGTAATAATGGCTGTGAGTAAGGGAAGTTTGAGCTCAGATCACTGTGGCTTGAAAATGCATCATTCTTCAGAAGAAACCTGCCTTTCTGAAGTGACCTCTGAATCGCTTGAGCTAAACTGTGCCATAAATGAATTAATTCCTTTGAAAATAGTGACTAAGTTAGCCTAACAGCCAGGGCTCAGTGTCTGTACAGTCCTCACCTGGGCAGACAAATGTCCTGGCTTTCACTATCATGGGGTCTGGCTGTGGAGGAAGGCATGAGAGTACAAATTTTGTTCTTGAGGTTGGTTTTCTCATGGTGACGTCGGCTACATGAATATTATTTCCTGTTTTCAATAACAAACAACTTAAACATGAATCTTAGAGGAAATTCATTGAGTGCCACCAAACCACGTTTCATTTTCTGGTGCTCAGCATGTGACAAAGTCCTATTGTTTTTTCATTCACCATAAGCCATAAAGCCTTGCTGAAGTATACAGCCGTTTGAGTGACCTTTGAATAGGTGGGAGTATTAAGCATCTGTAGTCAACTTGGGTTTTACTTTTGCATATCTTTTCCTCTACCTCGTGAAAACTTTTTGCTCTTTGCCAAGTTGTTTCTGGTAAGTCAGTCAAAGTTTTGCTTGAACATGGACAACAGACATTGTCCCAGTGCTAATATATCAGTAGCACAACTACCAATAATACAGTAGGGGGCAGCAGCAGCTCCTGGTATGTAATTTATATCAACATTCTGTATAGCCCACGAAAATCCTAATCTGTGAAAGTCAGTTTTGATGTCTGGCTGCTATCAATAGACTGAGAGACTAACGGGAGACCTTTACTTCGTAAGTAATGACATTTTGCCATATGCACAGTCAGCCATTAGGAGATTGGCTTAAACACATTACAGTGTATTTTACTAACTGGTTAATCGACAAATAAAGTTCTTCAGAACTCATCATATTAAAATACATTCCATCAGACAGTGATGCTCAAGTGCAACGATTCGACCAGTTTAGATACAATAATGAGTAATGCTGAACAGAAGCATTGAGCTAAATTCTTGGCTTCTGCTAAGGTCCTTCTGCACTGCTAGAAAAGCATTTTCCAAAGGGGATGATGCCCTTACATCATTTCTTAGGAATAGGAGGCTGATAAGAGTTCTCTGAGGCTGTAAATTAATGGGCTGATTTAAACCTGAGGTAGCCAGTTCTGTCCTCATTGTCTCCTTCCTCTCTCCCATGCCCTACAGGCATATCCTAGCTAGTTACAGGCAGAGGATAGTGTTTTGGGGCATAGAAAAGGAGTTGGCAGAGTGGTTCGTGGGACACTGAACTAGCCAGTGCGAGTTAGAGAAGCCTTCTGCCAGGTTCTGTAGAATATCGTGGACAATCTGATGCAGAGGTGAAACAGGCTCCACCCACAGCTAGGGAGGATGAATTACTCAGTAACCCTCAGGCTCTTACCAACAGTTTAGTTTAGATTTAGCATTTTCAATAGAAATTAGTATTTCCTCCCTATTTTCTTTAGCACCATGTTTTCCACAAAGCAAGACTTGGAGGTATTTTCAAGTGAGCAAAGTCAGTTATGTTCTGCTTCCTATGACACGGACTGAATATAAACCTTGTTCTTTGCACAAAGCATCACACCTGCATGAGTGATTAGAAGAAGGTTGTGACATCACAGACTAGACAGATCTTCACCTGCTGTCCGGGGGAAAAAGGCACCTAGTTTTATGTCTCTTCCAGTTAAAAACAGAATTGAATTAATTGATCCTTACAGAGCTTTCAGTTTATTTCTTAAAAGGAGGGTCTATATTGTACTGTGATGTTAGAGGAATATAGTATTTCACCCCACTGAAGATGCAAGTAGCAATGGCCAGAGGAGAAATGTCACCCACCATCCATCGCTCACACATACCCCTTCACATACTTAACCAGAAATGTCAGTATGCTGTCCCTTTAGAAAGGTCATTAGTTTTTGCCAGTTCCTCTTACACTTGGTAGTGTAACTGTGTTCCCTCACAGCTGGTTATGGTAAAATGGGAAGAGCAAAAAGGCCTGGCCTAGAAACTCATTTTAGGAAACAAGTTTAGTGGCATCAGTGAGTTGGGCCTCCCTTTTTAAAAGTGTACACCTATTCTGAATGCTTGTTTATAAACTTCTAGGACCTGTACCTCCCACTGATTTCTGTCAGACTCATGAGTCATGGCTACTCAACACCTCTGAAAATCAGGCCCCAGATGTTTTATATCTGGTGCTCAAAAATGGAGGCACCCGTAACGAAAGGAGTCTTTTGAAAATGTTGATCCTTTTTACCACATTCAGAAAGGAGCACCCCCCCCTCCCATACTGACACCTTTGGCATTCTCTGTGAAGAGACCAAATATTGAATGGATGAGAGTGAGATTGAATATATCCAGCCTTCCCCTGGCTCTGATCACTTTGGTCAAGACTGAGGTGCATTGTTAAAGACAGTGATAGCTGCTGGTGTGCTGGTTCTGTGGCTAAACAAAGGAGAACATTTTTCCAGGCAATCAATTTGAGTCACTAAATCAACTAAAGAACGAAGTAGGAAAAAACATAATAGGTTTGAGTCAGAGAGACTTTGTGTATAGTTTTGCACGTTACTGCTGATGACAAATAGCTGGGAGCTGAGACCTGCGCAAAAAGACATTGCGAATGGTAAGTATCCAATAAGAAGGAAATCTAATCCATATGCAAGAAGTCATAAATTGTGTTGTACATTAAGGATATGTGAAACTGTAGTCTAGGCAACAGAGGTCAATGTTCCTCTACAGGTTGTGTTTCAAGAAATAACCATTCTTTATTTGCTGTTAAGATAGATTTTTCTACTAAATTTAAAGTTTACTTGACTTTACTGTTTTAAAGGTTAGCCTGTGAAAAATGGCAGATTGAGCCTTGGGCTCTTGGGCCTGACCACGCAAACTCCTAGCATTTGTGGAACTCTACTCACATGTGTAAAGGTAGATACATGCTAGATATTGGCATGATTATGGCCCAACTCATTTTGCAGAACCTACCATGCATAATAATAGTTAGCTCTCAAAGCTCATTAAAATAAATTGGGCCTATCTGCATATATTTCATCCATACGAGAAAAAACTGTTGACAAAGGATCTAAGTGTACTTACAGTAAACTCTTTTGTATCCAGCATTCTATCATCTGGAATTCTCAAATAATCATCTTTTTAACAATAAGTAGATTTTAATTACATTTTCCATAAGTACAGTATAATGAAAGTAAATAGAGCAAATACAGTATAAGTTTACAGTGTACAGTACTAGTGTTGTTGGTAAATAAAGTATTCTACATACATTTTTTGTTTGTTTCTTAGCATCTAATCTTGTTTTTCTTTATTGTTATGCATTGTTAGGTGTATCTCACTGTTGTCCAGAATATTTGAATATCCAGCAACCTCCCAGTCCTCAGGCTTCTGAGTATGAAAGAGTTTACTGTACATTTTATTTTCAGAGGGGAAAGTGAGGGCAGGTCTGCACTACAGGGGAAGGTCGAATTCAGGTACACAATTTCAGCTATATTAATTATGCAGCTAAAGTCAACATACCTTAATTTGGGCTTCTGTGCTGTCACCACTAAGGGAGGTTGACAAAAGCCTCTGCCCCCCTCAACTTCTCCTCCGCAGGCAGAAGTACCGCGGTCAATGGGGTGCCTTGTAAGTTCGATTTAGCACATTCCCGTGAGGCATGCTCAGTTGAATTCCAGAAGAGCAACCACAGCAAGGTCGATCTTCCCTGTAGTGTAGTTGTACCCTCAGAAAGAAGGGGAAAGAAAGCATCTGAGGAAGTGAGTTGTAGCTCATGAAAGCTTATGCGCTTGTAATAGTCTTTACAGTGCCACCAGAATGGTTGTTTTTGCTGGAACGGGCTAAGATGGGTCCCCCACTGAAACATGTCAGCAAATCTTTCATTGTTCAAGACAGGAAGGGGGCTAAAGCGCCTGTGAATGACAAAAGCTTTGTTGCTCAACTGCCAGTGTAGACAAAGCCCTTCTGGCTTTTGGTCGCTACTGTTACAAGCAGGATTTGAACTAGTGAGCTACACATCTAAGGCTCCATAAGTGCTAATGTATCCCTGGTCCATTTGGTTTCTCTATCCATTTATTTTTAGAACAGCACTTGCTTAATAAGCACTGTCTCGGAGGAAAAGCCGTTCATGGCAATTACTTAGAGCAAAAGCTGGGTATGGCTCTAGTCATTGTTTGTGAAGCAACTCTTCCCACTTGATGATTGGCCCTAGAAGTATCACATCATGGCTACATCTACACAAGCCCAAATCTTCGAAATGGCTGTGTAAATGACCATTTCAAGGATTACTAATGAGGTGCTGAAATGCATATTCAGATCTTCGTTAGCATGCTGGCAGCTGTGGCTCTTCGACATTGCTGTGTCTCGCTGCTGCACGGCTCATCCAAAAGGACCCCTCCAACTTCGAAATCCCCATATTCCTATGAGCAGATAGGAGCAGATATGAGCAGATAGGAATAAGGGGATTTCAAAGTTGGAGGGGTCCTTTCGAAAAGGACCCCCGTCTGGACGAGCTGTGCGGCAACGAGACGCGGCAATTTTGAAGAGACGCGGCCGCCAACATGCTAATGACGTGCTGAATAGGTATTTCAGTGCCTCTTAATGGTCTTATTCTAAAATGAGAGTTAGGCTCCTAAGTCACTTAGACTCTTAGGGCAAAATTTTCAAAAGTGCTCATGTTCTATACTAGACAGAAATTTCCTAGTAAATACAAATAAGTTCTTGGTTTTTTTATATGGGTGGATTCTGTTAAAACAATGAAGAATGCTATTCAGAAGCTTTTTTAAAAACAGTCATGCATTGTTTGTCTTTCTCTTGAATATGCTATTTAGATGAGCTGTTTTCGTGGCAGTCTCCATTTGATATCACAAAGCACATTGCATTCTGAGCTGTCAGTGTGATTGTAGTAATCAGACAAGCCAAGGTGTGTCTTGCTTTGAAATGAAAAAGAACCTCACCTTTTGTAAACAAAGCATGTTATTGCTGCAAAGTAAAGACTGAGAATATGAAAGTTTGAAAGAGTTGCCTCTAGTGTTTTCTAAAGGTATCTTGGGTTTATAAAAACAAGTGCAACTTGTGAGAGAATCTGTTATTATTTAATTTCCAAAGCACCAAAAATCCGATGGGTGCTTTACGGGTATATGGAAAGACACAGTTCCTGACCCAGGTTGCTAGTGGTGTCAATAAACATACAAACCCAGAGAAAACAGGCAACAAAGAGGAGCATGAGTGAAGGATGAAAGATAGCATGTTGTGTTAACTCTGTGATTTTACATTGTATGCAGTTTGGTTTTGCTATTCTCTTAATTGGGGCTTTGTGCGTAAGTGACATGGGGTTCTGGGAAACCTTCAGCAACAGAGGTGCACATGGCAATATTCTATTCCGCCGTCTCCCTCATGGAGGTGAATAGAATGGACCGTGGATCAGGCAGTGGTCTGTGTCCACAGGGCTTCACACAAATGCTTCTGATGTCCATAGAACACGTTGGGGACATGATCTCAGAAAAATACAGGTAGGGCTGACTGGAAAACAAGAACTCCATTCTGCGAAAAATGTACAGGTGTTAAAAATTAGTTTTGCTCTGCGTTGGAACAACCAAGACTTCTCAAAAAATTTTATGGGGGTGGAAGTCAAGTGACACATGCTCCCAGCAACCAGTAGCGCAGCAGTGAGGAAACTCATCTGAAGTTTGGATGGCTCGTTTTCAGTTCCCTCCTGTGCTTGATTCAGCTCAGGGATTTCAGCCCATATCTTCTCCATCCCTAGTGAGTCTCCTAACTATCAGGCAGTTCTGGGACATGCAGAGCAACATAGCTCACTCCAAGAAAGTCCTCCCTATACCTTCAACGCTTTCCTGGCAAAGGTTTTGTCCAAACTGATACCTTTCAACAAAGATTTTTGATTTGGTCAAATCCAAGATTTTTCTTTGAGAAAACGTTTTGTGTAAAAATTCCCAACAGATTTAAATACGGTACCTGTCAATCGATATGTGACTGACTGAGCAGAGCTCTTCACTTCACTACCAATGGTTAGAATCTGTCTCAGCAGTTGGTGAAGAAGCCCAGTGTAAAATTAGTGTTCCTGTCAAAGGTTAGGTAACCCACTAGAGTGGTTCCCACTGTCTTGCTGAAGTCAAAATTAAAGTCTATGCCATGATCAATTTTTTAAAAGATATTAGAAAATAAATTGAGCTTTTCTGAATGTTCTCAAATCAGGGTAGGAGCTTAGAAGAGTGTACTTTATCTGTGCTGCATGCATCTAATGAAGCGGGTCTTTGCCCACAAAAGCTTATGCTCCAAAATATCTGTTAGTCTATAAGGTGCCACAGGACTTCTTGTTGGTTTCGAAGATACAGACTAACAGGGCTACCTCTCTGATATTTATCCGTGCTGTTTTCACAAACTTTTTAAACTCCTCAGATGCCTTGGAAGGACTATTAAATAACCTACAGACTGATTTTAGTCTAACCCAAAACGTCTCTCTGGCAGAGAAACACTCTGAGGCTATGTCTACACTAGAGCAGTGTTCCTCAACCTTTTTAATAAAGTACCTGTTTAAAATATATATAATTACCCCCAGACTTCTCTCGTGTACGCCAAGGGGTACATGTACCACCAGTTCAGAAGCATGATCCTAAAGTAATCTGAGATCTTGAAATAAGTGCCATTCAGCCTTTCCAGATTACTGTACCCTTTTCAGGAACCAGAGCTGTTTTGCAAACCACCAAGTTACACCTCACTTAAAAAACTACTTACAAAAGCATGCCAAAATATCACAGAAGACTACTTGATGGCTTGAAAACTTGATGACTTTCTACCATCTTAGTATCAACTAAATGAATTGGAATAGAAATATTGTTACTTATATTTCAATGTAAGGCATATGAATCAGTAGAAACAAGTCATTGTTTGAATGAACTTTTAGATTGTACTGACTTTACTAGTGTTTTTTTTTATGTAGCTGCTTATAAAACTAGGCAAATATTTAAATGAGTTGATGTACGCCCTGGCAGGCCTCAGTGTACCCATAAGGGTACTTGTGCCACTGGTTGAGAAACACTGCACTAGGCCATAAAGTTGATTTTGAGGGAGGTAGTTCAATTTTATAATGTGCCTGTCTTCACTACAAATTTCATTGTCGATTTTAAGGGGTCCTAAGGTCGACTTTTCTACTTTTCATGAGGAGTAATGCCAAATTTGAATTTACAAAGTTGACTTAATGCTAGTGTAGACACAGTATTATTTAATTTGATTTCATTGGCCACCGGAAGTATCCCACAATGCCCTTGATGTCTGCTCTGACCATCACTTTCACTTCCGCTGCTCTCCAGGTGAGCAGGAAGTAGGAAACAGGAAGCAGGAATAGACCTGGGCTCTTTGGCTGGCCCCCTGCACCACGCAGCTGCTGGGCTATCTGTCTGCCCCCCCGCCCCTGACACACACACCATGGAGCAGCCAGGCTCTCTAGCTGCCCCCCACCATGCAGCTGCTGGGCTCCCTGGCACCCCCCCAGCCACCACCACCACCACGTGGCTGCCAGGTCACAATGAAGTGAATCATAATAACGCTATCAAAATGAAGCATTTCATCAACAACAACAACAACAACACACACACACCCCCTTTCAGTAGCTCCGCATTGAAACTTTTCAGATTTTTATTTCTGCTTTTTCCATTTCTCAGGACTGGCCCTCTAGCCTGGTAACAGTGTGTGCTAGGGTAAAGCTGTGGAAAAGTGGTGCAAAAATGCATTTGGCAGTTTGTTTTCAGTGGAGCAGGGAGTGAGGGCAATGCACTCTGAGATGATGACATCAGACACTCACAACCACTTGCAGCATGTTCTTTTCCTAGAACGCACTGGCAGAGAAACCCAGAATGCAACAGTGGTGCAGAAACTGAGATAGGAACCCACAATGTACTGCTGACAGTCAAATTTAGCAAAGGTAATGGGGACACACTAAGTCAACTTTCTAAACATGTGGACGCTCACCATCGATGTTATAAAATTTAGTGGTATAAAGTCAACTTCAATAATTTTGACTTTATTTCCTAGTGTTCTGAGTTGTTCTACCTGCCATTATTTTGTTACACTTGAACACCAACAAATGGTACTGTCTTCAGAGGGGTCATACAGCATTCCCCTTTCCTTTTTTCACAATGGACTGTTCCAGTGAGAGCTAGAATATGCCTAATGGGCAGGCAGAAGAATCTGTTCTTTCTCCTTTTGGGTGTGCATGCTGGATACTGATGGAAAAGCAGGGGAGGTGAGAGGGTGGTGGCTGTGTTTTACTTTGAAACATAATTTGCATAATTGGAAGCTCTGAAAGCTGGCTCAGTGAGAGCATGAGCTGGGGACTGTTTGGTGTTTGCAAAGCATTTCTCATAGTGCTCTGAATTTCAAGAGGAGCGGCATGCACGGCTCACCAGACTGAGGAGGACAGAAGGTACATGTCTCCTTTTGCAAACTAGATGTAGATGACAGCTTTGGCAGAGAAGTGGGATTACTGGGCTGGAGAGTTTATGTGACTTTCTAATGTGGCTATTTAATGAATTACAAAAGCCAGGGACAATGGATTCAGATACTTTTCATGTCAACGTGTGGGTCGGGGGATTTACTTATGGACTAAGTGTCATGCTGCTTTTTAGAAAAAGAGACTGTAGCTAATGCAGTTTTATGTGTACATGTTGAATGGAGTTTCTGTAGTTTCTAGTTGCTATGGTGCATTGAAGTAGCATGGGAACTATCAACTTTTCTTGTTGAGTAGTTTTTAGTAAATATGTTGCTCTTTGATTAATTCTGTAGGCTTTACTATATAGCAATAGAGGTTGAAATCGATTTTAAAGTTTTGCTGCCTTTTAGTTCAGCTGGTCTTTATCAGTTAACGTTGAAAATACTTTTGCTTTTAAAAGGCGGTTTTAGGGTTTCCTTGAAAACGAGGAAATGAAAAGTTTAATAATAGTACATGGAAACAGGTGGCTGTCTCAGATTATGTAGCATCTTGCTGTAATAAAAAGTAGCATGGATTTGATTTGTTTTTATTAGAAAATTAGCAACTCCTTCTGGATAAAGTATAGGCTGTGATAGTAGAGGACAGTGTAAGCTGCAATGGTTTGGATCAATTTTGCTGGAATCCTGGAATCCTTTTTTCATCTGGACTTCCAGAACCCTAAAGTACTAAGCAAAGTTGCATGGTATGGGAAGTCTTTCTGAGAGAACAGCCAGTATTGCACAAAAGGAAGGCAGATTCTTAACTAAAAGGATTATAAGGCTGACAAGAGACATCTTCATTCTGAAAAGATCAGACGTCTGATTATGGAAGAGATAGTATACTGAAGCTGGCAGTGCCCCAGCAAAAGTGTGGTTGCCATAGCAGCTTCCAGGAGAGGGTGTAACTGGCTCAGCAATGATTTAGAGACTGACATTGAGCTGGGTTTCATTCCAATGCTACACAGGAATGTTAAGAGGATGGAGGAGATGCTGAATAAGTCAAAACAGGTTGTGACAAGTCACTGCAAAATAACCAATTTAAAATACCTTTGCCACAAAAGAAAATTGTGGAATCTTGCAGGAACTCACAGAATACATGGCTTATTTACATTAATTGCTTTTTGGCATCCGTCTACTGTTAGCCAAAGACATTTATTTTATTTTTACTGCACGTTTACTTTTTGGTTTTAGCCAAGTATTTTCTTGTGTGTTGTTTTGACTTTATTTTTATTCTCTAATGTATTGTAAAAACCTAACTTCACCATGCTGGTCAAAATGTAGCAGAATGGCATTGCAAGAGATCTTTTTATACCAGTAGTGCTAAATGGTTTCCTGCCACTGGTAAGAGACGAGGCCAGCAGCCATCATCACATTGTTGTGTGTCCTATTAATATACTGTGGGAATTTATAGCAAAATAATGATGAAGGTAGATAGGGCAAGTACCACTTTTTATTGAAATATTTATTTGGCAAAATAGAAGTAAACCAGAGCTAATTCAGTCTTACAGTTGAACCTGAGAAGATACACTAAGAATTCAATTATTTGGCTTTTGCTACTATCAGGATGAGAGGTTTCCTCTTGGTATGACTTAAGTGAAGGCAAACACACCACTGAAGTTCCATTTTGAGTTCAGCTCTGAGCTCCCACTGATCCCTGTGCTTCCTATTATCGTTATAACTTTTTTAAAACCAACTTTGCATTTGGGTCATGGTAAAGGCCACAGCAAAGTCACTGCACAAGTATAAGAGAAACAACCATAAGGTCTTTGGGACTGTAATGCCCCAAGGAGCTTACAAGTGTCTGCCCAGGTTTTTTCAGGACCCAACATCCACTGTGTGAGAGGGATGTGATGAAGTTGAAGCCATTTGCAATTTGAAATTATTGTAACCCAAGATGGGTTACTTCTCATTTCTGTCTCACTAAGCAAATCCTTCTTGGAGGCTTGGTAAGTGTAGAGGGCGAGACCACAATGAAAATGCATTTTGTGGTGAAATTCTCTGTAACAGGTTCCAGGTTGCAGATATTTCACTCTTGGTTCTATTCCCATCCCTACTGAAGTCACTAGGAATTTATTATCAACATCCAAGGGAGCAGGATCAGACCAATAATGGTATTGGTGAAAGACATGTATTAGGCAGGAAACAGCAACACTCAGCTGGAATCTTGAAATCCCCACCCTAGTTCTGAGACTCGAGAACCGATTGGATAAATGGAGGCGGCACACACGTAATGGATTCCAGGTCTTGATGTGTTAACGATGACTCAAACAGGGTGCAGCATGCTGGCTACACTGGTCTGTCTGCATGATATTTTTGGGGGGCAAAAAGCAAGTTTGGAATTCCTGCAGAAACTTTGGTGCCCGCTGGCTAATTCCTGGCTCTAATTTTTGAGTAGATTCTTAACAAATGAAAACATATTACACGTTTTGTATTCTGTGGGTGATTAAGTATTTGAAATGGTGTCTGGAGCAAAAATAGGGCAAGTTACAAATTATTTGCTCAAAACACATACACATCTGAGGGTTCTAGTGGACAGAAACTCAGTTGCCCAGCACTTATTAGTTAGAACTTAGTAAGCCTTTTTCCCTCATAGGAGGAAAGTAGCACACAATCCAGTGAGCCTGTTCAACAGCATTGCCACATACAGCTATTATTACATACAAATATGTTACCAAAGTAGCTTTAGGTGTTTTGTGCATTGTAGAGGTCTCCACAATGAGTAGCATAAATCATCGGGAAATTACTTAAGGCTTCGTCTTCCACAGGCAGGAGTGACTGAAATTGGAGGAGGTTAATGTTTATTCAAATAGACCTATGGTGTCTTACAATTCACTGAATTGACTGCATCTGGCCAGGAAAACTGTGGCCCAGCTGATGAGTAGAGCATTAAAAAAAATTTAAGGCCTGTGTTATTTCAGTGGTATCCTTGAGCTGCTTCCTTTAGAATAGAGAAGCAGCAGCAGCATAAATATTTTGCATGCAAGTTGAATATTAGTAAGTATTGGCATGGGGAAGAAAGTTAGAAAAGGGCAAAAAATGATTAGGGGTTTCAAACAGGAGCGGCACCTATAGGAGTAGAAATGGAAACAACTGGGACTTCTCAGCTATGGAAAGAGGGGACTAAATCGGGGATGTTGTAGAGGTGTATAGAATCATGACTGATTTGGAGAAAGTAAATAAGGAAGTTATTTACTTGTTCCCTTACCACAAGAAGTAGGAGTCAGCAAATCAAATTAATAGGTAGCAGGTTTAAAAGAAAACAAAGAGAAATATTTCTTCATGCATTGCACCATCAGCCTGTGGAACTCTTTGCCAGCGGATGTTGTGGAGATCAGGACTTCAAAGAAATCCTCTGTCAAAAACTGGGAAAACATGACAGGGATCATTTCTTGATTACCTGTTTTGTTCATTCTTCTGAGACACCTGAATTGGCCACTGTCAGAAGACAGTGTTACTGGGCTAGGTGGATGTTGGTTCTGACCCAATATGCCCAATATTATGTTTCTAAGTAGAGCTACCATATATCACCTTGTTACTTTGAGCCACATCTTTAAAGGTGTTTAGATTCTTTGAGAATCTGGGTCTTTGCTCCTGCCTTACCTATCCCATTCATCTTCATGGTATTTGAATGCTCTATGCTACTTATCCCATAGTAAAGTCTGATAGTTTTCCTATGGTATATAGAAGCCCTGAATGTATATTAAGATGAAGGAAACAAAATAGGAAATAAAAAATGCCTGCATATCTCAGCTTTGAAGGAAATGCTCTCAAGCGATGTTCATATAGGGGAAGATTTAAGGAGCTGCTTGCATGGTTCCATCTCCCTAATTGTATGTTTTGAATATCAGAGTGAGAAACCTGACAAATAGGAAGGAGGAAAATGGATTACTGTGAAAATAAAAAGCTCTGCTCTTGGAGTACACGCTGAGCCTCAGACAGTGTTAGACATTTCTGAGTTATTCCATTAGAAAATAATAGAGTTAGAAATGCTTTTCAGCCTTCAGTGTCCATCTGCAGTGTCTGATTTATACATTGTTAACATAGTGTTCTGCAAACACTCCAGCTAGCATTACAAATACAAGGTTCCTGAGAATGAATGTACTGGATGTAGTCAAATCCACACAGATAGTTCTGTGATTTTGGGGTTGGGAACAATGCAGTTTGAATGACTAAAGGATGAAGAACATGTACACTCCACTTAGATTAGAAAACTACTAGGACGTTGTTTGTTACTCACTATCCCCAGGATATAGGAGTGAATCCCCAAAGGCACCCCTAATATTATCATTGCATGCTGAAATTAACCAAAGGGCACAGAAACTTATCCAGCTTTATGTGCTTATATTTGTTGAAACATGTCATGAAACCATCATAATTGGAATGAAAGAGGCCTCTTAGATCAGTTTGTTTCCCTAGAAGGACAGAACAAGTCCCCAGTTCAGAAAATGTGTCCTGCTCAGGTGATCATAGCATATTTGCTCATATTTGTCAGTTCAGGGACTACTTTATGAATCCTCTGGATGCACGTTAGAATATATTGCTGTTTTTATTTTTATTTTTTCTTATAGCCTGCCTTCATTTTACATCCTGTTCTTCTTTTATCTTGGTGTGTACTGTGCCAACCCTCATTCTTAGTGTCTGCCTTCCTTTCCTTTGTCCCTCACAACTTTTTATTCAGATTTGATTGAACCTATCTGTGAAAAGGATGCATATGGGGCAGAACTGGTGCTGCACCATACGTTGGAAGGTTGCACACAGCCTGTAGAAGCTCCTTTCAGATGCAGGCAGGGACATGGTGCTGAGCCAGAGTGACAAGAAAATCAAGCATCAGTAATTCAGTGTTAGTGGGAGTACAAGTGGGAGTGTTTGAAGAAGTTCTCAGAGCTGCACAAAGAAGGGGCAGTCTTTGTGGTTAAGCAATAGGCAGAGAGTCAGGAAACTTGATTTCTACTCCTGGCTGTGCTATAGACATCCTTTGAGATTCTGGACAATCTCATCTAAAAATGGAACTAATACTTACCGACTTCACAGGGTGATGTGAAATGTACAGTGTGGTTACAGTGTGAGTTTCCATATTTATTACATCTGAATGATTTTCATAACAAATGATCTCAATATACATGTTTGATTTTTTTTAATAATTGCCATCTTTGCAAAACCTGTCTGGGATATGGATCAGCATGGATTTTTTCCCCTTCTTATACCTCATCTACAGTACAGGCTCAGAAGATGGAATTAGGTTACATGGTGTTACCTCACTTTCTTCAAATGATGCCCTCAATGACATCTGTGCAACACCAGTGCCTGCAGTAGATTTACCCAGGTGTAATTAATGGTAACTTAATAAAACTTCTCTGGATGATGTACCAGGAAAAAGGTCAGTTGGATTCAGCTTTCTTAAAAGTGTGCTGGCTGTGCAGTACCAGCAGAAGTGAAAACCCATGCAAACACATTTTTGTCTTTGAAGTAAGCAAGCATTGGAAGCCTCACGATGCTCAGAGTAAGCAAATCTGTGGAGTGAGAAAGAGGTGTTTTATAACTGGGTTTTTTTTTTCAGAGAGCCTCATAACTAGCATTCTGCAACAAACCAACAAAAGGAGCCTATGTTTCCTTAGTTTTCTGCAGTTCAATGTGCTGGAAGCTTTGTTTGGAGTGAGTTTCTTCCTCTTGCTGCAGAGATGGATCACTATACTGATGCTCATCAGCTCTGAATAGAAGCATTAATGTCAGCTTTTTTTTTCCTGTTAGCAGGAAGGGAAAAAATGAAGGCTCATCTCAGAAATGAGATGCAGAAGAATCAAGCCAGTCACTTTGCATGTCCCCCTTACAAAATTTCACGCAGCACACCCCTGTTTTAGGTAGAGCAGAGAAGGTCAGCAGTCCCTCCCTGCCCATCAGTCTGCCAGAGCCTCCTCTTCAAGCCTCAGCGCAGAGGGAATCATGGGAGGGCCAGCACCCTTTTTGCTAATGCAAGTCAGTTTCACTCTTGCAGGTCGCGGAGAAAAGCCTGAGAAAGTGACCATTGGATGATGAGGCCACCCACTGTTTGTGTTACGGTGCCTGGTGGGGAGTGCTAGCCCTGCTGCTTGGGGCACAAGGGGCCCACAGCCAGCAGACCCAGCCTGGCATGCAGCTCAGGGTCTCCAGGCAGGTGGTGGCAGGGCCAGTGGCCCTGTGGCAAGGCACATATGAGCCCCTCCTATCGTCCATTCGGTTCCCAGCATGGCAGAGCCAGGCTGCTCTTGCAGCAGCAGACCCTGGCACTGAGCGAGTGGGAGCCGATGGCTGGGCAGGGAAGGGCGGATGAAACATGCCACAGCATCTGAAAGCTGGGAGGGGAGGAGGTGGTACTGACATGCCCCTAGCTTGACACCAGGGGAGAGATTAGAGAAGATGCTGCTGCTCCCAGCATTGCCTCCTCCGACCCCTTTAAAGGAAGCAGGTGGCACACTCAAGAGAGGTCACAAATGCTTAAAGCACGTGGGAAGATTTCTTCTGCCTCCATGATTGGTGAAGCTGATAATGCTGCACCCCCCACTTACCAAATGTCATGTGGCCCCCACTTTGTGCGCCCTTGGGTTAGGCAAAGCAAACCCTGAATTTTGGCAGGTGTTAGGTGACTCAGATGGTTCCTTCTAACCTGTGAGTCTGACAGCAAGTGTAATATGTACCACCATGTGTTGACCTAATTAACACCAATGAATTGCACAGTTTCATGTAATTTACCTGTTCAGTGATATATTAGCGTGACGTTGCCACTTGCTGCTTGGACATGTGGGAGTCTGAGTGATAACTGGGACTGGGGCATGAAATAACAGGGCAAGGTTCAGAGTGGCAAGGCAGACAGGTACCACGGCAGTCAAGGGAGGGCTGGATTTCAGTGATTTCTATGCACTCCCTCTCTGCTATCCAGGTCCCTAGAGGTCTCCTCATAAAAGAATATTTGTGCAGCCTTCTATTGTTCTTTAATCAGGAGACCTGCGCCTCCATGGAGATAATGTGGTTGTGTTTGAGAAGCCTTTAGATCCTCCTACCTCTGTGTATGCCTCTATAGCAGGCACCCGCTAGCAGAAGATTGACCCCTGCATAAATCCCCTGAGTGAATTGTGCACCCTTTAAATCAGCCAGGTAAGTGAAGAGAGTGTGGTCAGAGGGTATTTGAGCAACAGGAAACTCTAGGAACAACCAGGCACAGGGGAGGAGAGTTTAGTCTCTGGTGTGTGTGTTTTGGGTGGGGTTTGATTTATCTCTAAAACTAGACCTCAGGAGGGAGGAAAATTGACCTTTCACAACATGTGTAGCTTGCTCCAAGCTGCTCGCATACGCTCCTTCACCCATGAGTGGTTTCCTCTAAACGCAGGGCCCCTACAACCTGAGGAACGCAGAGCAGGAGACTCCAGGGCAGCACATTTCATATGTTAGAACCATATGACAGCACGTTACCTTCCTGAGATTCTTGAGAGCAGCCCAGAGTAAGTCAGGGCATGAGGCTCAGACAGAACCCTGACAGTTCTGATTTAGGTAGCAGCAACCAACCAGATTAGGTCAAATAGCCGCCAGCATATTCTTGAATATTTAGTAAGAGGTGTCTCACTTCCTATTGGCTGTGTGGTGCTCACCCGCCAGAGACCTCAGTGAAAAAGAAGAGACGAGACTGAGATAACGTTGTTAAGTGAGAAGACTCTTCTAATTTGGGTTTCTGATCAATTCATGTGGGCAAACCTAAGGGTTTATTGAAGAATTTGGAAAAATCTGAGCTGTTTCCCCACTTCTCAGTCTTAATTTTGGCTGCAGTGTTGAGAGAGATACAAGTCTAGGTATTTTTTTCAGTTCTGCTTCACTCCTGCTGGTAATTATAGTGGCTGCTGCATGTAGACTGGACAGGGAAAGAAGGAAGGAAGGAAGTAGTGAGGGAGGCATCAGACTCCAGTGGGCGCTGAGCCAGTGTTTGTTTATGATGATGATACATGTAGACTGAAGTCCTTCTAAGTAAAGGAACTGTGATTTAGTATCATGTCTGAGACCAGAAATCTTCAGTAACTTGCTAAATACAGTAAACTCTTCCATATCCAGCATTCTATTATGTGGAACTCTCAAATAACCAGCATTGTAACCACAAGTAAATTTTAGTTTAATTTTCCATAAGTACAGGACAGTGAAAGTAAATACAAATAAATGCAGCATATACAGTATAAGTTTACAGTGTACAATACTACTGTTGTTGGTAAATGAAGTACTCTGCATACATTTTTGTTTCTTTCTTAATCTCTTATCTTGCTTTTCTTTAGTGTTATGCATTGCTAGGTATACATCTCATTATCCAAAATATTTGACCATCTGGCAACTTCCCAGTCCCAGGGCAGCTGGATAGGAAAGAGTTTAATGTAGATAAAAGCTTGAGAAAAGTGGGTAGAAAATTCAGGCCAGAATGAAGTTAGAGGCAGTTTAAATTTCCCTACTGCTATCAGAATTGCCCTGGGATATCAGCTGAGTGCTGCAGAAGTGAAAACAATCGAGCCTGATATCATATCATATACTTTGCAAAGGGATGAAGTCTCTAATATTTGCAAGATGATTAAGTTTTGTTGTAAAACGGGAATCTGCTTTGAGTTTGTTACACAACTCAGGGCATCCTTTAGGGCAGTGTTTCTTAGCCTACATCTACACTTCCCATGGAAGATTGACTGCTCAGGTTCAATCTTCCAGGCTGCTGTTTGTTTTTTGTTTCTGTTTTTGTTTTGTTTTTGTTTTTTTTTTTTTTTTGTTGTTTGGTCTGACAGTTTCCACATATGTTCCACATAAAAATTGTAATTGTTTGGTGTGCCGTGGTCTCAAAAAGTTTAAAAAACACAGATTTAGGATCTGGAAGCAATCAAATGGCAGCACTGGTGGGTTGTTTGTAGTGGTCTTTGGTTTGCAAGATTGTTATAAAAATTACATCACCATAGCTGATATTGTGGTAGAACTAAATATTTAACTAGATACATGGAGCAGCCCTTGCACCGTAAGTGTGAACAGGCAGGGTTTTTGTTGTAGGATGCACATGACCTTAGTGATGCTTAAATCCTGGCATAAAAGTAGAGCTTTCTGCACATTTCATAACAACTCTGTCAGGTGACTGCAAAGGCGTATCAGTATAGCAGGCCAGAATACAGCTGTGGAATTGTAATGCATCAAAAATTAATTTAATCTTGTCCTTTAGTCAACAGAAGATGTCTGTTGGTAATTAGTTCTTCCTCTGTCAGACTTAATAGCATGGGAGAAATCCTAGCGGATTTGTGTTGTTCCACATTTCTGGCTCCCCTGCCATGTGCTGTTCTTTTGGAAAGAGGGAAAGGAATGAAGTCATGAATAATAGGACATCTTAAAGCATTAGTATTTGGACAAGCAGAAAACATTTATGTAATCAGATGGGAGTTCTAAGAGCACTTGCAAGATAGAAGTTTGTTTAGTAGGCGATGGGAAAGGAAGCTCTATGAAATATACTCATTAGGTTTCCTTGGGTAACAATGGGGTTGCAGAGTATGTTGTATGTATATTTGCAAAGTGGGTTTTGTTTATACTGTGAGCAGTGTGGTTACATCAGCCCAGATACACCTCTGTTTGAAGGACACATGGGACTAGGTGCTGACCTGATGCGTAGTCCTTGAGACACACACCTTTGCCTTCTGGCTCCCTTGAATAGTGTTCCATGCCCTGCATCCAAGGGGTTTCTTGACAAAGTGTAATAGATACGGGTAGAATTTCTGAACTTCTGTCCCTTAGTGTGGAACTTGCAGGGTGTCATTAAGGGCCCTATACATACAGCATGATGCAAAAGGCTATGATCTGTGATGTATTCAGTTGTAGACTATCATAGGGGTTTATCACATCTTTGTTCTGGGACTAGCAGTGGTTAGCCTAGGATGGGTCTGCAACCTGCAGCTCTGAAGCCACATGAAGCTCTTTAAGGTCTTTGTGGCTCCCAGTGCTATATTTGCAAAGTAAAAAACAAAAAAACAAAAACCCTTCTAATTATTTTCAATAAATAGTGAACATCTAAAAGCCAAATAATGAACTCATATCTAAATAGCAAATAATATGTGCTTTTGAACTGTTGGATAACTTCCCCAGCGTCCTTCAGAGAGAGAGAGAGAAGGTTCAGGAGTGAAAGTCAGGAAGACAGTGGTACAAACACACATGTGAAGTGTGAGGAAATAGAATATGTAAGAAGTTTGTGAACATCCTGCAGTAATCATGTATCACATTACAAATCATTGTGTGTGCACTGTTCTTGAAATAGGGGTTACAAAAAGTATGGTTTGATGTTATTTATTAAGGAACGACTCATGTCATATGCATTGCAGCTCTTGAATTACTGAGGGTTATTGTTACTGAATGGGAAACAATGGCTCTTGCTATTTTAGTTGCCTACTCCTTGTCTAGACTCATGGAAAAGTGGCATTGTAGCCATAGATAGATAATATGGGAACAGTTTTCTCTGTAACTGCTGGATGTTCTAACATATGTAGGTCTTAGAATTGTCTTAGATGTCTGTGTACTATGTAGTGTGTACTGTCACTGACAGTGCTCTGTGGCTGTAGCTTGCCAATAGGAGCACAGGATTCTCTGTAATGCATTGTCCTGAATCCTGACAGGAGGGGCTCACCTCCTCTTCTAGGTCTCAATAAGGATTACTACGCAGCGGATTTCAAACTTTTTCTGCTTATATGGGCAACAGCAGTCTGTGGATAAAATACAGCCTTTCTCCTCTTAATATACTTTCCAAGGTGGGCTAAATATTATTCATCTCCATTTTATAAACGGAGAAAACATCACCCAAAGTCGAACAGTGAGTTAAAGGCACAGCAGGAAATAAAACCCAGGTCTTCTGACTCCTAGGCCTGTGCTTGGTCCCAGTATCACCAGTCAGGATCCTTTCATGGCCAATGAATGTTTCGTTTTTCTTAAGGAAAGAGAACCCAGCCCTGACTTCTGCTCCAGCTATGCTTGTGCTATTGAAGCAAGTGAAGGGGAAAATTGGGCCCAACACAGTGGGCAGAAGGTCTTGAAACTATCAAAATTAATAGAATGGCTAATATTGTTATATGCCGTTTTTCCTTTTGGGCCATTATTTCCTCATTCTGTGAAGTTTTGCAGTTAAAGAAAGTTAGATGAGTATTTGGTGAATGTATAACGTACACATTTTACTTGTATACTTACCAATGCCTTCAGAGAAGTCTCAGACTAAAACTATATTACTGATTTACCAGTGGGGGAAAAAGCAAAGTAACAGGAAGGTCATGAGACACTTCATACAGTCATCAGTTTAAACTTGTAACAGAAAGATTTATACACATTTGAGAACAAAGCAGTTTAGAGAATCATGCAATTTTAACACTCCATTTGTTAAAGGTCACTTTGTAGCTTAATACTGTCCAAGAATCTGTGGTCAATTAACGAAGCCTATTTTATGGTTTTACTTCATAATTTTTCCTGTTTTACGTGTTTGTGTTCAGTAGCATCTCTCTAGTGAAGAATCAGATAGTTTCCATTATAGACTTCTTATTCTAAGGGTTGTGGTTTTCATTCATAATAAGTTACTTCAGGCTGAAATTTGGCCATCTCTCTGAGGTTTCAACATTGGAAAAAAATTCTTACAAACTTACAATCAGTTTGACAGTTTTCAAAGAAGAGCTGTAAATCTTTTAACCCATATTCCCTCAACTGTGGCCTGATTGCATACATTTGGAAAAGCTTTTCCAATGACAGTCCTTCAGGTAAGCTAGAAATTTGCATTTAATAATGTAGTGAAGTCTGGGAGAGTTTTTCTATTAATAGCTTGGTTCTGGAGGACATCATAAAAACATAAGCCACCTACAGTAATTAGAAATTATGGATAGGTCTCTCAATAGCTATTAGCCAGGATGGGCATGGAGCGTGTTCCTAGCCTCTCTTTGCCTGAGGCTGGAAATGGGTGACAGGGAATTGATCACTTGATGATTACTTGTGCTGTTCATTCCCTCTGGGGCACCTGGCATTGGCCACTGTTGGAAGACAGGATACTGGGCTTGATGGGCCTGTGGTCTGACCCAGTAATGCTGTTCTTATGTTCTTCTGGTTTAAATAGTGCTGTCTAGCAGAACGAATAGAATATCTTCCTCTGAAGACAAAGTGGGGATTGACTGATAAATGGAAAGGGACAAAGTACAAAGGAAAGAACAGGAATTTCAAAAGGCAGGTGAAAAGCCAACACAGCAGCAGTATAACATCCAGTGCAGCAGCAACTTTTTCGATTATGAGGCTGAACAACAGCACTGGTTGAGATACGGAGACTATACATCTCTTGATCCTAACACAACATGACTCAAAAGCCAGAGTTGGAAGGATGAAAGAGAATTAATAAATGCCTGACTATGAATGGAATATATTCCATTCCTTCCATTGCTGGGTGCCCTAGCTAAATGGGTAGCTTTACCTCTGCTGATCATATCTGGCCTTTGCACAGTTACACTCCATAACTTAGCATCAAGATACTCAATAGGGGATTATCTTCCAATGAAGCCACTTCATCAGATAAAGTTGAATGACTGGCTTTTTTGCAATTAAATTTAAGAAAGCTTTTGTTTGTTTCACTTAGTCATCTGAGAATTTAGGCAACATCCAGCTGTAACAGAGATAAACAGGAAGGTTTGTAACTCCAGAACAGGTTGCTGCTGCTTTTACTGCCCACTGAATGCCTGCACTTTCCAGAAGACTGGAGTTTTACTCTCAAGACGTTCCGATGCATATTGGGTACAGGAACTATATAAAACACCAAAAATATTTGCATTTCTTGGCAGGGCAGAAAAATCCTTCAGAAAAGGTAGTGGAAATGGCGAGAGTGCATGGAAAGGATTTATTTTCCTTCTCTTTGAATTTATATTATTATTTATTTATTGTATTTCCCTGTTTGGGGAAGATCCCCTCAGAAACTGGCTCAGCTTTCTCAAGAGTCCTTTTTTCTCATTAACTGGGAGAGGTTCTCAGCCCAGCATGACTGGCTTGATCTCAAAGTCAGATAAAGCTGTAATCATGTATTACAAGCAGCTCTGCAGACCTTGTTTTTCCTGAGAACTTCTGGGAACGATCTTGGGGTGGCGTTACCAAAAAGAGAGACTATATCTTTTGCTTGGTTGGTAGGGGCTGAACACACACACACACACACACACTCACACTCACACTCACACTCACACTCACACTCACACTCACACTCTCTCTCTCTCTCTCTCTCTCTCTCTCTCTCTCTCTCTCTCACCCCCCCCCCCGCCAAATATATATGTGAGTGTGGGTGTAGGTCTTGGGTCATGTGAAACTAGAGTTTGGCTTTGAGCCAATGTTCCGTATATATTGGGATGTATTATGTGTACTCCTGTGACTCTTCCCACATACATCAGGCCATGATGGCCTGGATTGCATCATTAAGTATAAAAGGCCCACTATGCTTTTTCAAGTTTTCTTCTATACAGTTATTGACTGGACCAATCAGCTGCTGAGTCTCAGCCTCCTTCAGCTCCTTAAAATGTTGAAATATGTTTCTGGTTTTATGTGTATGTAGTCACATTTATATACCGATTAATGAAATTTTTACGTTCTACTAACTTATTTTCTTACACATGCCAGAAAGTTTATATATATATGAACATAAGCAAAATTTCCATCAATTTGGATTACATTGGACAGGGGGATGGCTGGTAATTGCAGGGATGAAGAGTTTGCTCACCCCTGCTCTAGCTGGCAGTGATAACTCGATTTGTTTTGTGCTTGACTGTAAGCATTTTGCTTAACCTCTGCGAGGAAAGGCAGCTCCGTGTGGGAGGAGGGGGCTGTGAGGGAAAAAGAGCTGAAGGGCAGTTCTGCACAGGGGGAACATGGTCAGTGCTCACCATACTACAGCTTCTGCATCTGTCAGGCCATTCCAGGAGGCAGGGCCCCGGGGAGCCAGGGGAGGGAGGAGGAAGGGGTAGGGACTGGGGTTGCCAGGCATTTAGATGTGGACTAGAATGCCTGCGCAAAGCCCTGGCTCACTGCAGCTCCCAGAAGCAGATAGCATTTTCCTGCTAGCTCCTAGGGAAAGGTGCAGCCACAGGGGCTCTGCATGTTGCCCCTGCCCTGAGGGCCAGCTCTGCAGCTCCCATTGGCTGTAGTTCCTGGCCAGTGGGAGCTGTGGCGCACACCTTCAGATAGCGGCAGCGCACAGAGCCTCCTGGCCATGGCTCTGCATAGGAGCCATTGGGAAATGCCAGGAGCTCCCTGAGGTAAGCACTGCCCAGAACCCACACACCACATTGCTTCCTGTACTGTCTGTTTTGAGATCATGTATGATTTGCTAGTTAGAGATGAGTTGCTCATTGTTGGGCTTTCAGATATTCACCAAAATATCGAAAAAAAATCAGGAGGGGCTTTTTTACTTTGCAGTTTTAGCGTCAGAAGCCACAAAGATGTCCTTGACTAGCGGCATGTGGCTCCAGAGCGGCAGGTTGCAGGCACCTGCCCTGTCCCAGTCTAGAGTCTCCTCCTACACTCCGAACCCCTCATTTTTGTCTCAGCCTGGAGCCTGCACTCGAATCTCCTGCCCAGCTTGGTGAAAGTGAGCAAATACGTCATGGTGTGGGAGAGTGAGCAATGCAAGGAGGGAGGGTGGAGAGCAGAGCCTGAGGGCAAGAGATGCGGCAGTGCTGTTTGCTTTTTGGCATTCAGAAAGTTGATATTCATAGTGCACCCCCTACAGGTGTCCAAGGCCCATGTGATAATCCGTCAGTGGTTGTACGTATGGCGAGAAGCAACTGCATCCCTGAACTCCTGGCAATTGAATGTCTGAGTTGTTGGCTTGGTATGAATGAGCCTACAGCTGCAGGTAGTAACAACATTTAGTGTCCTCTAACAAAATCACAGCAGCTAGGATACAACATTTATTTGTAGCGATGCAAAGGAAAGGAGAATTCTGGTGATACATCTGAGGGGAGGGGTAACAGAAATTTCAGCAATATTCTGTTCTGGACAGGCTTTATCTTGTTTTTCCTCTGCGTCTGATTTGTTGCCTTCAAAGTGCCTTGTTCCTGTTGCTGTTTTTAATCCATTGCTGTTTCACGTGTAATTTCAATGTTACATTTTGTTTGCTGCTATTGCAGCTGGATTTGATGTTCTCTGGCGGCTGAGATTTGATGACTTCTCTTCCTGTGGCGCCGTAGAGTTCTGCATGCGATTGTGTACAGCAGGAGCAGGGAACCTTTTTTCTGTCAGGGATCACACACACACAGGCCCAAGGGGGAGCATAGAGGCTCGGGGTTTGCCCATGCTGAAGTGGGGTCAGAAATAAGGGGTTCAGAGCACAGGAGAGGCTCTTGGCAGGGGCAGCAAGTTGTGGTGTGGGGGGATGAGGACACTGATTTGGGGTGCCAGCTGTGGGTGGGAGCTCGAGAAGAGTGCTTTGAGGTTCAGGAGGAAGCTCTGATCTGGGGCCGTGGGGTTTGGAGTGCAGAAGTAGGCTCAGGGCTTGGGCAGAGGGCTGGGGTACAAAGTCTGGGAGGGAGTTAGGGTGCAGGAGAGGGGGACGAGCTGGGCCAAGGGATTGCAGTCCAGGACAGGCCGGGGATGGGGTTCTGGTTGTGAGCTCTGTCAGGGTAGCACTTACCTGAGGCAGCTTCCAGTTGGCAGTGGAGTAGGGCTAAGGCAGGCTCCCTTCCTGCCCTGGATCTGCACTGCTCCCTGAGGTAACCACCAGGTCCAGCCCCTAGATGGAGGGTCCAGGTGGCTCTATGTGCTGTCCATGCAGGCAGGCCCCATCCCTGCGGTTCCCACTGGCCACAATTCCTGGCCAATGGGAGCTTCGGAGGCAGCACTGGAGGCAGAGGCAGAGTACAGCGCTTTCTTGATTGCCTCTGAACCTAAGAGCTACAGGTCAGGCACAGGGCTTTCAGCCTGCGACACAAGAGATTTTTGCTACAGACCAGATGAAACGAAACAGCAGGCTAGATCCAGTCTGTGGGCTGTAGGTTCCCCACCTGGCATACAGAGAAGGGAGAGGACATCTGGGGTGTCAGTAAGTGCTCTGATCATTTTACAGTCAAGCTCCTTTGAAAAACTCAGAGGGAGGAAAGGAAGCTGGGTTACTTCCTGATTAAACTGAAATGCTGGAGGTGCAGTAGAATTCCAGAGATTACTTTTTGATCAGACTTACTGGAGTGCAGAAAGGGCAACCCTGCATCTTCCTATAAAGACCTTCTTTGAACTGGTGTGGGTCTACTAAGCAGGGAACTGCTAGGTCAGGTTAATCTTCCATGCCACACATTCACCAGTCATCCCCAGAGCAGAAGGTAACAGCAATAGCAGTGGCTAACATAAGTCTAGGCTTTCATTTGTTGCTGTCAAGTGGCTCAGTCATTCCAATGGGAAGATCCCTTCCTTGCCAGCTTCTCTGAGATGCAGGCTCTGTTACTCAGGCTTGTTGCATCTGAAAAAAGATTTACTCTAAAAACCCTGTGTGATACAACCCACAACAGTCTCAGCAAAGACACAGGGTGCTCTGAGCAGGTGCCTTTCCCAGCCTGCTCCAAAACAAAAGCTACATGCTGCAGAGTCAAAAATTACCCTTTCCTGGCATTCAGCTTCTTTAACAAAGCTGCTAACGATAGCATAAAGTTCAGCTGAGGCCCACCTGGCCTTTCTTGGGACTTCTCTGAGGACTCCTCTGATGACATGTTAGCCACCTGCCTTTCCTTTATGTCCAGGTGAAATAATGAACTGCCTTTCTCAGAGTCAGCAAAATCCACTTACCCTTTCCCCAGCAGAATCAACATCTGCTAAGTGTGTGGGGTGTTGTAGGTAGACCCTGCCAGCCTCCTACAGACGTATTCTGCCTGCAGTTATGATCTCTGTGACCTCGTGGGCTTAAGCAGAATGATCTGGCCCTGGTGTTCTCAGATCAACAAAGAAAAGAGCAGTAGGTATATGAAAGGAAACCAAAGCTATAGAATGGAAAGTGCTGTTCCTGTTGTGCATCTGCTATGCTCATTACTCTTTGGCTTTCATTGCCGACATTGTGCTGATTAGTTGTTAGGCAAAGTCCCTGGTGAAGGTTTGTGAGGCATTCATTGTGGTTCATGTTTCACACTGTGCTGGATGAGAGACGTTCCTGCTACACATCTGCCCAGCCAAAATCCCCCTTCTGCCCCAGAGAAGGAGAGGAGTGCTGCACTGTTCCCCTGCACTCACTCTAAATGCAGAGAACACACACACTGATGCTGTTTGCTGTCGCCAGCTCAGTTGTGGGGGCAGGTACTGGGGCAGCAGAGGTGAGCTTTGAAATGTGACCCTTCGGCATGAGGGTGTTACCTGGCGTGCCTGGAACTGCCCTCACTGGAAGTGCCAAAGTCAGAGCAGGCTGCGAAGTGAGAGGAGATATGCCCATCGCTGGTGAGTTACACTGGTGTTAAACTCCCCCACCGGTCACAAACTCTGCTTCTGATCTCCTCCCCTGCTGGTTACCAAGAAACACAACAGAAATCACACAGGCAAAGGAAAAATCGACATAAACCTGAGACCAGGGATGGTGACACACACAAACCTGTAAGTGATCATTTTAACTCCCTGGACATTCGCTAATAGATTTAAAAGGAGCCATTCTTCTACAAAAGAATTGTACCACAAGATTACAGAGGGAGACATCTGAATTGGAATTCTTTCATAAGCTGAATACCTTTAACCTTGGCACAAATAGAAATCTTAACTGGCTCATGAATTACAAGGTCAATTTTCCTACCTTGTGATACATGCAGAAGTGAGACGCACACAACTTAATTTGCTTCATTAACTGGTCCTCATGACAGGTAACTTCCTTTTTTCCCCTTCGTCCTCCCCCATTCCCTGCTATATAAACCATGGATTCTGTTTTTCCATTCCATTTTCGTCTGATGAAGTGGGTTTTAGCCATGAAAGCTCATGACCTAATAAATATGCCATAAGTAAGATAAAGGTAGAGTAAATAACAGGCAGGTAGGGAGAGGGAGGAAAGAGGTACAGGAATCTTCCATAGAGAACTCTTGAAATGGTCTTCAGTCTGCAAATCATAGATATAACCATGCCAGGGTCTTCCTCTGCGGATCATATGTGCTTTCTAATCTGGTTTCATTTCTTTGGTTTTTAATACCAAGAAAAAAGTGCTTATTCTGGGCTGTGTTAGACAAAAAGCAGCTTTCCCACCAAGCAGCTGACAGTGAACCAGCAGCGCCCAAATCTGTAGCATCTTGCAGTACCCAAATCAGTAGTACCCCCAATACCAGTTCTTATGATGCCCTTCATTCACCCATAAGCTATGGGAAAGGATGGATGTGTCTTTCCCACCACCTCTCTGTGAGGTGCAAGTTTAGTCCTCTGGCTACTAAATTTTTGGTAAAATTGCCATGACCTGTGTGTGGGTGAGTGAATGGGGGGAGATGATGAGGGGGCAGAAATTGCAGGGATGAGAAAGCAAAGCTGAATGTGTGCTGGATTCAGTCACAGAGATCCCCTTGTGACTGTCACTTGATGTGCTGAAATACCACTGAGCCAACCTTTCTGGGTGCTCCCTTGTCTTGCTGAGCCAGGCCCTCCAGTGCACACATCCCACAGCAGTTTAATTCAGCCCCCTGAGACCAGCTCAACACTGAAAAGCCTCTGTTAAAGGGACTTGTCTCAACAACCAGGCGCACGGCCCCAGTGGGACCTGGACCCCAGACCAATCCGTCTTTCTCTGTATAGAGTTTTATAGCGGGTAAGCTCCTGTTATTTGCCCTCTTTCTTATGTTGAGAGAGATGTACAGCTGTTCCCCCACCTCTCTTCAGTTAACAATTATTTACAGTGGATTTATTAGTCAACAAAAGTGACTTTTTGAAGAATAAGAAGTGGGATTTAATACGCTTGTTTCTGGTTTATAATATGACCCGGTTTGGAGAGGGTTTTGTATACCTTCCTTCATGCCCAGGAAGGAGGCACGCTTCACGTAACTTTGGGTTTATAACCCAAAGGCGGGGAGTGTGCATTGGAACGCTGCAGTAAATCCCTTAAGCTGAGTCTTCCCCGAACTGTTCTCCTTGTTTGCATCTGAGCCAGCCTTACCTCTAGGTTTTGCTAGGGGAGGCCAGAAGCAACTCTGATCAGTCTAGTTCATTATGCCTATCTGTGTATTTAAGAGACTGTATGAGTTGGGGGACTTGAATTTGAGTACTTAGCACCCTTGAGTCAATAGTTCAAATTCAGGTTGGGCTGCAGGTGCCAGCGCCTGAGTTGAGGTTACTCTCTGAAGTCAGGTGGCCTGAGTGAAATAAATTGGTGATCCCAGGACTCCACCAACAAATCCCTTGTTAAATTAGCAGTGACAGAAGGCAGTGCCAAGGATTTAACTGGCCATTGACACTGAATCATTCAGGTAGTAATTACACATTTGAATTGACCCACTTTGTTGACAGAATGTGTGGAAAGCTCTTACTGCTAATAAGCAGGGTCTGTTCTGTGACAATTTCAGAGCAGTGTCATATACATTTAAAAGAAACAAGAGGGAGACAAGCAAGAGCCTATCAATGAAGAACAATATGATGCTGTATCGCTTCCTCATTGCCTTCTTTGTTTTTCTTTAGGCAGGTGACAAGCATTACCATCCGAGCTGTGCACGATGCAGCAGATGCAACCAAATGTTCACGGAAGGAGAAGAAATGTACCTGCAAGGTAAGGACGTCTTCATTTCCCCACTGCCAGAAACAGGCGTAAGGTCAGATAGCCAACCAGGAAACAGCATCGTATCAGTGATCCTCCAACAGCCCTGTTGATGTCTGGCAGCAGCAGATCTGAATTGCTTTCCAGGCAGGAGGTTTTGATTTTCATTTTCCCCTCTCTGAGTCAAGGCAGTTTGGATGCCACCCGCTGACATCTTAGGTATCTGGGATTTACAGCTGCTTTTTCATCATTGCTGTTCTCTGAGGGATTGGTGTCACCACCCTGGTGAATGTTTCATGGTATTCCCTATGGTGCAGTATTCCCTGTAAGCTGTGGGCATGTGTGTCCATGCACGAGAGATTCAGATTCTGCCCTGTAGATTAACAGAGCGCTCACAGCTGGTTTTCTTTCTAATGGTCGTGCACATTCACACGTGCCTCGGTGCACATAAAAATGTGTTCTGCACATGGATGGAAAAAATCCACGCATAGATGGAAAAAATTAGAGGGAATGTAGATAGGGTGTCCTGACAGCTACCCTGCATTGACTCCAAACTGGTCACCCCAACTTGTCCTTTTAAATATATAGGAAAAGGTAAATTTCAGTGGTCAGCCTCTGAACACTGGTGTGTTATGCACTAAAATTTCTGTATGTGGGATGCCAGAATGAGTGAGCAACCGTTTTTGTTGTTTTCCTCCTAATCATTTTGCTCATATATTCTCTTCTTTTGGAACCTGAGCTCATGGAAAACCTTCCAACAATTTTAATGGTCTTTAGCTCAAAATGTGTGTGTGTATGTACGTGAGATTTCCACAAGTACACACACCCATGTAACTACTGTCTCTAAACCTCTGTGTTTTTTCATGTTGCTTGTCTATCTGAATTCCCCTTATCATGTCTTTTATGCCTTTCTACTTCATTGCAGGTGTGTCTTCTTCAATCTTTCTTTTTTCTGTCCATTTTCATCTCATTTTTTATAATGTTATCTCTATCACTTCAAGTACTACCAATCTCTTTATTCATCTATCCCCCACATTCACTTCCCCTTCCAGAGGAAAATGTTCTTCCTTTTGGTTGAAATACACACTTGATCCAAATTTGAATCTGTTCCCTCACTCCACGGGGGGGGCGGTCACTTAAACTCTCAGGCTTAGTTATTTTTCCCACTTTGCCTAGTTCAACTAAATATAGTTGGGAAGGTGTGTAATGCACCATTAATGGCCAGAAATTAAAGTGGGTGGGTGCCTGAATGGTTGGGAATTGGCCGGAGAACTCTTTCCAAGTATGTTGATGTCAGAAGAGCTGTAAGTACATGGTTAGGGGTCCTGAGTGACTAGGGAAGAGAGAAACAGGGTGTGGAGTCAGGCAGTCTTAAGTGAAGAGTGAACTGAATTGCAAGAATTCCAGGCAGGTTCCCACTGGAACAATCCTGCATAAAGAGAAGATATTTGAAGAGAGAAATTACTGGGCTGGTGGATTTCTATACTCCCTTTGCTGTTATTGAAGACATGTTGTTATAAGGGTTATTATGTGTTACATCTTCCCAGCCCAGCTTCTCCTACCTATTTGACTCTGCAGAGAATTCATAGTTCTGTATTATCACCATCTGTACAGCCTTGTAAATGATGTGCACATTAAGACCTGCATATCTGCACCTCACTTCAGGTCAAAGAGGAGAAAGAGGAGGCCTGTAAGGGAGGGAGGCAGTTTTGCGGGTAGCAAGTAGGGTCCTACCAAATTTACAGTTCATTTGGTCAATTTCATGGCCACAGAGTTTTAAAATTAGTCAGTTTCACATTCTCAGGTGTTGACATCTAAAAAGTCACAGTGTTGTAATGCTGGGGGTCCAGACCCATAAGGTGGTCAGAGTGGGAGGGTCCCCAGACTATTTTAAGTGAAACTCACCAAAGAAAATATGAGTTAATTCCAGGCACAAATGAGTCTGTGGTTCAAAACCATGACAGATTTGCAGTACTATGTCAGCACTGAAACGTGTCTTTTAGGGCTAACCCAGGTTGACCCTGAAAATCTCTGCTTCTGTTTTCTATCTCCGGCCTTTTGAGAGTCCAAACAGCAAAAAGAGAATTTTTTCTTGTGTCCTGTTTTATCCCCTCTTCCAGCATTCAGTGGGTGTGCTTTCTTGCACATAGCACCTTCATTGGCATAAGAGAGCCACTTTTATTGCACAATGTCCCATGATCAGAGAGGTAGCCATGTTAGTCTGTAGCTTCGAGAACAACAAGAAGATGCATCTGATGGAGTGGATCTTTGCCCATGAAAGCTTATGCTCCAAAATATCTGTTAGTCTGTAAGGTGCCACAAGACTTCTTAATGTCCCATTAATTTACATAGCCCATCTTGATGGGGTGGGGGTAGATGACTCCTTGTGACTGGGTTCACAAGTGCAGAGTCAGTGTTTTTATAGTTATAAGGCAAAACTTAGTATCACCTTGTAGCATGGGATGTAGACATTACAAGTGAAATTAATGCATGCAGCAACTCACAAGCATTCCATAGGCTTTACACTAATTGTATTCTGGTGAGTCTAGTATCTGTCTGGAACAAGGCTAACATACAGGTGAGCTAGTCTGGTTTCCAGGCATGAATTTGTCAGTGCTCTGCTGCTGAGTAGAGTCTTGGCAAGATCTTGCACCTCGTCGGCCTGCGTCACAGTGTGAATGGTAGGAAGTGGTGTAACTTGCACCGATCTGACATTCACTGAATGGGGATTGTTTGACAACTCGGTGCAGCCCTTGGTATACATGCATGCAAGTTTTATTATAGAACCATAACTTAGTGCCAACTTCCTCTCTAGCCAGGAGGTGCTCATTTCCCACCCCTGCCCTGCCTCCTTCTGTGCCTGCTCTACCTCTTCCCCATTCCACCCCTTCTCCCAAGCCCCCACCTCCTCCCTCCGAGAACATCTGGAACTCTTGTGAAACAACGCCGCAGAGCACACGAAAGCCAAGGAGAACTATACCCATGTGCATCTTAGTGATAAATTTAGCCCTGGGGGTTGGGGAATGAAGCAGGAGAGGCAGCTGGCTCCTTCCTCTCTTAATTTCTTCCCTGCTGTGTCCCCAGCTTCACCTCCTTGTCCCTTGGATGCAAGTTACACTCTTCTTTTCCCCACCTAGCGGCAAATTAATGCAAGTTACGACGCTTTGCTGATTATCACGGTTTTCTTATGAACTCACTGCATTGATTGTATCACCCCTGTTCTTCAGGAAGATTTTACCTGCTTGCTGGCAGCTGCACTTAGCTTCTTGGTTCTTAGTGCAGTGTACCCCAAAGGCTTTCCCATGGTGAAAGTCTCGCTTAGCTTCAGCTCATAGGAACATTGCGCCACCCATCCTGTGTGGATTCCCCCAAGAGAACCAGTCCCCCTGCAAGAAGTGGAGCAGTAGTATCTTTCCAAGCTTTTTGTGGCCAAGTACATAGCAGTGAAATGAGTGATTGGTGACCAGCTCCCTCCTGTCACAATTACCACCTCCACTGGGCATTGCCTGTGTCTACAGCTCATTCCGCGGTTGCTCTTTGCATAAGAACACAAGTGTGCTCCTGGCCCCACTGTTGGCAGTGTGAGTTTTGGGGCCGGGATTTCATCCAGTGTTTACTTGAATGTTACATCTAATGAAAGCAAAGGTAACCTGCAAAGAGAACAGTGAGAGTTGAAATAAACTAAGTCACCTCTACTTTCTTGCCTCCAATGACCTTTTTGTAACAATGGTGGACAGTCTGTGGGTTTGCCTGGGCAAATGACAAGCAATAGCACTGAGAATTTTCTTTCTCCCATGTGTTTCCTAGTATCGTAACTCTGTCTCTCACCCAATTGGTTCTCAAAAGAGACATTGCTTAGCATGTAGAGTAGGCCTGCTGTAGTTTTCATGCAGCCTTTCATGCTTTCCAGGCTTGCTGAATTTGTATATTTCAGCGCTCATTCTGTGTTGTAGGGCTGCTGCATGCAAGATAAAAAGTTAGACAGCTGCATATTTTGTTTGTTGTCTGCCAAGGGAGCAAAGATGCCAGTGGTGGGATTAGCAGCAGAGTACTATAGAGTTTCCAATAGAAAGGTAATTAAACTGAATTGGGTCTGGAAGATTTACATAGCTCTGAGCTGTTTCAAAATAAATGAGCACATCTGGGTGGATAAAACCTCAAAGCTATGGTTGGCTCAAAGTACAGGACTGTGCAAAATATTCCCATCTAACCTCAGACCCACTTCATCTGAAGTTTTCTATGTTTTTAAACCTCTCATTGTGTTTGGCTTGTGAACCAAAACTGAGGTTGTTAACCCAACTCCTCCCTGAGAATCACAGGTCAACTCAGCTTCACACTAAAACAGGCGTATCCAGCCCGCGGGCCGTATGTGGCCCTGGAAAGCTAGTAATGCGGCCCCACAGGATCATAAACTTTTAACATTATTATGTGATTTGTATACATTAGCTATATTATATACTTTATATGCAGCCCAAGACAATTCCTCTTCACTCAATGCGGCCCAGGCAAGCCAAAAGGTTGGACACCCATGCCCTGAAAGCTAGGGAACTGCTCCCACACCTGATTCTGCCCATGGGATGTTCACCTGTAGAGGCCCCAGCTGAGAGCAAGGCCCCATTTGCTATGTGCTGGATATATACAGGATCAGATCCAGCCCTTGCCTGGTGAGTTAACAGTGTAAATATTTAAGACAGATAAAGGGTGTCAGAAAGGCAGTAGTGCTAGCCCTCTTTTACAGAAGCGGAGCAGGGTCCTAGAGAGAGGATGAGAGTTTCCCTCTCACAACAAGTCTATGACAGAGCTGGGAGCTAAACCTGGCTCTCTTGAGTCGCATTTTAGAGACTTTGCCACAAGACCATCCTGCCTCCTGAGCATTCCTGTTCATCAGGCCTCTAAGTGAACCACTGAAAGCTGGTCTCCTTCTGACCTTTGCACAGCCCTGGCTCGGAGGCTGCTGTTCGGTACATGACATCCTTTGTTATGCTTCCCCTGCTGAATGAGCAGTTTCTTCTCCCTTGGCTCAGACTCAAAGCTAGGCATCTGATGTTGTCCACGTGCTCCCTCTAGCCTCCTGTGGCTGCTGTTTACATTGTGTGCTGCTGGCAATTGGAATCAGTCCTGGCCAGTTGTGCTTCGGCACCAGAAAGGGACCTTTGACATAAAGGCTCCACTTGGAGCTGCCCTGACCCCTGCCTTTGAACTCGGCCTTTGCTGGGCAGGATATCCTGTGTCCATGGGTCTGGATTTAATGCACCCCAGGGTACTGAGGGAGTTGGCACAGATCATTGTGAACCTTTGGCCATTATCCTTGAAGATTCTTGGAGATCGGGGGAGATACCGGATGACTGGACGAAGGCAAACGTGGTACCCATCTTTAAAAAAGGAAAGAAGGACAATCCAGGGAAGTATAACCCCTTCAGCCTTACCTCAATCCCTGGGAAAATAATGGAGGGAATCCTCAAGGAATCCATTCTGAAGCACTTGGAAGAGGGGAACGTGATCAAAAGTAGCCAACATGGATTCACCAGGGGCAAGTCCTGCCTGACCAATCTGATTAGCTTCTATGACGAGGTAACAAGCTCTGTGGACATGGGGAAGTCAGTGGATGTGATATACCTTGACTTCAGCAAGGCTTTTGATACAGTCTCCCACAACATTCTTGTCCATAAGTTAAAGAAATATGGATTGGATCCTTGGACTATAAGATGGATAGAAAGCTGGCTTGATGGTCGGTCCCAACAGATAGTGGTCAATGGCTCAACATCTGGATGGTGGTCTGTTTCAAGCGGAGTGCCGCAAGGCTCGGTTCTGGGGCCGGTGTTATTCAACATCTTTTATTAATGACCTGGATGAGGGACTGGGTTGCACCCTCAGCAAGTTTGCAGATGACACAAAACTAGGGGGAGAGGTAGATACATTGGAGGGTAGGGAGAGAATCCAGAGGGACCTGGGTAAATTGGAGGACTGGACCAAAAGAAATCTGATGCAGTTCAATAAGGAGAAGTGTAGAGTCCTGCACCTGGGGCGGAAGAATCCCAAATATTGTTACAGGCTGGGGACCGACTGGCTCAACAGCAGTACGATGGAAAGGGACCTAGGGGTTATGGTGGATGAAAGGCTGGATATGAGTAAACAGTGTGCCCTTGTAGCCAAGAAAGCTAACGGCATATTGGGGTGCATTAGGAGGAGCATTTTGAGCAGATCTAGAGAAGTAATTATTCCTCTTTATTCGGCACTGGTGAGGCCACATCTGGAATATTGTGTCCAGTTTTGGGCCCCCCAGTACAAAAAGGATATGGATTTGCTGAAGCAGGCTCAGCGAAGGGCAACAAAAATGATTAAGGGTCTGGAGCACAAGATCTATGAGGATAGGCAGAGGGATTTGGGCTTGTTTAGTTTACAGAAGAGAAGACTTAGAGGTGATTTAATAGCAGCGTTCAACTTCCTGAAGGGGAGCTCTAAAAAGGAGGGTGAGAAACTGTTCTCCGTGGTGTCAGATGGCAGAACAAGGAGTAATGGTCAGAAGTTGAAGAGGGAGAGGTGTAGGTTAGATATTAGGAAAAACTACTTCACCAGGCGGGTGGTGAAGCACTGGAATGTGTTGCCTTGAGAGGTGGTGGATTCTCCATCCCTTGAGGTTTTTAAGTCCCGGCTGGACAAGGTCCTGGCTGGGATGACTTAGTGGGGGTTGATCCTGCTTGAAGCAGGGGGCTGGACTAGATGACCTCCTGAGGTCCCTTCCAGCCCTGTGATTCTGTGATTTTAGTGTTTCCATGTGGCTGCAGAGGAGGGAGTTGGGGAGGTTCTTTCGTGCAGGCAAACATTTGGCTCCGCTGTGGTTGGAATAGTGATCTGGCTTTGATCATGATAGGGTGTAATTGAGGTTCAGTGTCCATTAGATTTGGCCTCTACTCAGTCTGGATCATAACTGGTAGCAGCATTTCAGTCCTTGAGAGATTAAACTGTTGTGAATTGCAGGCAGAGAACAGGGGAGACCAAGGAACCACCAGTGCCTGAGGCCCTGCAATGTCAGGGAAATGATTAGTTGAGAGATGCTCAGGTGACCCTAGCAGGTGATCCATTCTCCACATTACACAGGAAAGTGAAACACTGCACCCCCATATGGTTCTTCAGTTCATGGGAGGGACCCAGGTATGGAGAAGTCTTAGCCACCATGTATGCTGCAGAGATAGCAGAACCTGAGGCTTCGGTCCCTAGGCAGCAACATATGAGAGTGGGGCTGGCCTGATGAGAAGATGAATTTAACCCACTAGCTAATAATACCCCTCTGTGACGAAGTGGGATATGTAAGTATTTCATTTCCCTGGTTAGATTGCTTGTGTTTCTTGTAGTAACCCGAGGTGGGTGCCTCAGCTTCCCTAGGCACAGCATCACCTAGCGGTGATAGGTGTTTCGGTGTGATGGCTCCCTGCACATGAGCAATGGCCCTCCAGGCTCTTAGTAACCTAGTCAACCAGCTGACACCTTTCTTCCACAGGGGACAGTACAAAGGAGGGAGGATGGGCCTGGCTGGTTTGAATTGGAACTGTAGAGTGGGGCAGTCTCCTGTGACAGGAGAGGGAGGAAAGAGGGACAGGGCTCCAGCTCGGGGACTCTCTCTGGTCTCCCTCTCCCCAGAATGGATTGTACTGGCTGCTTCTGGTTTTGGTGCTGACAAGTCTGTTCTATGCTGTGTCCCTGTCGACTAATAAAACCTTCTGGTCTCCCTGCTGAATGAGAGCCACATCTGACTGTGGATGGAGTGCAGGGCCTGGTGACCCTCCCCACTTATCACACCCTTTCTCAACAGCAGCGGAGGAGGAGTGACAACTCTGTGGAGCTGCTCCATAGCGTAAAGGAGAGGACTCTTTGCCCACTGTGGTGCTCCCCTGAGCTGGCCACTCAGGCAAAGTGCAGCAGTCAGGATTTTAGCACAGAACACGCTGTTTCTTTCCCTTAGCCCTCAGTACGTCCTGCACTCTGCGGGTGGTGAGTTGCAGGTGCGTGGTATAGGTTAGATGATGCTAACTAGGAATGTAGTACTCTGCACCTACTGAAGACAGCACCTTCCATCCAAGATGCTCCAAGACACTCACAGGTGTTCATGGTGCTGTGAGACTCCATTTATTGTGGAGGTTTTGAAGAATTCTTACCCCTTTTTGATCCCGTTTTGTTTTGGGGGGTTTGTGGGCAATTTCCATTAGGAGGAGACATTGGTAATGGAGTCAGGTATTTCTTTATGCAAGTGTTCCCAAAGCCCTGTTTCCCTGAATACAGGGCGAATACAGTTCAAAGCCTCTTTCAGCCAGCACTTTCCCAAAAATCTCTTTTTTCCCCTCAGGATCATGCACCAGGGCTCCCTGTGTCTGAGGCTTCTTTGCTTCTCTCTTTCGGCTGCTTCTCTCTTATAGACACACACACCCAAACCCCTCCACCAGTCAAGGCCCATTTCAATCCGATTTCACCCAACCCCTAAGTATAACAGTATTATTACCATCATTTTGCCAATGAGAGCAAAGACGAAGGGACTTAGTAGGACAGGACTGCTGATGGCCACATAGGAAGTCTGTACCAGAACTAGGTATAAGAGTCGCTTCTCCTTCTTCCGCCACAAAACCAGTCTCCTTCCCACACTGACAGCAGTATGTCTCTTCCAGCCACAGCATCTAATTCAAACAGATTCCAACCTTCTGCGCAGGGTTGTGCAAGAGTTGTGATTCACTAATGCATGAAAAGTATTTTGAGACCTTTGTGTGCCGCTGTAGGCCAGAGAAATCTTCATTTTAATTTTGCTTTATTTCTCGTGCTGGGATGGAATTCGTAGGTGATTTGCAGCTCATTGGGATGCAGTGAGGAATCTATCCTAACTCTTCTAATGTTCTGCTTTTGGTGAGTGACCTCAAGTCCTCTGACTTACTCTGAGTAATGCGTTATTTTTTTCAGGTTCCACTGTATGGCATCCCGACTGTAAGCAGTCCACTAAGGCAGACGAGAAGCTACGGGTAAGATAAACGAGCGGGGAGGGATATGCTCAGCTCAGTTACAGTCCAGGTAATTTGCGCACACAGTAACTGATCTTCCTCCTTTTATAGAGGGTGATTCCCCATTGCTTTTACTGCCTTGCCATGACAATCCTGGCACCAACTACAATGTTATCACTCCAGACAGGCTGCTGCCCTACCTTTGTTTGCCGTCTCAATCCATTTGTTGTAATATATTACTCCAAAGGGCATGCTGTCTCCACAGTGCTCCTGAGTGAGTGTTCACCTTACAGTCTGGTTCCTGAGAGGGAAAAAATCTCAAGGGACAAATGCACCAATGGATGTTCTTAATTATGCCAAGTCCTGACATCTCTGTACCATGTTTGTCAGCTGTGCTGTGTTCTGTGGAGCCATTTGCAGCATTACACAGCATGGACTGATTTTCCTTCACCATCCACAGGGGTGGGGAATGCTTTTCAGGTTGGGGGCTACCGACCTGTAGACACATCAGTTGGAGGCCACATAAGTGAGAAGCAAAAAAACCCCAAAATAACAACAACAACAAAAAAACCCAAAAAAACTCACACCTCACTGATTTGGTCCCTGACTGTATGAGGGCTGTGGGGTCTGGGAGGGAGGGTGCAAGTGTGGCCTGGGGGTTGGTGATCTGGTATGGAGTGGGGTGCAGGAACAGGCTGTGGGTGGGGGATCTGGGCAAGAGGGGGAACTAGGAGAGGGCGGGAGCTAGGGTGTGGGTTGTGGAAGTGGGGGGTGAGGGTAGGGGTGAGGGGGTGTGTCCAGGAGAGAGGTTGTGCGGTCTGAGCAGGAGGGGTGTAGGGCTTGGGGTGCTGGGTCTGGAAGAGAGAGGTTGGGGTGGTGGTGAGGGTTCTGGGAGGGAGGGTGCAAGAAGGAGGTGGGAGTGGAGGTCTGGATGGGATGGATGCACAATCAGTCTGGGGGTGCAGGGTCTGGGCAACAGGGCACACTTTGCAGCACACCTGGATTCACATGCCTGCATCCCTCCACTGCTCTGATTGGTTGGAATTCAGGCCAATCAAAGCTGTGGTAGGAAGCCATCCCCAACTGGGGGAACAGCAGCAGCAAGCTCATCCTGCCTCACAAGCCCTGGCAGAGCCCAGGGTTTGCACCCAGACAGTGTCTTGCCTGATCTGGATGTGGCGCTCAAGGGTCTTCTCTCTCTACCTCACCACAAGCTGGATTCTATGGAGGGGAGCCCCGAGTGGTGGGGTCCAGCTGCAGACAAGCCATGGTCTGGAGCCGGACCTCAGGCTGAGAGTTCCCCACCCCTGCACTATAGCATGGCCTCGTGGCTAGAGTATTGGGCTGAAACTCACTCCCGTTTTATTCCTGGCTCTGGCCTATTGAGTGACCTTGGGAAACTCACGGCTCTGCTCCATGCCTCAGTTTAAACTGTAAAACTGATGGATTGATCATTGCAGATTCCGGCCATTTGGCTGCAGATGTCTATAGAAATGACTTTTCAGTTTCAGAGAGCCTGGGGTGGTCCGAAGAGCTTGACATTTTCCGAAGAGCTTGACATTTTTTTCTCACAATGTGTTGTGAAATATCATCACCGTTTTCCTCTCTGTAGGGAGGGGGGACTGATCCCGCTTGGGAAATCTTGGCTACCACTAAGCATGGTGGATATTCTGTCAGGCCAGTGGCATCCACCACACTGAATTGTGTCATTTGTACAGATGCTGCCGTCTGGGATTAGCATGTTACAGTATCAGCAGATGATACCTATTCCATGGTGCTGTGACATTAGTGTGAGTGTCACTGCTTTCAGGAGTAATGTTAAAGAAGGGAAGGTTGCTTTAGATGGGGTATCTTAATGCCTCCTCATCTATAATTGGAAGATGAAGGCATGCCCTTATGTGGAAAGTGCTCTAAACCAGCCAGCCAGTCCCTGATTAAAGAGCAGTGGATTGGTGAACTGCTGGGTGGAATCTGCTGCCGACTGTCAGGCTTTTATGCTAATTTCCGGCTTGTTGCTCATTCTGCTGTGTGCGCTCTGGCAGTGACTGGAAATCAGACTGCTTGTAGTTATTGGTGTGTGGCTGGTATGAAATATGTTCCCTTTTCAGTGATCTTGTGGATTTTTAATTATATCAAAGCACTGCTGACTACATCACTGTCATTACAAATATGCTCCAAGATGAACCTTTAAACCTCCTGGATTATTTTCAGCCTTAGCAAAACTGCAGATGTTCCTTCCAAATATCTTTACTTTTCCTTTGTAAATCCAAGTCCGCAAGTACTTTTCACTCAGATAATCTTAATTGAAATCAGTTAAGTTAACAGAGACCTTCACACCTGTGCAAGGCAAGAGCGCTGCTGTGAAATGGCAGGGGCATTACTGGTGATCTCATAGTATTGGGCAGGCCCAGATTTTCTGGTGGCAACGTGTACTCTTCGCACTGCTGAATTTCCTTTCCCTTTAAAACCAAGCAAAATTATTGTTGAAATGGCTTCAGAAGTCCTCGGGAGGCTGTGTTTATACGTCCGTAGCTGAACTGGAATACAAGTTACAGTAATCAGAGCTTTCACTGACTCTAAGGTGGAGTTCATTTAAAAAAAATGTTGCTTAAAAACTTTTCCTCGTTAGATTTCTGTTTGGAGAGTTATAAAGCCAAACCAAACAGGAAATAAAGCAACTGTAAAAAAAATTCTTGGCACTGACATACAGTTGTCTGCCAGTTGGTGATTCTGCAGCTAACCATGTGCGACACTGGACTGCAAACTGTGTGGAGTGTAATGTCAACTTAGGAAAGTAGGTGTTAGTGATGTTGTTGCAAAAGATCTTGAACTCTTGGGCTACATCTACATTTGCCTCCTTCTTCGAAGGGGTCATGGTAATCAGCGTGATGGGAGATTACTGATAAAGTGCTGCAGTGAATATCCAGGACTTCATTAGGCAAATTCTCCCCCGTGGCAACTTCAAAGTGTCAACCATCAGAGTGCCCACAGCTACATGACATGCCAGCACTTTGAAGTTTGACACTTCTAAGTTGCCTCAGCGGAGAATTAGCCTAATGAAGTGCTGCATATCCATCGCAGCACTTCATTATAAATCTCCCATCACCCTGATCACCATGCCCCCTTCGAAGTTGGGGGAAGTGCAGCCATAGCCTTGGTGTGCTATTCTGTATCCAGGAGAAATATTGTTTTTCATTCTTTTTTTTATTTTATATTTCATGGCAGCATTCCTCGTCTGATTTCTTTTATCCAAAGAGTCTGGTTCTGCGCAGACCACGCTCTACTGAGGTTTGCTGTTGTGTTTTCATGCTGCTGTTGTTAGCAGCCTACTTTGTTGAGAAGAGTTCCTTACTCTGCATTAGTGACTGCTGCTGCTTATCTTACACAGCTTTCCATGTTGTCTCTCACCCCTTGGAGCACAATCTTTGCCTTTTGCATTACAAAATGAATCTTGTTTGCTATTTCATACTTTGGCTTAATTTGTTTGTTTAATGTTATGGTTCAGATTTTTTTAAAGCACCCAAAAATAGCTTTCTGCTCTTTGTCACTTTGTGTTGTTACTCACTGGGTTATAGAAGGTAGTTGTTCTGGAATAGAAAATTAGAAATGAAAACATTGCATTAAAGATCGGATCATATGAAAACTATTGTGATTTTACATATCTGGTTTGGAAAAAAGGGGAAAATTTTCATAAACAATGTTTGATTTTTTTCATGAAAAAATTCTTTCAAATATCCAATTCTAAGAGGAGTGTTGATCACCATCAACTCAATATTTTAACTGAGCAAAGCTGGTTAATAAGTGTTGTAAAGTTTCTGTTTGTGAATGGGTTTGAAGCATGGGCTGGCTTGTGTGCTGCTCATTAGTTCTTACCATCATACAGGCAGAGACTTGACCTGTGGCTTATCTAGGTTGGAATTATGGAGTTACCCTTTAGTGCCCAGCTGCATTTCTTCCTGCAGACTTCTGAGTCCAGCCAGTACAGGGTGTTTTGATATGTTCCTGAAACATAGTTTTCTAGGTCTGAATCCCATTGAAGTCAATGGAAAAAGTCCCATTGTCTTCAGCAAGAATTGGCTCAAGCCCATATCAGATTTCCTCTGCGTGCTGCATTCCTGATTAATTCTGGGAATTACAAGTCCTGAACCACTGCTAAACATGGACCTTCCTGCATGGTCATAAATAGAGAATCCCAACAATCAAGCCTATTTGCTGACAGGTGCTGTAAAGATGTAGGTGATTACCGGTCAAATGCTTCCCTCAGATTTGTACATACATCCGTCCAATCTCAGTCAAAATCTGGCCTGATTTGCACAATGATTGTCCAGGATGCGATTCAAGGAGGAATGTGGATCAGTGCTCCTCTCCATATGCCAGATACAAAAATAGTTGCTGTGTATGGACCTATTCTCTACATCTTCCTCAAAAAAGTCAAATATCCAGGAGGTAAGAATGTGCTTCTCAACTTTTTGGCCTGTGGCCCACCTTGCTCAGTGCACACCTTTCTGCAGACCATCAGCCAACCACCCATGATGACAAAATGCATTTGCTTATCTCTAAATACCTTAAATTCAAAATCATTCATATTAGGCTGCAGGAGCATAAAAGCATAAATACACAGCTATATCATAAGAGGGCATATATTTAGATCTTATTGCATGTATCATGTTTGTTTACCAAACTTTGTTTTAAGTAAAGTAAAATATTTAATTTATGTTCAAAACAAAAGAGTTCAACATTGTTTTTATTTAAGCCAGGGGTCAGGACATTTTTTTGGGCTGGGGTCAGTGACCCGCAGAAAAATCAGTCTGTAGGCCACACAAAGGTGAGAAGGTAGAGCAAGCAAAAAACTCCACCAGTTCTTATAGATGTGGCCCCCAATTGTGACACCTCACTCCCCTTGCACTTCAGCCCCAGGGGGTAAAGGGGAGGGGGGAGCGAAGTTCAGGGCTTCCCACAAGCTAGATTAACTCTTTTGCGGTCCCAGGGCTTTGCGCCCACGGCTCACCTTCAAGGCGATCACAGGCCGCTAGTGGTGCATGGACCACATTTTGAGAAACACTGAGATAAGGGGATAAAAATCTTCCCATCCACCATTATCTTGTCTGACTTCTGGAGTGGAATGCAGGGTTTGGCCTTTAACGATCACACCAGGAGCTGTGTGTTAAAAGGAACATAGTGCTAATAACGAGTGTGCCTCTATAGTTTAGATCATGTCGTTGGTTCAGATAAGCACTTACAGGTTTGAATTCTTATTCCAAGATAACACAGAGCTCTCCAGTCTTCAGATCAGGGCAGGAGATCTCTTGGGACAAGGCATCCTTGAAAGATTGCCTGTATTCCTTAGAGCTCAGCTTCAAGAAAGAGTCTTCTGGTATTTTAGGTCTAATGGTTCTACAACCAGCACAGTTTGGGTGTGGTTCTAGCAACAGTCAAAGGCTCCAGAGAGGCTGCAGGCTATAATATTTTTTCAGATGTGATTTAATCATCCCTTCTTGCCACGTATCTCCCTTTTAGTGCAGAGTGAGCCAATTCCTGATGCTCATTTTGTAAATACAGCCTCGTTTTCTCAAAACCTTAGTTGGTTCAGTCTCATTACAGTGTGTGAATAATTGAATCAAGTATACCACAGTGCAATGGGCTGTCTCTGGGGCTTGGAGCAAAACAGGGAGTTGGTAAGGTAAATGCTCAAGAAAATCTACAGTTTTGGACTCAGTTGTTGGAGAAAAAACAATCTGTGGTTTATCTAAGAATAAGTCACTCATGAGAAATAGGTCTTTCTGGAGTTCACTCCTTTCCCAGGAACTTGCCAATGGATGTGTTCCCCTCTTGGTCTGTAACAGTTCCAGGGCTAATGACAGTGACCTATTACTGCTCTGACAACCTCAGAAAACATTCATACTCAGTCTGATCCTGCAGCTCCCACTCACATGCATAGTCCTGATAAAGCAAAAGAACTTCTTCTTACATGCACTTATAAGGTGTGCAAGCTCATGGTGAGCCAAAAAAAGCATGATATGTGCTCCACAGTGCTTCTGATGCAAACAGAAACTCATGTCAATCACTCCACATGTCAGATTGATGCAGTGATATCATCATAATCACTTCTCTATCATAGTAATGGGTATTATAGAAAAGTAAAATAGATATTTGCAGCAGATGCCATTTAGTCACAAGTCTTTTATCCAAGCATTTATCTGTAGGCTTCAGACCTACATAGAAAGGTGCTGACTGATAGGAAAATGTACTAAGTTACCCCACAACAAACTGGCTTATGGAAGAGAAATTCATCATAAATTACACACAGGCAGTAGTCTTCAAAAACCACATTTATAATCTCTTCAGAAAATTCTGTCTGTTAACATTCTTCAGGAAGATAAAATTGTAGTAATAGAGTGTAAGAACATTTACAAAATCCTGACCTTGCTGAAGTCCATGAGAGTCTGGGACCAAAGGCTACAGATATACTAGAAGGATCTGTCAACAGATGTTTCTGTCAGAAAAGATTTTCCGACAAAATTCCTGTCAACAGGTTGCGGCCATGTACAAAAGCAGATCGAAAGGGCAATCTGCTCTGTTGACAGAAAGTGGCCAGATGGCCTGGCTGCTTTCTCAACAGAACGGCCAACTGGAAGCTCAGCCAACAGGGCTGCTTGGTGAACCGGAAGCCCTGTCTGTTGACAGAAGGCTCCCTGTGTGTGTATGTGGCTTTTTTGTCAACAGAAACCCTCAACAAAGCCCTTATGCGTCATCATAGAGAGACAGAACTTGGTCAGCGGAAGTGCTGAGTTTTGTCAACAGACTGTCAACAAAACACATTTTGTGTGTGGACACTCCATGAGTTTTGTCGACAAAACTCTAGTGTAGATGTAGCTCAAGATTTCACCCTCAACTTAACACAGCTGTTGGAAGAATGCCTTCATTTGCATGAATGGTTTTTATGGCATACTTTACATTTGGCATTGACTAGCACACAAGGACTTGTCCTGAAAGTAATCTGCTTCACTGCACAAATGGAAATAAGTTGCTGTGAGCACATGCATGTGTGTGGGTTTTTTTTCTTTAAATTAAACCAAACCTGGTAATAAGTCTGGTCATTGCCTACCTGATGAATATGCAGTATAGATTTTTAGGAGAGGAAATAATTAGTCTCCCCATATGAATGCTTCTGGAAAGAGATACTTGCACCCATGATTAATTAGCAAAATAATGGACATGCATAATGAATGCTCTAGAATTTTGTTTTTTGGTGGGTCACATACTCCTCTATTTATAATAATTATGATGCACTATGAGTCTGATCCAAAGCCCGCTCAGGTTAATACGAGTTTTTCCGGTAACTTCATTGGGTTTTGGATCCACACCCTGTGTAACTTATTTCCCCTGAAAAACTATTCAATCAATGAGACAAATGATCAGAGTTGTCTGTGATAAACTGGGAGAATTATAGGTTACTTCTGTAGCAAAATCCTGTTCAGCGAGTAGAAGTGGTTTCAAAAAAGCTCATTTCTGATGCGGGTTTGTAATATACATCTTCGCCACACTTAAGCTAGACTCTGTAGTTAAGGAGCCTTTATTTTAATTATATTAGCAATGTTATTGTTAAGTGACTATACGTAGAATGAAAAATTATCCCTTCTTCTGCAGCTGCTACCACCGCCTTGCATAATGAACTCAATCAAAAAACTAAGGCAGGTACTGTAAACAACACTGGCAGTGTGTTTTGTAATGCAGTAGTGCATCCATTTCTCCAGATGTTCGTGGGCTCTCTTCTGATATGCCTTGCTTGCCCCCTATATTGTTCTATGGAGCATGACTCTGAACATCTGTAGCATAGACAGTGCAGCCATCACATTATGGCATTTGGTGATGTGGATGGCTCTAGTATTTTGTTTAGTTTTTTTCATTTAAATAACTTACCTGTTTCAGTGATATGCAGTGCATGATGACATAAAGACTAAGGTAAAACAAGATGAAACAGGCTAAGTAATATGAACTAACATTAAATAACAAGTTAGGGCTTACATGTATATGACAGAGGATAATCTGGAACTGAAATACAAAATGGCCCCGACAGAATCATCATAAAAATAGCATGACTGACCTTTTCCATTGAAAACAAATACATGAAGATAGGAAAAAGAAATAAAAATCAGAAATTGCTAAAGAGGAAGAAAGCACAATATGAAGAAGTAGTGCTGACGCGTTCCTTGAGATGTGATTCCATCATTTAGCTCCATGGATGCTGTGCATGATTTTCTCTTCATTCTTAATATGAAATCGGAGATTTCCTGTAGCCAGCAGAGGTCTCAAATTACTGGGGAGTTTGGGGGAAGGGTGGAGAGAAAAGAGAGGAGATGTAGAGACGGAGGTGTGTCTTACTCAGAAGGGTAAAGAGAGCACACTGAAAATAGCTGGAAGAGGAGTTTAATGGATGTATTGAATGGTTCATTCCTTAGTACTGCTGTGAATGGGGAGGCCGCTCCTAGGGGTGCCCCTAATCAAATTCTGTAGGGACAAATGTGGTATTAATGTGCCAGAGCTGCTCAGAAAATGAGTGTAAATGGTCAAAGTAGCCGAACTTGCACCCATCTGGCCATCAAAGGGTGTGGAGAACAAGAGTAACATACATTCTGAGACAGCAACGAAGGGTCCTGTGGCACCTTACAGACTAACAGAAAAGTTTTGAGCATGAGCTTTCGTGAGCACAGACTCATTTCATCAGATGCTGGTTGGACCAGCATCTGATGAAGTGAGTCTGTGCTCACGAAAGCTCATGCTCAAAACTTTTCTGTTAGTCTGTAAGGTGCCACAGGACCCTTCGTTGCCGTTACAGATCCGGACTAACACAGCTACCCCTCCGATACTTGACACATTCTGAGAAGTCAGACTGGGATTTTAGAACAGACGCAGGCAAGATACAGCCCACAGGCAGAATCTGGCCTGGGAAGCCTTTCAGTCTAGCCTGCAGCCAGCCCTACAGCTATGGAGCTGGGAGAGCTTTAGGAGTTCCCCCTGCCCTCAGCAAAATCTCTCAGCTTGTATTGGCCAGAAACGAGCCAGCGGAAACTGAGAAATGTCGTTGGGGGTGGGGGCAGTACAGCATAGTTTCTCAGCTCTCACTGGCTGGTCTGCCGCCAATAGGAACTGAGAGGTACGCTTGCTCCTGCACCTTTACCCAGGCTAGAATCCTCTCTTGCACCCTGATCCTCTGCCCCAAGTCACCACCCAAACCCTCTGGACCCTCCCTCCCCACACCCCAGGTCACAACTCCTCCTCAGACCCTGCACCCACTCCCACATCCCTCGCCCCGGTCTGAATTGTCTCCTGCATCTCCATACCCCCTCCCAGCTCCTGGATTAGTGTTCTCTCTAATCTTTTTCATCCTTGGGCAGAATAAATTTTATCATGTGCACCAAGGTTTGTGTGGATGTGCACGCCCAATAGAAACACATGCTGCTGGCTGTGGGCAGCTGTGGGGGCTCTCTAAAGAGTTGGGTGGCTCCTATCTATCTATCTATCTATCAGATATCGCTATCTCTATAAAGGTATAATAGATATCAATATCTCTGTATAGAGAAATATATAGATATATAAAAATAAACATATGATATGTGGCTCTTCACACTCCACCCACTGCTATTTTGGCTGTTCATCTCTAAGTGGTTGGCCACCCCAGCATAGGCCTAATAAGAAAGCAGCATGTATGTATTTGACTGTGGAGTGGCTGTAAAAGGTATGAAGCCTGAAAAGTCCAGAGAATGCATGGGAAATGTCCTAGACAGTATAAGAAATGTTTAGGAAACAGTTGGAGTCTGGAAAGACAGCTGTGAAATTTATCTTGTATAACTCTACACAGGAAAAAAGGGCAAGAAAGGCCGCTGCAATGAAGTAAGGAAGTAGGGGGTACTTAAAACAATGGGGAAAAAATCTGTCTCTTAGAAGGAGTGTTATCAAATTGAGCAAAGTATTGGATGGGAACAACTAAAGAAAACCCTTTAAATGCTAATCATTGGGTTTCTAAAACTACTTAGACTAACAAAACAAAAAAGCAGTCCAGTAGCACTTTAAAGACTAACAAAATAATTTATTAGGTGATGAGCTTTCATGGCACAGACTCACTTCTTCAGACCACAGCCACAGCAGAACAGACTCAATATTTAAGGCACAGAGAACCAAAAATAGTATTCAAGTTTAGCAAATCAGAAAAACATTATGAAGGTGAGTAAATCAGAGAGCAAAGGGGCAGAAAGGTGGGGTGGGGAGTCAAGAATTAGATAAAGCAAAGTATGTAAAAGAGCCCCCTATAATGAGCTTGAAAATTCCTATCCCAGTTCAAACCACGTGTTAATGTGTTGAATTTGAATGTAAAAGAGAGTTCAGCAGCCTCTCTTTCCAAACTGCTGTGAAAATTCCTCTTCAGTAAAACGCAGACTTTCAGGTCATTAACAGAATGGCCCACTCCATTAAAGTGCTGGGTGACAGGTTTGTGAATCAGGAGTGTTTTGTGTCTGTTTTATGCCCATTAATTCTTTGTCTAAGAGAGTTTGAAGTCTGCCCAATATACAGAGCATCTGGGCATAGTTGGCACATGATGGCATACATGACGTTAGTTGAGGAATATGAGAATGTGCCTGTGATTCTGTGAATAACCTGGTTAGGTCCAGTGATGGTATCTCCAGAGAGCTTTGACTAAGTTCCTCAGCTCACGGATTGCCTTTGTGTTCTGTATTTGTACAGCACGTCGTACAACAGGGTCTTTGTCTGTCAATGAGCTCCCTAAGTGCTAGTGCAATACAAATAATAGTAATGAGAAAGATCTTCACAGAGTTTTGCAGTAGATTGAATGGGAAGTTGGTGCTGTCAGAATGAGGCTGGGAAACAGAAGATTGAGTATAAGGTATGGCAGATCTGGCAAACAGCATTTTCTAATGGTCAAATTGGTGGGAAGTGAGTAAGCATGAAAAATCAGATTGGAGACAGGAGCACTGAGGAAAAGGAGACTAGGTCACTGATCCTGATAGTGCTTGTGTGCATGATTAACTTTATAGGTACCTGAGTACTCTCATTGATTTGAGTACAACCACTCCCATGCTTAAAATTAAGCACATGTATGTGTGTGCAGGACTGGGGCCTAAACTTGGAAAGCAGCCTGAATAATGTGACTGAGCATTGTCTGATTCACAGTCTGTGTTGACCTCATGTCGATTTCCCTTACGCTTTTTGGGGAGGTAGAGTACACAAAATGGTAGGAGAGTGCTCTCCCACTGATTTTAGTATGGCTTCACCAGCCCTGGTAAATCCACGCTTGCTTCATCGATTGCAGCAGTCCCGATTTACCAGGAAATATAGACATACACTAAGTGTTAAAAAAAAAAAAAAAAAAAAAAAAACCAAAACAATTGAGCAAGTTGCTAAATAGGACAAAGGAATTAGCGGATCACAGAATGTATATGTAGGAGCCAAACAGGGAGGTGAGCCTGAGAAACACTGACTGTTTGTTGGCAACATCTGATTCCCTAAAGTAATTATAAATGGCCCTTTTCCATGATGTACAAATGTTTGTCTGTTACCTTCCAAAGAGTGTATGGGGATAGAAGAAGGGGACAGAGAAGAGTATAGTTTCTCTGAAATTTCACATTTTGTTTGCACTTATTAGAGAAAATAAACTGAAAAAAGACAAATCTTTGGCTAAAAGCAGAAGGTGAGTAATGAGGAAGAAGCCCTGAATTGCACCTTGGCCGTTTAACCTTGTTCCTTATGCTTTGTTAATAAAAACAATCACATACCATAGCAACTGCAACAACTTACTACATATGACCATATGGCTCCACTCAAACAGCAATATAAAATGTCAGAGTTAAAGGGAATGCATGTTTCTCATTAACAGCCTGATTTTCCTGTTTATTCTCAGTGTTTTGGTGTGGGTTTTTTTTTTTGTTGTTGTTTGGTTTTTTGTGGGTTTTTTCTTTTTTCTTTTTTCTTTTTTCTTTTTTTTTTTTTTGCTAATGTAAATTATTTTTCTCTTCTTTACGTTCTGGGAGGGGGGCATAAGAACAGCTGATCATTGTAGAAATTTCTGTGCTTTCTTCCAGCACTATGGGATTTTGTAGCTACTAAGAGGGTCCAACAGCCAGCTGAGAAAATAGGCTCAGTCCTGCTGTGGGGAGAGAACAAAAGAGAGGCATCTTTCAGTGTCTTCATCTGTTGCATTTGATCTAAATCCTTAATCCTCTTGGTACCTTTGCCAAGTCCTTGAATTCTCCTGGTGTTCCAAATGCACGTGTTTCTTTAATGGGATTCCTAAAACACATGTCAAATCAGCTGGGAAAGAATGCATCACACAGCTGAGGAATTCTCTCTTCGGCCTGTTCTTAATGATGCCCCTTTAGCTTGCTCACTGTAATGTAAAAGCTAAAAGAACCCTGGGAGGATGGCAGCTACTCTGCTGAAGGCCTTTCAGGAAGTATCTGCTGAGAGACAAGAAATCCCCACAGGCCTACTTGCATTCTCATTAAAGATTTCCTGAAATAAGATCAGTACATCAGATTGTCCAGTGATGTTTTTCCTTCCAGTTGGCAATAGCTGTTCCTTTGGTTCTGTGTCACAGGCCAACAAGTGACAGGAACAAGTTTACCAATAGTTCAATTGTTCAATGACACGAGAGTAAAATAGCCCACGGCACTCACCAGAATCACCCACCAGGCAACAAGGTGTTTCATGTTTATAACTCCTTTACTAGCTTCTGATTTGAGAATGTTGTTTTTGTAGAGTTCTCATTTTTCTGGAAGATGTAAACATGGGCTTTGAGTCTTCCAAGAAAAACCTTGGACAATATCTAGAACCCACTAACGTTAGTGGGAATATTTCCATTATTTTCTGTGGGTTTTGGATTGAGCTCCTCATTTGTTAATTTTTAGGTCATGACAATTTACTTTAGCACTTTTAACTATAGGCTCGGGGTAGTCGCATTAGTCTGTAGCGTCACAAATAACAAGCAGTCCTGTAGCACCTTAAAGACTAACAAATGCATTAGGTAATGCGCTTTTGCAGGTAAGACTTCTTCAGATTATTGGAATAGGCAATTAGAATCCAAGGTTTATATAGCAGGGAGACGGTGGGGGAAGGAAGGAGGGGGAAAAAGGAGAAAAAAACTGTTACTAGTAGGACCTGTAAGTGAAACAAATTAAGTAAGATGTTTGTTGTTTCTGTGAATATCAAAAGTGGGGTAATTGCCCTTGTAATGCATAAGGTAATTGAGATCTCTGTTAAGACCTAATTTAAATGTGTTGAATTTGCAAATGAGTTCTAATTCAGCTGTCTCCCTTTGTAATCTCGCGGTAAAATCCTTCTTCAGAAGAATGGCTGCTTTAACCTCCCTGGACATTCAATAATGGATTTAAAAGTGTTCCCCTGTAGGTGTAAGTGCATTCCAATTCCTGATGTCGGATTTATATCCATTCATCCTTCGGCGCAGAGACTGTCCAGTTTGTACAATGTTCACAGCAGAGGGGCATTGCTGGCACATGGTGGCATATTTCACATTGGTGGACATGGAGGTATAGGAGCCCCTGATGGTGTGACTGATGTGATTAGGTCCCATGGTGGTGTCACTAGTGTAGATATGTGGGCAGAGCTGGCAACAGGGTTTGTCGCAGGTATAGGTTCCTAGGTTACAGTTTCTGTGGTATGGTGTGTGGCTGCTGGTATTTTCTTGAGGTTGGGCAGCTGTCTGTAAGAGATGACTGGCCTGTCATCTAAGGCCTGTGAGAGTTTTTTCCTCTCCACTACCTGCTATATAAATAATGGATTCTAATTGTCTACTCCAATAATCTGAAGAATTGGGTCTTACCTACGAAAGTTCATTGCCTAATAAATGTATTAATCTTTAAGGTGCTACAGAACTGCTTGTTACTTTTCACTAAGTGTACTGCTTGGTAGATTTAGGAGGAATTATCATACATTGCAGAACATTGATTGCTTTTTTACAGTAGATTCATCAAAGAAGAACCAAGGAGATTTTTGAGTAAGGGACTTCCTGATTTATGCAAATTTGAACTCAGGTACCTAATGATATTTTTGTGCACACTTCCTTACATGGAGGTAATGTCTCTGACAAAGCTTTGTGCTGCACTACATTCAAGTTGTAAGGCGAAGGCATTGTAGAGGAGAATTTCAGCTTGAAGTTTTACCTGCAGCTGTTGTGCCTGAAGTGTGATCTGTAGATTGTGAAGTATTCTGAGGGAGAGGAGAGTTTTCTGTCTTCCTACAAAGAGGTGTTAGGCCCAATTCTGCACTCATTGACTTTGACATAGTTCTAGTGACTGAGGACTTGAGTGATAGCAGGTGGGTATGATGCTGCACGGCCCACTTGCATACTGCAGGATTGGAATCTTGTTCCCCACCAGTGGAACAGAGAGGGATTGGCCATTAGTCAAATAGTGCTTCCAGCTGGGACATTGGAGTGGTCCTGCAATGCCTCTGTGAGATGCTTTCTTTTGTTTGTTGTTGTTTAGAATCTCTCTTTTTTCAGTGTGCCTTAGGAAACTCTCTCTTTCCACACACAACCTCCCAAAAGAGAAACCATGCCTGCCTCAGAGAGTTGGGAAATTCCCAGAATGCTGGAGTTTGCATTTACATTATTTGGCTTTAATTCATTTGAAGACAAATTAATCTTTTTGCTTTTAGTGACGATTTAATTCTTAGTGTTATACCTGCAGACAGATCACTTACAAGTAAACATTTGTTTTACAGCCTACAAGAACATCCTCAGAAAGCATTTATTCCAGACCAGGTTCCAGTATTCCTGGCTCACCAGGCCATACTATCTATGTAAGTATAATTTCAAAATTAGTAACCCTTTGCTTTGCTAACAACTAGGTAAAAGCTGGGATTTTAAAATATCCTCTAAGGACTTTGGAAGGCCAGTTTCATTAAAACTATGGGAATTGGATACTCTAGTGCCATAAAATAAACCAGCAGTCATGTAGCACTTTAACGACTAACAAAATAAATTTATTAGGTGATGAGCTTCTGTGGGGTAGACCCACTTCTACAGCTCTGGAAACACAGAACTGGCATAGGCATCTTTGTAAATCTCAGACAGACAGTTTGCGTAGGAAAGTTGTTGTAAGCTACACTGTGCCATAGTTGTTTTCCCATCTATTCAGTGTGGCTGCCAGGTGTATTAGGTTGCTCTGTGAGAACCGACAGAACCTTATTCCACTTCTAGCTGGTTTTGAAGGAAAAAAAAAAAAAGCCAGGGGCAAAAGGGCTAAAACCTCAAAACAGCTACTGCCCAAAAGAGGATTGTATATGTGCACTACTCCCTCTCCTGCCCAGGGCCATTGGCCCTCTGCTGCTAGAGTAACTTAGACTTGGAGAATCTTTGTCTTCCCTCTGGTTGCTGCCCTGCCTAAGAAGTTTATAGGTGTGCTGCTGCCTCTGCCTAAGGAACTTCTTTAGCTCAACTGCTTTTAGTGCTGAGGGTCCTGGTTCCAGGCTCATGGGCAGCCTGAGCTGGGTCAGTTTCAGTCACATGCAATGGAAGTTCATCTTTGTCCCAGAAGAGAGGAGCCTGTGCTGCTAGGACAAGGCAATTTGGAGGAAGAGGCGAAAGCCTAGAGAAATTAGGTGAATCCTGCCCACTCTTATAGGCCATTTCTACACTTCGAAGAAAGTGGCATGCTAATAAATGGCCCAAAATGTGCTAATGAGACGTGGATGCAAATTCCCCATGACTCATTAGCATAAGGTCACATGATTTGGAGTCTGGAAGACTTTCTTCCAGACTCCAAAACACTGTTTAGAAGTCTGGCCCCCAGGGGGTCTTCCGGAAGGAAGTCCTTCTTCTGGAGGCCCCTTCTTCCCAAAAATATTTAGGAAGAAGGGGCCTCTGGAAGAAGGACTTCCTTCCGGAAGACCCCCCTGGCGGCAGTGCTTCTAAACAGCATTTTGGAGTACGGAGGAACATCTTCCAGACTCCCAAATCGTGTGACCTTATGCTAATGAAGCACAGGGAATTTACATCCTTGCCCCATCAGCATAATTCAGGCCATTTATTATGTGTAGAAATGGCCATAATGTATAGCTAGCCCCTGTTTGCCTACACATCCATTAGTAGGCTCATAGTCGCGAAAGGCTGAGGATTTCTGCCAACGGTCATTGAATCCTGCGGAGAGCAACTTGGATTTCTCCGTGTTGTATAGCTACTTGCTTTGCTATACTTTGGCATTTCTCAAACATTTTCTGTATCTTGAGCTTGCCTGCACTAGAATGATTTGCCACTTTAGATACACTAGTATAGTTAGAGCAGGAACCCCTGCTCCCCAGAGTGGCTGCAGTTTCACATGTAGAAAAAGGCTTCTGCCAGTATAGCTTATTCCATTAAGGCTTTGTCTACACCACAGCATAAAGTCAGTTTTAAAGCACTTAGCTTGATTCAACAATGTGACTCTCTTCACTGCAGATACCATTAAGTTAATTTTAAGGGGTGCTAAGATCGACTTTCTTGCCCCTCCCTGCCACTCCCAAGTGGTAAAGCTCCAGCTTTGAATTTTAAAGGTCAAATTAATGCAGTGTGGAAACAGTGCTACTTTAAATCGATTTTATTGGCCTCCAGAGGGGTCCCACAGTGCCTCGTGTGTGTGTTCTGGCTTCTCTCACCTCTGCTGCTCTCCAGATGTGCAGGAAGTGGGTAACAGGAAGCCTGGCCATTTGAATTCAGCTTCTTTCTGGCCAGCGTGGTGATCACATCTAGCCATGATTCCTCAGGGTCACAGAAGAGCCCCAGTATGGAGCCATCAGGAGAGCCAGGATCTCATTTCTGTGTGGGTGGATGAATCTGTGCTGCGTAGACAGCAAGGACGCTCAGCAGTACCGGGTGGAAATCAAGCTCCACACACACTCAGAGGGCGCTGGCTGTGCAGACCATGCCTGCAGACAGCAGCATGTCCTGCATGGGGTTGCAGCACTTGAGAGGGCTTCTTCCCTGTGCAGGATTTAACAGGAGAGTCCGAAAAACTTGTTTTCTTTGCTTCACATTTTATGGGGCTGCCCACCACCCAAGCTGCCATGAGGCGGTTTCATTTTTCAGCGGTCGCTGCTGGGACTGGGCTTCATTCTGTCCCTTTCTAAAGAATGACGACTTTTAAAAATAACCTTGTTACCAATTGTCTTTCACCTCCTTGGGGCAGTTCAGGGAGCACCCTACTGGTGCCATACACAGCCAGTCACACAGCCTGGCTCAGGAATCACTGGGACGGCAGCAGAATGTGACTGGCGGACATACAGAGTACTTTCCCTTCCCAACGCATGTGGCTCGGGAGAGGATTTCCTGTGAAGGAATGGTGCTTGTGGGCTCGCTCTCTCTCCCTTCCTTCTCACACACAGGCAGTTGAGCTAGGGCTTCTTTACCAGAAGAGGCAAGGAAATCCCTGAATTCTTGCCTCAACTTTCCTATCTTCTAATGCTTCCTTAACTTTTCCTCCTCAACTCAAGCCACTACTTCTGACAGAATAATGGCTCCTTGGGGCAACCACTAGACGCCAACACCCTCTGGGATTCTTTCCTTCTCTTCCATTTAGTCTTGGGGATTCGTGATGAGTCTGGAGCTAATACTTCTAATGGTCTCCTCGCCTCCTGTTGGAGATATCAGTGTAATGACTCCTTCCAGGAAGCTACCCACTGGAAACCAATGCCCTCCCTAGAGTGTTCTTCACTTCTACATGGTGACGACTCAGAAATTTCTCTCTCTAATCCAAAGCTGGCTCTTTCAGGCAGATGCACTACCACAATGCTACACTTTTTTCATTGTATCTTTTCTCCTTGTGAATATAATGAAGTCTTTCACTAGTCGCATAGATTCCTGTTTGGTGTATTTTCACTGGGAGAAGAGAGGCTAACTGCTAGAAACCAACACCCTCTGTCTTTCCTTCTCTTCTTCCTTTAGGCATGCTAACCACTAGGCACCAATGCTCTCTGGGATTCTGTACTTTTCTTTTTCGTGACATTGTATGTTTTCTCTGTGCGAATAATATGAAATCTTTCACTGGTCACATAGACCCACTTTCAGCCATTCAAGTTTGGTGTATTGTCAGCCGGTGGCGTGGGGGGGGGTGGGGACTTCTGAAAAATGGCTCTTCTTCACTTCTGTGTGGTGATGGCTCACAAATTTCTCTCTCTAGTTCAAACCTGGCTACGTCAGCCTCTCTCTCTATCTCTTCACTTATATTTAATGTCAAAGTAAAATATTTTATAAAAGCTGCCTCTTTCCATAATGTGGATGAATCAAACAATTTCTATCATCGGTGAAAGAGACTTCTGGAAAATGTCCTTTGTTTTCAATGGCGGGGGGAAGAAGGGCAATGCAGTCGGAGAAGATGACATCACACACTCACTTGTGGGGCATTTTTTCCCATAATGCACCAGCAAAAAACCTGAAAATGCAATGGGGCTGAAGGAACTGTGGGATAGGTGCCCACAGTGCACTGCTGCAACAGTCAAACTTTAGCATTTAGTGGGGATGCACTAAGTCAACTTTGTGAGCAGGTGTGGATGCTCAACTTTGACCATGAAATCTAGTGGTAAAAAGTCAACTTTAATAAATTCGATTTTATTTCATAAAGTAGATGCAGCCTTAAGGAGTGAAATAAGCCATACTGGTATCAGGCCTCATTATTATGGTATAAGTGTGTTTACATTAGGGGCTGCTTATGTTGGAAGTTACTGTACTTCTCCGCAGCCCATGTGGGTATGTTGTTATGCTCAATAAAATTTTACCACTAGAACAGAGAATTTGGTCCTGGGGGAAGAGTTCTTGAGAAATACCAGAAGTGTCGAGCCTTGCTGAATAACGGGGCAAACACTAGGGCTGTGGATGCGCTCGCAAATTAAAACTTGCCGCGCATCCACACACAAAATACATTTTTTGGCAGTTGATTGACAAAACTCGGCACTTCTGTCGACAACCTTCTGCTTCTCCCAGATGAGGAAGAGTGCCTTTGTCGACAAAGTATCAGAGAAGTAGCCGCATTAGTTTGCGTCTCCAAAAAACAAGAACAAGTCTGTATCTGCAAAAAAGCAAGAAGTCCTATTGCATCTTATAGACTAACAGATATTTTGGCATATAAACTTTTGTGGGTAAAGACCTGGACTTCTTGTTGTTTTTTGTCAACAAAAAAGCTGTGGGGATGCTTTGGGGGGCCTTCTCTTGACAGACAGGGCTCCCAGAACATTGGACAGCCCTAGCTGCTTGCTTCCGATTGGCTGTTTTGTCAAGAGAGCTGCCAGGCAGTCCAGTTGCTCTGTCAACAGAGCCGCTTGCTCTTTTAATCCACTTTTAGCGTATGGCCACGCTCCGGTCAACAAACATTTCATCGGAAAATCTCTTCCAGCAGAAGTGTCTGTCAACAGATGCTTCTAGTGTAGCCAAAACCTAGGATTTTTGCTGTGCTCCCTTATTCTGATGAGTTAGTATTCGCAGAATAACGTGAGTGCCCTGTAACCCCTTCCTGAAGGACTTCTTTTCTTCAGGGTTTTCGAAGATCTTGCTGGATGCATAGATCTCGCAGTGCATCCGTTTGTTCCCATGAGGAACATATAGCATCCCAGAAATCAGAGCTGGAAAAGCCTTATTAAATCATCACCAAAGTGGGAAAGCTCCCAGCATTTTTAAAGGAACGGTAGTTGTCTGTTTTTATTCATCTTTTGCAGTAGTAACCCACCTGGGTATCTGTAGAAATTTACCTAGAAAAGTCCCTATCTTTGTAATCCGTCTCAGAGGGATAGCAGTGTTAGTCTGTATCTTTAAAAACAATGAGGCATCCTGTAGCACCTTAGAGACTAATTAGGGTTACTCATTTAAGCTTATGCCCTAATAAATCAGTTAGTCTCTAATTTGCTACAGGACTTTTCATAATCTGTGCTATTCAGATTCCAAGCCTAAGAAATAGAGGCGAGCATCAAAAGAACATCTAGAGGGATCACAGGGTGTATACTGTATTTTGAGACCTACAGGATGCAGACACACAGTAAACCCCCGCTTTGCATGATTTTGACACACACGTTAATCACATTAACAGGAATGTCAAAACCCCAGGCTCCAGCCACCTGCTTCCCCCAGCTGGGTGAAGCAGGTGGCTGGAGCCTGGGGGGACAGTTCTTCCCTCTGGCTTTCCCCAGCTGGGCAAAGCCAGAGGGAAGCCGCAGGGCTGCTCCTTTCAGTGCTCCACCGCTGGCTCCAAGTGCTGGAGCCCGTGTCGGAGCACTGAAAGGAGCAGCCCCGTCGCTTCCTCCAGCTGGGAGGAGGCGGGAGGTGACGGGGAGAGAACCCCTCAGCCCCAGGGAGCCAGGAGCCAGTCAGTTTCCCGGCTCCTGCAAGCAGGGGGGATCTGGGAAAGTGGCCAGGTGCTGCTGTGCCCGGCTCCTGTGGGCTTGGTGGATGAAGGAAGAGGGAAGTGGGGTGTGGGGAGCTGCTCAGCACCCAGGGAGCCAGGAGCCTGGAAAGTGACCAGGTGCTGCTGCATCTGGCTCCAGGCTCCCAGGGGCTTGGAGGAGGAGGATGGAGGGGTCCCGACCCCTGATTTATGCAAAATTTGAGTTACATGAGGGTTGCAAGCCACATAACTCGGGGGTTTACTGTACTGATGGTTTGCAAAGTATGTGGAAAAATTGACTTAGAGGTCCAATCATGTATCTGCTCTAAGCACTGCTAGTTATGCTACGCACGGTACTGCAGAAGGAGCAGCCAGTAAATTACACAGTGCTGGTTTGAAACCAGAGTAAAATCTGGAGTTTTTGCCAACATGCTGATATGTGCAGCTTCAGAGCCTCAGGCCAGCTTATGAAACTCACCCCTTGTTATCTGCTTTCTGAGGCCAACTCAGCATTACTCCTCTACCTTGGTATAAAACTCTGTTAAATTTCCCTACATTAACAACATCCTGATACAAATGAGTGTGTGTGTGTGCATGACCTTTAGTTAAGTCGTTTTTGTTACAGTCAAACAAGTTTCAGGTAATTTTTGAAAAAAAAAGCCATTGTTTAATCATTTAAAGTACTTTTTTTAAAAACACAAACTAATTTTAAAATGCAGCAGCTTGAAGAGTTGTATGGGAATTACTAGGCCAAGTGGATTGTAAAGGGGGAATAAATGTTATACAGCTCAGAAAATTTACGTGTCACGTGTCTGTCTCTAGCATGAGTGAAAACGAATCTGAGTTGAAACTGACCAATGTAATTTTACTGTTCAGCTTCGTGAAGTGCACAAGGTGTAAAAACAACATAAAAGATTAAAAGAAAATTAGATGGGTCAGAGTATTTAATGTCTTATCAGCATCTCTTGGCCATGTTCACAGATACTGTCGTGACGGATGCCAAATAAAAAAGTAGAATGATTGGAGTTTTGTTTGCTTTCTGTTTCATTTTAGGGTGTTTTTTCCGCTAATGTAAGGAAGGTGGGCAGGGGCTTTCCCTCTTCAAAATACCATGTGTAAGCCTCTCAACATCTGTATGAGCTACGCAGCCAGTGTTGTTTATGCATGTTTTGGTGAAGTGACTTGCCCAAAGCCACTCAATGAGTCATTTGCAGATCTGGGATTTCAAACTGAGGGTTAGGAACCATGAGCTCCTATGTTCAGTCGATTTAGAGCTTGCTGTTTCTTGCCTCAACTCTCAATAAAACATTGTGTGCATCAGAGGAGGCATAATGGTCACTTTATGCATTAATGGAGTGCCAAGAAGGGTTTAAGTGAAAGCAAATTCCCCAAAAGCATGAAATTATGTAAAACAGACATTACTAGTGCATTTGTGTGTGTTAATTTATCTTCTGTCTTTGACCTTCAGGCAAAAGTAGACAATGAGATCCTTGATTACAAGGATTTAGCAGCTATTCCCAAAGTCAAGGCCATTTATGACATTGAACGTCCAGACCTAATTACTTATGAGCCATTCTACACTTCCGCCTACGAGGACAGACAGGAGAGACAGAGTCTTGGAGAGGTAATGAATTCATGAGTGACCCGTTCTGTTGTACGCTGTCATTCAGAGCCAGTTACGCTTCTATCCTCTTTTGAAACAGTTTGTAACTGACACTATTCAATGCTGTTGCTGCTGCTGTTCGGTTCAAGTGCTTGCATCTATCTGATTTGTGTTTAAAGGAAAGAATTGTGATGTTGATTCATACTTCACATTTCGTCATGTGGCCAGCTGCAGAAATAAGCGTATGACCGCGTTGTATCTCCTACCTTGAACTAACACTGGCAATTAATTAAGAGGTGGTGGGATGTGGTTTTTGCTTCATCTGTATTCATAACTCACATTAACTCTTGGATGGCTGCTTCCAAGCTTAGTGCATGAGGAAAACGCAATTCCAGTACTGTGTCACAAACCAGGTATGTTTCACTTTAAAGCTCTGACGTTCCCAGTGAATTGTCAGGGTTCCAAATGAATATCACAGCTTTGTGTGGCAGCAGTATGGTTAATAACATTGGGACTTTGGCACATATGTCTCACGTGGAAACAGAGGCCCAACGCATTTTTCCAGGCATGAGATAGAGCCAGATGAGCCATTATTCACCTAGAAGTAACCAAGAAGATGCATTGACTTGCTCCATAGAAGCAATTCATTTCTGTATCTGCTCTTATACTCTGATTCAGTAAGAAGAGGCATTTGGTCCCTCTTCTGAAACTTGTGCTTTAAAGGGAAGGCCTGTCAGATTGCAGGTTTCTTTCTGTTCCTCCAGGTCCCTGGTGGGCAACCTGCAGCCTGTCGGGGTTCTATGTACAGCATGCGAGACATTTTGTTTTCTGTTGCCCACATGTAGGATTGCCGGATTCTGCTGGTTTTCATCCATGTAGGTGGTTTTCCTACAGTATTACTAAAGTGACATGCAAATAAAGTGAGGGCATGTGAAATGCGGTGTGTGCTGATTGTGCACATCGTCGACTATAAAAGCCGTCTATTCCCGCTGCATCCAATGAAACTGCTCCTGAGATTCAGCTGGCACACCCCTTGACTCCTAGATATATAAGCATAGTTAGCAAAGCTACACTGTCTTGGTTACAACAATCTTGAGGCCCAGTGAGATGAAGGAGGGGCACTCGTGTGGCCCACTCACTGGCCTAGGTTGCCCATTGCTGCACCAGGCTCATAAGGGCACATTGCTGGTATTTCCATCCCACGTTTGATTCTAAGTAGATTGGTCATTTTTGGCCTCCTGTGGAAGTCAAAGGCACTTTCTGAAATGACTCTCTAAACAGACAGTGGGCCCAGAGCCGCTCACTTCTATCCATGCAATCCCCGTGGTTCCACTGGGTGAAATGGAGAGCAGAATTTGGCCCACTATTTCTGACCGCTTCAGAGCCTTAGGGGGAACCAGCCTTCCACAGCCAAGCAAATTGTGTCTGTTCGGCATCTGTGGATACCACCATCTCAGCAATTTTTATGCCAACCATTGGCAGAGCATGTTTCTTCCTTCTCTAACAATATGGAGGAAATGAGCCTGACCCAAAGTGAGCCTTATTTTTCTTACACATGGGGAAAAGGGGCTGAGGTGGAGAGATTATGTAACTCCTTCAAATTGTGGGAGACTTTTTCAGAGGCACAAGTGGCATTTAAGCAAGCAACTCTGTGTCTTTGGAAATCTCCTGCATTATCAAACCAGTGTGTAGGCTAGCTGGAACATGCTAGTCATGATCACTACGGGCTATTGTGTTCATATGTGTGTGTGCCTGTAAACTACAAAAGTTGAGAGTGCAGAGGACTGGACAGCTCAGGAGCTAGGTTATGAATCAGTCATCCTTTTTTTCATCCAGGTCAGAGTTGAATCTGACTGATGGCTCATTGGAGGACTGTGTGAAATGAATCTGTGGTTTCCGACCAGATCCTGGAAGACATGAGCCCTCATTGCAAAAAACCACTCTCAGAATCAACACCAGTTTGCCCCCGATGGCCACAGAAAAAGAGGCCTGAATGGATTAGGAGACATGAAGTGCCTCTCTCCCTGGAAGAGGTCAACATCCCTTTGATGCTCTTTGACAAAGCAGCATGGTAGCAACATGTTTGCAGCTGCCCACATGGCACCTGTTCTGCGGATAAACGAGAGGCTTCAGAGATGTCTCTTCAATCCAAAACCCATCAGCAGCACTCAATTCACTTGCATTTTTAGAAAAGGAAAGTAAAGTAAAAAACACAGAAATGAGGCAGTAGTGGCTAGTGGGAGTCAGGAGACCTGGGTTCTGCTGCTGACTTCTGTGTGACTTTGGGCAAATCGCTTCACTCTTTGTACCCCTGTTTCTCTTCCCAGCCCTTGTCTGTCACTTTCTAAACTGTGAACTCTTCAGGCCATCTCTAGCTGTATGTTAGTACAGTATCAAATACAGTAAGACCCCAGTCTTGGCTGGGGCTTCAAGGTAGTAGTGGTTAATCACTATCATTAAGAAATAAGATACATACAGGCGTGGAGAGGAATTGCACTCTGTATGGGGAAAAAAAAGGTTACACTCTCCATTAATCTCATGATACATATTTCCAATCAACCATATCCCTCTTCGTGGAGTGTTTGCTTGGTATTTGTGTCCATTTTAATCATCCATAAATGTTATGCAAAAGTGTAAGGAAAGGTTGTTTAGAATGTAAATCAATTTTTCAATTAATGAACTTTAAGATGTCGTAAACCATCCAGAGAGTCTAGTGTACTGACCTTTACTCACTCAGGGCTAAAACCGTGATACTTAACTGTGGACATCTCCCATTGATTTCATTACGAATTGTACTCCATTAAGGACCACTGCACTTGGCTGCAAGAAAGCAGTGATTTGCACCAATTTATCACTGACATGCTGTTAAATGAAGGTTGGCAAACATTACACTTCCAAGATGTCATCACATTGCACAGACGACCCTCATTAGCCATGCAGCTCTATTATGCTTTGGGCACAGTAAATATTTTCAGAGACATTTTCTGGGTAATGAAAACACATTGATCAACACCCTGGGTTTTAAGGTAGACACTAACAGCCACAAACTCAATAAATATCACACCGAATTACTAATTAAATTAAACATGCTAAGTTGACTTTTGGATTTGGAAGGGAGTAATACATGTTTACACTGAAATCTACATTCAATCAAAGCTGTTTACAGAAGTGATCTCACTAAACACGTTGTACTGTGTGTTTCTGGCTAAATCACATGCGCTGTTACTTCCTCACTCGTACTGCCAAGACCAAAAAGAGAAATGAAGAGAGGTGGGTTGCGACAGTCATTAATGCAACATCATCATTCAACACTAAAAAAACAAAAAGGAACTCAATGACCATTTCTCCCAATTTATGACAGTCTATTAAAGAATCTTTTAGCTGAGTTCCCTTTGTTTTCTGCCTGGTGACATTCCATGTTAACATTAAAGGTCTATGTAATAGCCTTTCAAGAAGCCATTACATCCTTTGACAAATAATACTTCTGGTTTCCACGTGCTACAGGAAAGCTTTGCCTGTGTGTGGGTCTGATTTTACAACCCAGTAGTTAATGGGTACTTTGCCATTTATGTCATTTCAGGGTCAAGTTCCATTTAGGGCCATATTCCCAGGCTCGCTCTGATCCCATTTAGGGACCTAAAGAAATGGCCAGATTTCTAAAAGAGTGCAATGTGGTTTTGGGTGCAAAGCTCTCTTTAAAATCTACCCTGTAATGGCAGCCATTTGCCTTGTCAGGCATTGCATTACCACTATCTAAGGCCTTGCTAATGCTGGGTGTACTCATGGTGCCATTCTGAATCAAGTGGTTGCCCTGGTTGCTGGGAAAACATATTAATTTTCTTGGCATGTGTTCATATTTGCGCTGTATATTGACAAGGGCTGTCCAGGGAAGCTGTGGTCTTTCATAATATATACCAGTGGGGATAAATCAGTTCTGTGGGCATGCTCCTAATGAGCTATGTTCCCCTCTGTAGGTTTGTTGCATGTGAATTTGACCCTGATGTTATAAAAATAAAATGATAGACCTCCATTAATCTGCTGTTGGGCTTGAATGGGTTTTGTCACAGTTCTTGTGAAGGGCTATATTTTTTCAACATCCGTTTAATATAATTAAAATAATTCGCTACAATCCCCTCAGACAAGAGGTCGTCTTCTGCACCAGCCCAGAGGGACTTATAGCGGTGCAGGTTAAAGGTACGCGAGTTTTGCTGAGTGCTGCAACCAAAATCCCCTGTTGGGCACTTACCCATGAAGGTTTCACAGTATTATAGAAAGTCTTGTTCACTTGCGTTTATTTTATGTAGCAAACAGAGTTGCGTGCCATAACCTCTTAAAAGCTTCATGTTGTCCACTCTCCACGCACTAAGCGGGCATGGGACTCTGTGCGCTCAGACAGGAAAGTGGAGAGAAACTCTGTGATATTTTCCATCCATCTTGCATGCTCCTTGGCAATGAAACTTTGTCAGGCTGAATTCTTCTCCCCTAAATTGTACAGAAACTCCAACAAAATAAGTAGGGTTAAACTGTGAGTCTCCTCAGAGAAGGACAGAGCACGTGGAACTTTTTCTCCTGCCAAAGGTTCACACACTATATAGAGAGGCATTAGACTTTCTTCCTTTTAACCCATTAAAAATGGCTGTTAATAGCCTTTCTGTAGTCTATTCAGTTTATTCCTTGGTAAATCCTTGTCCTGTATCTGCAGTAAAGAAAAAGAAAAAGTTTTCTCATAGTGCCATCTAGTGGAGGCCAACTAGCTACTAATTTCCAGTGGCTACAGGAGTTAAGCTCCGGGTGGGCACTACTATGGGCATTAACTTGTAAACATAATAGATATACAAGTAGGAAGAAAACTTGTTGTAATATACAGTGAGAGTAGGTTTGTTTGGGGGGGTGTAAGTATGTGTACTGTGGGCTGAACTTGGAAGATGTTTATAAGAGTTCCAAATTCTCAAATTCTCAAGCTATTAAAAAAAAAAATCTCTCCCACTGTAGTGCCCTGATTACTGTGCGAGTTGGGGCTCTTGGCTTTGGGCGCATTAATTGCTGTGGGAGGTTGCTTTCCATGACTTCACCCTCTATTTCAAGAGATGATAGCACTAGTGGATCCTGACCACCTGTTGCTACTTATATCAACACTGTGGTAATCTTCAATGTTTTTTTTTTCTTTAACCCATGTATTGATTTAATAAAGACCAACCAGAAAGTCTAAAGCAGGGGAAATTCTCCCTGAATCAGTGGGGGTTTTGCTGATATCAGAGCTACAGGATCGGTCCCGGAAATGCTAAAACTACTAGTATCCAGCCAATAAAATGACCTATGTGAATGTGGTATAACTGTTATGTATGTTCTAGTCTTTTGATTTTCATCCTATAACTTCAGTACAGTTGTAACTGTTATCTACTGTTAGGTGGCTCAAGGATGATGTTACGTGATGTTTGTCTGAATTAATCACACTTGCTTTATGGTGGCCAGAAATGTAAGCTTCAGAGCCCAGACCCTGAGCAACATGGAAAAAACCCAACTTCAGGGCTGAAGTGGTCCCAGTTTCTCCTATGAGGTTGTCTAAACAAACATAGACATGCTTAAATCAGCATTTGCTGGCAAAGCAGGAGCAACACTGTTTCTGTAACATTCTCTCTTTCGTGTCTTGCAGTCTCCAAGGACGCTGTCTCCTACTCCGTCTGCAGAAGTAAGTGTGATGGAGCCCTCTGGGGGCATATGCCACTGCCGCTTGCATTATTGCTGCCAGGAAGTGCGGTTATTGATTGTTCTAGGCTGCCCAGTCCTATTTGCCATTTACATAGCACAGCTTGTCTGATTATTGGAAGTACAGGAAAATCGAAAGAGAGGACTTTTAGTGCAATCTGTCAGATTGCTGTGGAAAATGAAGCCACAGCAGGATCTGATGTCTGCAAAGCAAAGGCACATTTCAAAGTCTGTACAGCAAAGGTCACTTTCATGAATTCTTCTTTGTTGGGGTGCATAGATCAGTAGCTAAGCTGTTCTGCAGCTGAAGATCTGTCTCAAAGCCTCTGAATACTGTCTGCTACTTACAATTATAATCTTTGTAAGAAAACATTACTGTGGCATTCCTCTAGAGGGTACTGTGAACATCACAGTGACACTAAACAAATGTAAAGATGTTTTGTCAGGATTTAGTGGATGCTCATATATATGCATTGTCACTTATTATGCTTTTACTTTTTCTTAAGTAAAATATACACTAACCACTTCTGTATGTTTCAAGTTCTGTAGTAATTTTATAAACATGTTTATGGTCTTCAGCAGTTATGTTGCTGGGGGAAGAGGGGTGCTTCATTTTTTTTTTTTATGTTCCAACATTCACAAAAGTGACCAGTGGTCTCAAGTTTTGGATGTCACTTGAGAAACATGTAAAAGGTCCTGATTTTTAAGGGGTGATGGCTTAGCACTTTCTGAAAGCTGAGTCATCTTAAGGTTGAAATAATAGTTACGTCTGAAAATTGAGGCTCAAGTATTTACCACAATTCAGCCTGCAGGTCAAAGGGAATTGCAAGGCTCTAGAACGCAGTTGTTAGTCTCTACAGTGGTGGATTCTCTGAGAGCACTTTTGATGAACAAATACATAGGTAGTACTGTAGGATAATGAAACAGATTTTACAATGAAAGGATGTTATTCCTTTAGTAGATGCCATTGACACCTTGAGACCATGGACAGTTGAAACATTGTCTGGAGTTCACTTAAATATTATTTTATTATTATTAATTCTTCTAATGCTCCTTATCCTTCAGGGTTATCAGGATGTTCGGGATCGGATGATTCACAGGTCAACCAGTCAGGGTTCTATTAGTTCTCCGGTGTACAGTCGACACAGCTACACACCCACAATGTCACGCTCCCCTCAGCATTTTCACAGACCTGGTAAGGGCCACTGCATCAATAACTTACGACTTGAAGCCTTGTATTTCCTTACTATGGCATTTAATGAAATAAAGAAGAAACTATTAATTTTTTAGCATGGAAAAGCTAATTGCAATTTTTAAAATTCTCATTCCTACTCATCTTCCTCATTCGTTGACAAATATAAGACCAATTAGTGTATCTTGTGAATGTAATGTAAATTACTCATCCCTTGTTCTATAATGAAATAGAATTAGAAATATTTTTACATACTTGAATGTAAAGCACTTTTTGCTGCATGAAATGCAGGGTAGCTGCTGGTGTTTAAGAAAAACAACACATTTTGGAAACAAGTTTTTTTTGAGGCGACTAGTGATTTTGGGCACCAGAGCCTCTTGATTTTCAGAAAGTGCTGAGCACCTGCCCTCTAAAAATAAGGCACCTTTACAGTATCACAAATTGGGCACCTGAAACTTCAGACACTCTGAATCACTAGTCACTTCTGAAAATTTGCCAAATGGAGTTTCTTAGGAGCCTATTCCGTTGCCAAGGGCTACGTTTAAATAAGTGGGATCCTAAGTTACTTATATATGTAAAATACACAAATGTACATGCTACTTCAGGTTCCCAGTGCGTTCATAATTAGTCATTATACATATGACATTTATACATAGGTTTGCATTTTTACATTAGGCATACTTTTTTGTGCAGAAGTGGGTCTGAATGTTGTTTTTAACATATTCCTCCAGATCTGATGAGGTTTCATGCTATACTGATGAAATAAAAAATCTTTGTAACGAGATTTTAAATTAAGCACTATACTCAGTACAGCTCATTTTCCAGCAGCAGACAAAAAAGTTGGAATTCCAAAAGGCCATCTATATAGTAGGATCTGTGTTTTGAAGAGATCTATGAAAGAATTATCATGTGGTGTTCAAATGGCAGGAAGGGCTGAAAATTGCTGTTTACCATTATCAAAAAAATAGTTCATGTTAAGGATCTAATTTCATGATGTGGGACAAAGTCCATATTGTGTATTACAAGATGCTGACAATGTGGTATTTTTTAAGATGTGTATTGTAGCTAAAACCAAAGGAGACCAACAAAATATGAAAAAGCTGCAAACTTCTGTGTAGTGCTATCAGATCTCTTAAGGTTTTTCACATTTTGTGTTTGCTCTGTTATGGATTTGGACAATTTAGACTTTACTCCAAAGTTTTCTGTGACACTGGGTTTCACTGTTTCAGTTTTAAAAAAAGACTGCCATCTGTTTGTGTCAAGTAATTTCTTTTGGAAAAATCTCTCTCTCTTTGCATATTCCCTAGCTTTCCTTCATTATATAGATAAGCTCAAGCCACAAAGTTTGCATGAGGATCTAAAATCTGCCAAAGTTTGTGGGGCATGGTATTTTGGGGGATTTTGTGTCAGGTCACAGGTACTTTTATCACATTTTTAACTCATTTCCCAACAAATCTGTATTATTCACTTGCTTTCGTTTCATACATAGTACAATTTTCCTTTAGTTTTCTTAATTTTTATCTCCCCAACATGCTTTGAACTAATCATTTGTGCGGCTTTGTAATTTTCTCACCCAGCATTACTGGAGTTGATCAGTTAACACACTACCTATCTCATAACATTGCTGTCAGCAGGAACATATGATTTTTGCATGATTAAGCTGAGTTCCCTTAGATAATTTCTTGCTTTGTCTGGATCCCTGGCAAAGCTTGAGAAAGGAGTGAGTCACTTTGAAGAAGTCCCCTTTTATTTACGCTGTTAGTGCATTGCATTTCTTTAAGCAATTGATGCTTTACATGTTTTGCAAAAGTTTGCAGCTTTTTCCCCCCTGCCCCACTGCCAAACCTGTCCTTTGGAAATTCTTAGAATAGGAAAATCTCTTGCACGGGTCTGGACTATCGTTTGGTTAGGTACTTATCGAATCAGCTGTTTTCTAAATGAATTTACATTCAGAGTTTGTTTTCCCATGGATAGCAGGCTAATTTCTGGTGACTCAATAGCTCTGTATGCCAGAGAATATTGGTCTGAATGGGATGTATCAATCTTAAGTTTGTTTTCGAATACTTCCTATAACTTTGCCTAACATTTTGAACCCTGATATTACTTTAACGTTTTGTCTTCCTACCTTGCAGACTCCCAGTTGTTCTATGCTTTTTCCTCTGAAGCCTCTTTCCCTGCCTCTCTTATTTTTTTGTTTTTTCTTTTTTTTTTCTTTTCATTTTGTCCTGCCCCATGATTCCTTGCTGCTGCAGAGCTGCTGTTTACTGGTGTGCAACGGTGGTTACACCTGCGCACTAGCAGTCTCAGCTCCACCCACAATGATTCCCGCCCTAACTCCCTATTCCGACACCACTTCATTCCCCATGTCAAAGGTAAGGAGTCAGGTCTTTCCAGCTAGTGCCCTGTGGAATGGAGATTTATTAGCATTCGGGCAAAGCTAATAAGATATATCTCCATAAGATGGCCATTGGCTGTGTAGCTCTCAGCATGCCTCAGACTGTGTCATTATACTTACAACTGTGTTAGACTGACATAGCATCTTCTCTCTGAGGAAATATGTCATTTCTAAGGGCCCTAGTTAAAGAGTCAGAACATATACAACGTACAGTAAATATTCAGGAAACATCATCAACTATTTAGAAAAGAGAGGTGCTGGATTTTGTTAATTTCCATGACCGCTATAATCCATATAGGATCGATCATGTTCAGTTTAATTCTTCATTCTTAAAATATCAATATTTAAGTTAAAAACTTCCGGCTAATATTGCCTGGATGAGGTCAAGCCAATTGATTGGGAATGCTAAATAAAAAGCTCTTAGATCAAGTAAAGATCAATGGCAACAAGGAAACTCATCGCTCTAAGTTATGATGGTGCTGATTACTGTCTGACCAAAAGTTGTAAAAAACGTTTTTGTCATCTGAAATCATTCAAACTCTCTTCTGTTGGCTTTTTGAGGGTGTAGGAATTTGTCTTTTTTGCTTCCTGACCCTTTAGTTTGCTCACTGCTGATACAGGTTGAAGCTGTCTCATCCGGAACTCCCTCTTCTGGCAACATCCATAATCTGGCATGATTTTAGTAAGCCAGGTGTCCACTTATGTGTGTGGCCAAGTTTCCTGCAGTCCCATAAAGTTTGTTTCCAGCCGCCAGTCCTGACTCTTAAGCTACGTCTACACGGGGATGCTACATCGAAATAGCTTATTTCGATGTAGCGAAATTGAAGTAAGCTATTTCGATGAATAGCGTCTACACGTCCTCCAGGGCTGGTGCTGTCGATGTTCAATGTCGACGTTGGGCAGCACCACATCGAAGTAGGTGCTGCAGGGGAGCATCTATACACCAAAGCGGTCCACATCGAAATAAGGGTGCCAGGAACAGCTGCAGACAGGGTCACAGGGCAGACTAGCACTTCCAGGGCAACATCTAGCCTCTCCCTTAAAGGGTCCCTCCTAGACACACTTGCAGTGAACAGCACAAGATCCACAGAGCCGACAACTGGTTGCAGACCCTGTGCATGCAGCATGGATCCCCAGCTGCTGCAGCAGCAGCCAGAAGCCCTGGGCTAAGGGCTGCTGCACACTGTGACCATAGAGCCCCTCAGGGGCTGGAGAGAGAGCGTCACTCAACCCCTCAGCTGATGGCCGCCATGGCCGACCCCGCTATTTCGATGTTACGGGACGTGGATCATCTACACATGCCCTATTTCGACGTTGAACGTCGAAGTAGGGCGCTATTCCCCTCTCCTGTGGAGGATAACGACTTCGACGTCTTGCCGCCTTACGTCGATTTCAACTTCGAAATAGCGCTCGCCACGTGTAGACATGGCAGGCGCTATTTCGAAGTTGGCATGGCTACTTCGAAGTAGCCGGCTCGTGTAGACGCAGCTTCTGTGTTCTGTGCTTTTATTTAGCTCTAATTTACCTCTAGATGTCTTCGAAGAGCCCAGTAAGCAATGGGAGTGTTGGTGATGCTGCTTGACAATATTGACCTCCTGTAGTCCAGCAAATTCTCTCATTCAGCACTGATCAGGTCCCAAGGGTGCCGGACGAGAGGGGTTCAACCTGTGCTAACCTCTTTTTCTGCTTCTTGCCGTCTGTGAAAATTGTATTTTATTTTCATTTTTACTGGAGCAGAGGCCAGTCTGTGCTCTCATTTCCCCAGCATTGGTTGGGTGAGGAGATTGCAAATCACTTTATCTGTGAGAGCTCAGTGAAGAGGCAATAGCATGACCTGAGCATGTTTTATATTCCCGTGCTATTTACTTATTCAGACAGCATTGGTGTTACCAATAAAAGAGCTGCAAATAGACTATTGCCCTAGTCTTCAGTTAATGCCACTACAACTCAATCTCCTATTTCTTTCACATACTCAGGTCATTGTTCCTCGTTTTGGTCCTTACGTTTTTGTAGCTATTTTTATTAAGTGCTTCCAACCCTTTACTTTCAATTATTTCAGTTGTCATAGTAAGAAAGTTCTCTTCATACTTAAAACATTGGGACCCTTAAAAATACAAACACTGCTTATTTCAGCATGCAGTTGATCCATCAACTTTGCAATTTCAACATTCTTTTGCTGTAAATCTAAACAAATGAAAACTTCTGTCCAATGGCATTTCTATCTCCTTTCCATTATTGTTAAGAGAATAGCTTTTTCGACAGCTAACACAGGAAAAGTCTCTTTAGATTCCTTCCCAATTTTTTTCAGTCATGTGAAAATAAGAGTGTGGGAGGTTACATCTGTGGCTCAGCTGTCATTCCAGATTACCAAATGGGACTGTTAGAAAAGAGCATATTTCCAAAAAATAAGTTTGTATGAAAAAATAGAAGATTCCACCATTGTGCCAGGAGATTTTGTACACAGAACTTTGGCTTAAGTAAGATTCATTGAGCCAGATTCTTAGCTGGTAGAAATCAGCATAGGGCAGCAGGGGAGTTATTTTGATTTATGTCAGCCTCAGATGTGGCATTTTGTTTCAATTTTAATTTTTTTTTAATCAAAGGGGGAAATAGTTCATTGTAACTGATCCAAAAGAAAAGTAAGTTCCTGTTTTCAGTTGTACATCATGCCTTAATGCCGTCGGGAGGTGAGGTTACTCAACAGCTACTGAAAGCTTGGCGTTTTCCCCAGGACTGAACTCAACCTTGATACTTAGGTCATGGGGAAAAGGGTACAAAATTATTTACAAAGCTCTAAATCCTGCTGAATACTTCAGTTCAGGGCTACAATTTCAATTTTGTAATGGGCCTTCCGTCCCACTAGAGTAGATCCACCGATGTCAATGTAATTATATTTTTGAAGAGCCAGTATAAGTGAAGGGAGGAACAGACCCAAAATACTATGCAAGATTGACCCAATAGAATCTCTGCATGCAGGTCATTTTACCTATAGCCACCAAAAGCATAATGCATTTCCTTTGTAAGCTGTATTCCAGTTAGTCAGGCATGTAATTAGTCAGGCAAAATCCTAAAATAATGAAATCCAAGCCTCACGTGAGCCAGGATTCATAATAGGGGTTAAATTAATTATGTAAATTATCCCTTTTGAGCCATAGCTCATCATAAGCATTGTCCGAGGCTGTGAAAGGCTCATGGGGATGGATGTTCCTTTGTTAGATAGAATCTGGTTGTGCACATCCAATCTCCCTACATTGGGGGTTGGCAATAATTGTCAGGCACCGGGGGAGGCACTCCACAAATTTTGGTAAGCCAACACAGGCTGCACATTTCTACTAAATTAATGGAGTAGGTTCAGAGTCTGGGAGGAAGGTTGGGTGCAGGAGGGAGGTCTGGGCTGGGGCAGCAGCTTTGGGTGTGGGAGTGAGTTTGGGTGCGGGAGCAAGCTTGGGGCTGGTGCAGACTGTTGGTTGAGGGGTGTGGGATTTGGGAGGAAGTAGGGGATTGGGGAAGAGGGTGTAAGGTGCAGGCTGCGGCCAGAAGGCACTTACCACCGGTGTCTCCTGGCCTGCTGTGTAGTGGGGCACTCAGGCACGCTCCCTGCCTATCCTGGCTCTGCACTATGGTTTCATAACACTTCTAGAAGTGGCCAGCAGCTGCTGGCACTTCTCTGCATGCCCCTTATGGGGGCAGGTGAGTGCTGCCCACCCCTGCAAGCACCATCCTCACAGAGCCCGTTGGCCTGTTTACAGCCAATGAAAGCTGTGAGGACAGTGCTGGAGAGGCAGAGGCAGGGCAGAGAAATGCTGACAGCAGCAAGCGGTTTCCAGGAGTGGCATAGAAGCCTGGCAGGCAGGCAGCCTACCTGAGCACCCTGCTGCATGACTGGATGCACAGAAATGTTAGACAGGCCAAATCCAGCCCGAGGACTGTATTTTGTCCACCTGTTTTAAATGCTCATATACTGTACAATAGCACACGTGTGTGTATCATGTTACGCAATGAGGGTGCAGTCTTCCCCCGCCTTACAAGGGTAATTCGTTCCTGGAAAACCCCTCTTAGGGCGAATTCTCATAAGTTGAAAATGTAATTACTGTTAATTTCAATGGGAAAAAATTTTATGCGTTTCTGAGCCCCAAAATGTACACCCATTTATGCTAAAACAACACCAAATCCCATTAAATCGGTGCAAAGGGGTGGGCAGGGCAGAGCAGGGCACGGGGAGGCAGCCCGGCCTGAGCACCACTTAGGTCAAGTGGGGAGGGGGTGCTGCCAGGGGCTGGCCACGCAGGGAGCTAGGCAGGCACAGGGGTGAGGGGCGATACCTCTCTCGTGCGGGGCTGCGTGGCGGAAAGGCCCTGCCGGCGGCAACCAAGGTGGCAGGGGCAGGTGAGCCAGGAGCTAAATGGGAGGAGACGCCACAGATGGCGAGCGGCACTCGAGGCACAGCTGCGCAGGATGGGTGGCGTCGGCCCCCAAGCTGCCTGGGGGTGAGCGGCAGCAGTGGGGCTGGGATGGGCTGCACGCCCAGCATCCACGTCTCACAGAGCAGGGGGGTGATCTACTGCCGGGACTCGGACGAGTCTACCTCCCCGCACCAGACTGCAGCCCTCTTGCAGGGTGTCGCCACCCCCCTGCACGGCCTCTTCGTCAAGACCAATGCAGTTGACTCCATCCCCTCGGTGCTTGCCTACCAGAGCCACCAGCCTCCAGATCGGTCCTCATAAATGCAAAGAAATGCCTCGAAAGCTGAAGTAGGGGTATTTAATGAAACTCGTCGTAAAGTCAAATTCTCGAAACTCAAATGGGCATATCTCGGGGTATGACTGTATATAGTCTGCATGGCTTTTCCCCTTCACATTTCTTGGACATTTAAAATGTGTTGGAATAGAGTGCTTCATGCAGTGCATACAGCGTACCATTCCGTATTTATATGTGAGCTTTCTGCTAGCCAGACTTGGGGTAGAGCTGGGTGTCTGTATTAGATCCTGTATTCTGCTTTCCGCCCGCATGTCCAAGCACCTTCCTTACTGATTTGTTGCACAGCACAAGGGTGATGGCATTAGCTTCTTGGATCTGATGAGAACTCCAAGAATATAAAGCCACTTAGGACGTCTTGTCTATCCCTGCTGCCTCCTATCAAGTGTAGCTGTGGAGAATTGTTGCATGTGGCCACTATGTTTGACATTCAGATGTATCCAAGGGCATAACCCCTCCACCCAGATCACTCCCAAATGGGCACTGCAGCCTGATCCCTGGCTACTATGAAATGATAGGTCCACTTGCCTGACTTCAAAGGTGAAGTGTAAAGTGAATTCCAGGTCAGATTCTTTGTTTTTCATACTGATCTCTAAGGGATGTTATCTTATCCATGAGAACAACAAGAAGTCCTGTGGCGCCTTATAGACTAACAGATATTTTAGAGCATAAGCTTTCGTGGGCAAAGACCCGCTTCTTCAGATGCATGAGTGGGGGCGTGGTTTCAGAGGGGTATTTAAAGAGTGGGGTCCCAGTAAAAGGGAGGGCCAGAGCTGACAAGGTCTATTCAGTCAGGGTGGGAAAGGCCTGTCTTGTAGCAGGTGGCTTCTGGGTACCCGTCTGTCTCTGTCAATCTGTTTCCTCACTTCCTTAGGTGGGTATTGTAGTTTAAGGAAAAGGAAGTGAAAACAAGAGAACACCACTGACCATCACATACAGCCCCCACCTAAGGCCTCTCCAACGTGTCATCAGCGATCTGCAACCCATCCTGAACAATGATCTTTCACTCTCACAGACCTTGGGAGGCAGTTCTGTCCTTGCCTACAGACAGCCTGCCAACCTTAAACAACTCCTCACCAGCTACTATAGATCACAAAACAGTAACTCTGAGCCTGGAACTAATCCCTGCAACAAACCCCGCTGCCAACTCTGCTCACATATTTACACCAGTGATATCATCACAGGACCTAACATTAACCATACCATCAGGGGCTCCTTTACCTGCACATCTACTAATATAACATACGCCATCATGTACCAGCAATGCCCCACTGCAATTTACATGGGCCAGACTGGACAGCCCCTACGTAAAAGAATAAATGGACATAAATCAGACATCAGGAATGGTAACATGCAGAAGCCTGTGAGAGAGCACTTCAGTCTCCCTGGACACTCAGTAGCAGATTTAAGGGTGACAGTCCTGAAACAAAAAAATTTCAAAAATCAAATGGAGAGAGAAATCTCTGAGCTGCAATTTATTTGCAAATTTGACTCCATTAACCAAAGATTAAACAGAGGCTGGGAGTGGATCGCAGCTTACAAAAGGAGCTTCTCTGCCCTAGGTATTAACATCTCCACATTAGACTGACAATGGGCCATATGCCCCCTATCTTACCTGACCTGTTTTTAGCTCTCTTTATACATGCTACTGACATGCTGTTTCCACCCTGACTGAACAGACCTTGTCAGCTCTGGCCCTCCCTTTTACTGGGACCCCCCTCTTTAAACACCCCTCTGAAGCCATGGCCCCACTCATGCATCTGACGAAGCGGGTCTTTGCCCACGAAAGCTTATGCTCCAAAACATCTGTTAGTCTATAAAGCGCCGCAAGACTTCTTGTTGTTCTCAGAGATACAGACTGACACGGCTCCCTCTCTCATATCTGATCCATGTTGGTCCTAGTCGATGTTCCCGCTAATCTTTTTTCCACCCAGATGTGGATTAACTTTTAAGTGCGCCAAGGCACATGCAGCTGTGCACCAACAGTAGAAACATGCTGCCGGCTGTGGGTGCGGGAGGCACTCTGCTAATAAACAGGCCAGCGTTTGAATCTCTCCTGAGTGGCCGTGCCAAGTCCTCAGCTTATAGGAAACATGAATAATATATCTTATTGGACCAGCTTCTGCTGGTTGAAAGGAACAAGCCCTTTTTAACTTACTCAGAGCTCTTCAGGACCTGTAAGATTCTGTCCCTCACAAACAGAAGTTGATCCAATGAAGGATGTTACCTCAACCACCTTGTCTCTGTAATATATGAGAAAATCTAAAAGGAGGTAATTTATGTGCTGAGAAGTGAGGATGTGTGGATGTTCTTTTCTGTAATTTCCACCGTTCTGGTGTTCGTACAAAAGGAAGTATTTCCTCACGCAACATGAGGTCAAACAGTGGAATAAATTGCCAAGGGAGGTTGTGTAATCTCCATCGGCGGAGATATTTAAGAACAGGTTATAGATAGGTGTCTGTCAGGGATGGTTTAGACAGTGCTTGGGTCCTGCCATTGGGTCAGGGGGCTGGACTCAATGGCCTCTCAAGGTCCCTTCCAGTCCTAGTATTCTATTCTATGAAACTGTAGAACCCCTTGCCAGAAGAGGTTGTGAAGGCCAGGACTTTAACAAGGTTCAAAAAAGAGCTAGATAAATACATGGAGGATAGGTCCATCAATGGCTGGTAGCCAGGATGGGCAGGAATGGTGTCCCTAGCTTCTGTTTGCCAGAAGCTGGGAATGGGTGCAAGGAGAGGGATCACTAGAGGATCTCCTGTTCTGTTCATTCCTCTGGGACACCTGGCATTGGCACTATTGGGGCACAGGGTACTGGGCTAAATAGACCTTTGGTCTGACCCAATCTGGCCATTCTTACATACTCCTAGTGTGCATATACCAGCACAGACTCATTTAAACCTGGCCTACATTTATAGGATGTAGCTGTTGTAAAGGCATGTGGCTTTTGTATTGATCTAATCATACCAGTAGAAGCCCTAGTTCTGTCGTTATAGTATAAAGGTCTTTGTAGTGGTATAACTTATTTTGTCTCACCAGACCAAAATAATCCATTCTGCTATGAGGACATTTATTCTAATATAACTGCATCAACATGGGAAAAGGGGTGCGGGGGTTGCTGCGTTAACTATGCAGCATAGACTTGCACACATTCATAGGCAAGACACGATGCTGTAACAATATGTGGAAAGCTCCCATTGGCTGGAAGAAGGCAAAAATTTTGCCCTATCTGCCTAGAATTTTTCAGGGGTCCTCAATAAGCTTGCAGAGCCCACAGCAGACATGTGGACAAATTAGGCCTCTGAGATGAGAGGCATTTTTGTCCATCCCTCAAGGTTTTTAAGTCCTGGCTGGGCAAGGTCCTGGCCGGAATGACTTAGTGGGAGGTTGATCTTGCCTGAAGCACGAGGCTGGACTAGATGGCCTCCTGAGGTCCCTTCCAGCCCTATGATTCTATGATCATTTCAAGAGAAGGCCTGTGCCCTCTCGAAATGTGCCTAACACCATAGTGGTGACTGTAGGCCCGGGGGTACCACACCAGGCAACACACACACCTCGACTCGAGGTCAGTCAGAGCAGCATTCCCAAAAGCCTGCCTGTGTGGCACTGACTCCAGTGTCCACAGGCCCCAGCAGATATTGAAAACTCTAGCAGCTGTGCTTTGGCTTAAGTTCCTGGCTTCCTACTCCACACAGAAAGCCAAGGCCAGAAATCCTTATAGATTGCTGCACAGTGGTTCAGCACAGCCTGAGGAGCAGCAAGCTGGCAGGAGTTGCCCACTATGTCAGTGTGGTGGTTATTCAGAAGCACAGAGACTCTCAGTTATAACTTAATAAGGATCTGGCTGTGGCTGCGTATTGGTTACCCTGTGCCTGGTACTGTGAACTGAGCCCCTTTTTTGACCATAACACACAGAAGTCACCAAAAAGATCTGGAGATGTGTGAACGAGGGCAGATTTGGTCATAGCATCCCAGCATGCACTATTCTGGGAGCCAAGCCTGGGATTCCTAGACTGCGGGCTTCAAGCCAGCGGTGTAAGCAAAGGAAGTAGAAGCAGTAAACAAAATGAATGGTAGCAGGAAGATAAGGAATCAGTGAAAGAAAGGTATATACTGACTGCTGTTCTGTCAGTCGTGGCTCCAGGGGTGGGCCAACTCTGAGCACTTCAAAGCACGGAAGGGGCCAGAATCATGCAGTATTATATCAAAAATGTTCTTGGTTCTAAATGGTGAGCGGCTGATCCCTGAAGCATAAGGGACCTAGAGGAAGAGGATTAGTTAGTGAAAGGGAAAGATCCAAGAGTTAAGAGGAAGAAGGTGTCTCTGAATTCCACTTCAGAGGCGGCCACACCCCAATGGATTATACAGATTAAAACTGCTTCTGGTTTTCTCCTCCTGCAGAGCTCCTGCGCGGTTTGTATTTCTAGTTTCAGTGCTGGCAGACCTAGGCTATGTCTACACTGCAAAAAGAAAGGTATGTTTTTAGCTCAGGTTAGCTACTTGGATTAAAATAGTGGTGCAAATGCTTGCGTTGCAGCCCAGGTTCCCTAAAAGGCTTGAATTCAAGCTGGAGCTGAGTGCTGTGCCTTCACTGCTGTTCTATCCTGAGTAAGCTAACCCAAGTTAAGAATGGACCTTTTCATTTGGGGTAGCCATCCCCTGAAGGGCTCTAGGGTGCTTTGTGGCCACAGAACTAGAACTGCTGCAAGGCTCCAGGCCGGAGTAGCTCCTCTCTGTGTCAGTTATAACTCCCCCACAACCCATTTGAGCATCTCACTGGTTAACCAATGAAACAGCATTTTACATCCCTAGTCCAAAGAGAAGATATAGAGACAATTCATGCCGTAGAATTCCCTTTGTGATGTCCGTTATGTACATCACTCTGGAAGTATCACGCTAAGGAACACTTGCTTTCTGGAACAGCTTTCCCTAGTGCAGTGCATTTCCATAGGGAGACCCTTTTCCCGTGTGGTTGCATGGCCCCTAATACTAGCTGTGGCTGAGGTCCCCTGTCCTCGAGGTTTTGAAAATGAAGCACACTGTAGATTTTACTGGCTGCTGCTGGGGTTTCCCATTCCATCATAAACATGTTTTCCTTTTTAGTTAGAATTTCATGATTTAATTTACCCAGTTCAAAGAAATTCTCCTCAGCAACAAGCCCTTGGTCTGTTTGGAGTGAGGAGAAAAGTAATTGAATTCTGCTGACCCACCTTCTGGTCATTAGTGTTTTGATGGTGTCCTGCAGATCTGGCAAAGACGTTGGACCTCTAGATGTGGTCTCAGAGCTGACAAGCAGGGCGCTTTCTATTTCTGGTAGTCCCACTGTATTCCCATTTCATCCTTATTTTTCCCCCTCACTATGGGTTCTTTACTTTTTTCTTTCTGTCTTTCTTGCAGCTTCATTCTACATAGGTATGTCATGTCTTGATCATGTGGTTATTCTCCTGCATGCAGGGTGGGTGTGAAATTTTTCTCTCAGCATTCCAAAACCTGCATGTTTTTCCTTAACTCAAATGCTGAAATAACAAATTTTGCCATTGCTCTGTCTAGCGAAATGTTGAATGGTGATAGACTTACCCATATATGGCCTCTGTTGAAAGCAGCTTGTGAAAATTTGGGGCAAATACAGTAAGCTCTGTTTTAGCTGGTGTTCATATAACCGGAAATCTGAAATAACCAGCGCCAATATGGGAATGCTCGAGCAACACCACCCCTTGGGGACCAGCACGCTCTGTGCTTGCCCTTCTTCCCTCCAGCAGCCCTGGGGCGGTCGGATTCCCCTGGCTCTGGGGCAGAAGCTGCCAGCAGGACTCTGCACCCTGCCAGCTCCCAGCCCTGGGACTACCGGGGTTCTCCAGACCCCAGACAGGCTCCAGAGGCTGGAGCTACCTGCGGAGCTCTGTGCCCCAGCCAGCTCCCAGCCTTACAGGTGCTGGTGGAGCTCCATGCCCTGGTGGAGTTCCCTGGCCCAGGGGCTGCTGGTGGAGCTCTGTGCCCTGGTGGAGTTTCCCGTGCCCTGGAGCTGCCAGAGCTTCCCTGGCCCCAGCATGCTTCCCAGGGCTGGAGCTGATGGTGGAGCTGCATGCGAAGCCAACTCCCAGCCCCAGGGCTGCTGGGATTCCCCCAGCGAGGCTCCCAGGGTTGGTAGGGTCCCCCCCTCAGGGGATCCCACAGCTGCTTTTAAATACCTGGGATGTATGAACATCCAGCAACCTCCCGGTCCCAGGGTTGCAGGACATGAAAGAGTTTACTGCTCTGTGTCAGAATATGTTCTTGCCCAGCAATGGTTTGTTTTTTTCACTCTGTGTTGTATCCTAGCACATGTATGATTCAGAGCCAGTATAATGTACTAGAAGACTTACCCCAGGTTGCCTGGGTCCTTGACTCAGATAAGTTTTGATTTTTTTCTTCATGTAATTCACTGTTGGGATGGGATGGGGGTGAGGGGTTCATTATGCAGGCTGTCCTGGGAAGAAAGGACAGCCCCAGTCCTCTCTCACTGCAGCAGCTTGGGGCCAAGTGAGAAGCGCCTGTCCATAGCTGCTGCAGCCCCAGCAGGCACAGCCAGAGGAGGGTTTCATATCTCCCAACTGGGGGAGAGCCGGACAGAAGGACAGACAGACAGACACTCTCTGAAATTTGTAGTGCAGGTTGAAACTCTGAAAACTGGGACTTTCTGGTCCGGCAACATCCATGAGGAGTGCACCTCAGTGCCTGGGAGTCAGGCGACAGGAGAGCAATAGGAGTTTGGGTGGGGCTGGCAGCCAAAGTGAGGCTGGTGACTGGGAGCCTGGCTGGGGTCGGGACTGGGAACCTAGCCAGAGCTGGAAGCAGAGCCAGTCTAGAGGTATGGCAACCAGGGACGGGATGTGGGGAGAGTAGGTGGGGAAGGGGGATGGTGATTAGGGCAGGGAGAGAGTGGCAGCTGGTGTTAGGAGCTGAGCCTGAGCAGGGCCAGAATTGGCATCCTCTGATCCAGTTTTAACTCCCTCCTACCAAACTCCTCCCTTTCCATTTTATTAGCAACTGTTTAATTCCAGGTATATCCCATTATCCTGGCACAGCCACACCCTGAATGGTAAGAGGAAGTTGCATGCCAAGTTTGGTGGTCCTAGCTTGAACCATTTAGGAGGAGTTCTTGAACAAACAGACTTGCAGGCAGATGGACAGACACACACATATTTCTAAAATGCATGGGAAGAAGATGATGTGCTGTACCTAGAGGTGCTTTTCTTATTAAAAGATTAGTGTTCATAAACCGTTTTTTCCCCTAAAAGCCATCATTTTCTGAGCCTTTCGGCCGATCAAGCTATAGTTCCGTGTAACTCTTCTCAGCATGTTTTTAGGGACTGTCGTAACCAGGTTCTTAAGTGTAAATGATGAGTTGTAACACAGGACTTTACCTCCTCATATAGCAGCTGCTCTGTAGTAGTATCCAAAGCTTTTAAATAGCACTAGAAGGCTCAGGTACAGAAGAGCTGTGCCGTGTACTGTTCTCTGCAGTTATGGATAGGGTTCCCATCTGGGAGATGCGCATTATTCATCACTAAGGACAGTTATCACTGAGAAGATGGTACAGAGGGAAAAAAGCAGAATGGAAACATCTGTGAAGTAACAAGTGCAGGGAGGCACGGTTCAGTTGAGATTACCAGGTCAATGGGGTGTAATAGTTTGTGTGTTATGTAACTTATTGGTTATACCCTCTAGGCTCCTATACGTGGGATTACCCAGCACAGATCAGTCAATGGGGTTGTGCTCAATAATTTCTAGTCAATGTAAAGAGAAATATAAAGGGGCTACAGTGTATTTACGGAATAGATGATTATTACTAACACATTCACATTCTACCCTCAGCCTTATCCCAGACGTGACAGTCAATGATCTTCAAGACTCTTCCACGCTCAGAGAAGAGGCATAAGAACTAGTGGCCTGAGCGCAGGGTTAATAGGAGGAACCAGAACACCCAATTTTGTTTCAAATACTAGTTCCAAGGGCATCGGTTTTCCCATTGTGAGATGTAGTACCTTAATGCTATGCTGCTGCTAGCAACGTTCAGCCAGTGAAATGACAGCAAAGTGTGAACTGTAAGCTTCCTTCCCAAAACCCATCGTTTTAAACCTGCTTCTCTGTCTGTTTGCTGCAAGAGATTTCGGATTACACTTTCGTATTAAACATATTTCTTTCCAAAATGTACAGCTGCTCACAACCAGTGGGGGCAGGAAGGGGCAATGACAAGTTTAAAATACGTCAAATTAGCTATATATGAAGATATACAATATCTACAGAGCACTAAGCATACTAAAAAGTGGTTTATAAAGTGTGAGTAGAAACTAGTTTCGAGCAGAAGTTAGCCTAACTACAATGGTGTATTCCCCAGAGTGACTTCAGAACACAGTAGAGTAAGACCTCGAGGTACACAAGGGTTGCGTTCCACTCAACCCTCGCGTACCTCGAACCTCACGTAAGTTGGGGGAGGGCTTGGCCGTGGGTTGGGGCCCTTGGATGGAGGCCACCGCTTCCCCAGAGCTCCAGGCTGGGAGCACCTGTGGCAGCCATGTCCCTAGTGCCCATGGCAGGGAGCCAGAGCCTTGTGCACTAGGGGTCGGGGGGTGAGCCAGGCAAGGGAGGGGTTGAACGGGGGGACGGGGGTTGGAGCCCCACGCACACTGAGCCAGCCGTGCGGGGAGGGTGAGCTGGGGCTAACTGCAGGGCTTGGGGCCTGGGCGTGCAGGGAGTTGGGGCATGGGCGTTGTAGGGGTGCCCCAGTCATGCTGCAGGAGCCCCCTGCTGGGGGGACGTGAGCTGGGGCCACGGGGTGGGGGAGTTGGGGCGGGTTGAGCCCGCGGGGGGTTTAACAGGGTGAACCAGTGCAACTGTTACGTGGTGCTGCTCTGGGAAGCAGGGGGACGGGGTTTATAGCCCACCTGGCTGCCTGCAATGGCAAGTTAAAAGCCTTCCCCTACCTTCCCAGAGCGGTGCCTAGCACCACTCTGGGAAGGCAGGGGAAGGGCTCTTAGTCTGCCCAGCTGCCTGAAGCTGTGGGAAGCTAGGCAGGCTGACAGCCCAGCAGCTTCACATTGTGCAAAACTTGCGTTAATGCACGTTTCACGCAAGGTGAAGCCATGTAAAACCAGGGTTTACTGTACTACATCCTTGAGTTGCCAAGCACAGCTATGTCACTTTAAATAATCATGCAGTCTGCTGCTCCTGGCTGATCGTGTAGTTTTCAAAATTAGTAAGTGGCTGAACAAGGCTCAATAGCATCGAATCTAAATTAGAAGAACCACAGCCCATGGACCATCTGATGGAACTGTCTGTAACAAGATAGGTTCCAACGATCAAAGTGGAGTAATACTAGTTTTCATGTGCATTTGAATGGACAAATTTTGTCCATTCAAATCATGTCCCAACGCAGTGTTTGTGTGTCAATTCCGTCATGCGCATAGACAGGTCATAAGGATGCAAGTGATTTCCTCAAGTCCGATAATCAGGTAAAATACAGGAAACATGCCCAGCCAAGAGCTCTAGGTGCCAGCTGAGGGTCACAAGAACAACTGGACTGGAAAATGTGACCGCCTTTGAGAACTACAGTTCCACTGGTCATTAAATTTCAAAGCTCACTTTTCCTTCTCTCTTATTCTCTTTTCATTGTGTCACTTAGCTCTGGCTGGCATTGGTCCCTTCCTGCACATTTGAAAAACTCAGAGGGGCTTGGTTCTCCTTTAGAGTCTACATTCTATAAAGAGGGTGTACAGGTGTTCCATTTTGATTTGCGAGCACCTCTCATCCACTTTATACAGGTGTAAAGGATGGCACAAGGTGGAGAATCGTGGCCTAAGTGTCTTTAGTTTTGGTTAGTGTCCATGCAGCCAGGTGGATTGAAACTTTGCTTTCAAGTCTTGATGTCTGGGATGGGAAGATAAGCAAGTAATTTCTCTGTCTCATTTAGGAAACCTTCAGTGCCTGGGTTAATTTGGTGGATTGGCTGGGCGGGAAGAAGCATTCCAGTCCATAATGAAGACCCAAGTTTAAGAATTTCAACTCCTGCGTAGGCAGGCAAATAGATGTATAGGGAACAGTGTTCTGAGATGGCCTAGGTGACCTAACGGTTCTTTTCCTTCTCTCCTATCTGTGATCCTTTGATTTAGGGAATTGTATTCCAGCTGCCAACATCTGCTTCTACATGCTTAGAAACCAGTTTCATTTTGGGTTTGCATATTAACTACAATACCATATGCCTGTGACTTATAACCAAAACTGTCAACCTCTGTACCATTGCCAAGTAACCTTCCTTTCCTCTCTCCCATCCTGCCTATCTAACCACCAGGCTGCCAACACACAGCTCCTACATGCATGCTGTCAGCACGAATGCGAGCTACTTAAAACTCGACTCCAGTCTGAACGTGAAGGAATATTGAAAAGCAAAGTCAGCCCATGCTAGTCAAGTCTGTTGACTATTGTTTGTTTTTATTTTTTGCCTTAAATCTCTCTATCTGCCTGGAATTTTTCAGTTGACTGCCTTTTGGTTAGGTTTTTATTAAGCTGGCTTCTGTATCACTCTCCCTTCTCTCATTTTGTTTTTTCCATTCTTCTCATTGGAGGCAATGAGCCGTCCAGCGGTCGGAACTCCCCTGTCCCTTACCGGCCAGACAGTCGCCCTCTAACTCCAACTTACGTTCAGGCCCCTAAACATTTCCATGTTCCAGGTAGGAGCTGGTGCTCTGTGTCTTGGTGTCCTGTCATAGTGTAGAATGTAGCCTTTGTCACCTCTGTGTTGTCTCCATTACTTCATGCTGTTTTACTTGGGATGTGCTTAAGGTGTTTTGACTCCTAGGGACTTGCTCCTGAACTTGCTGAGATGAGTCTTTTGTGTCTGCATATATGGAGGAATCGATTCTACCTTTATCTTTCCCTGTCAGTCAACATGTTTCAGCATTATAATGGGTAGTGGTTCAGTGTTAGTTAATATACAGTGAGCTGACATTTAGGGCCTGAGCCTTCTCTCACTTCCCCAAGCTCTGCACTGTGATCGGAAGAATTACTTCTGACTTAGGCCTGCTCTACACTAGGGACCAAAGTCGATCCCAGGTACACAATTCTACCTGTGCCATATGAGTAGGTAGAATCAACATATCAGGATCGACTTTCTTCCCTGGTGTAGATTGGGCCTCTTTGGGTTCGTTTCGGCATCCTTTACTCTATGCGTTAGCCTGGAGTACCAGGGTCGATGGCTGAGCCCAGAGAGATCAGTTTTGCTGCATCTTCACACAAGTGGCAAAAATGATCCTCCAGTGTCCCCCCTCCCCAAGTAAATATAGTAGTGTATCTGGTCTACACTAGGGCTCAAAGTCGATCCCAGATACGCAATTCTAGCCATGCCATTAGCGTAGCTAGAATTCATGTATCGTGATCGACTTTGTACACTGGTGTAGGTCAGGGCAATCCAGGCTCACGCCAATGTACCTTACTTCACACAGCAGTGTGGAGTACCAGGATCGACAGCCAAGCACAGAGAGATCGGTTTTGCCACATCAATCATGGTGTGTCTAATTAACTCTTTTCTGTACAATCACATGATTTCCCATAGAAGGGTGTATAATGTCAGTGTGCCCTGTTCCACAAGGGACAGGCCATTCAAAGTCAAATTTACAACTTTTCAACTGAGGAAAAATGCCCTGTTCTTGTATTTAGGTGGAATGAGGGAGTGTCCTTGTATACTGCTTTGCAGTGTAGGCAGATGGGAATCTATTACATGATTTAAATACCCTTGTAGCATTTATAAGCTTTTATTATTCAAGCAAAGACAGTGGCCCACTAGCATGAACAAAAAATGTCTCTGTGTTCTGAATTTGCTAGTTTAGTCAGTAATAATAGGGCATTGTCAGACAGGATTAACCTTAATTTTCATAATTTCTAAGGTTTCTTTCCTTGATACCAAAGGTAAAGCTGTTTCTCTCTAGAACTTTCGTTGGCCCTGTTATAGGCATTGTATGCTTCTCAACATTTTCTATGACATTTAGCCTAATGTAACCAGAATATATTTCTATGCACTAGCAAATGATTCTTTGCAAGGCCAGTTTTCAGTCCCTGGTAGCGCCCATTAGGCAAATGGAATTCTGATGTTTGGTTTTGCAGCACAGCACTAACTTTGGATCACCTTGCCTGTTGTTTTTGTGAAGAATGTGTGTGTTTTATTTAGAATGAACCTTTGCCTGTTTGTAAATCAGCAGCATCTGTTTAAAAAAATGCCCAGTTCTTGAAGAGGTTGCCATAGAAATACTGTGGAAGGGTTCTGGGGGCAGCAGTTAAAATTTAATGTATAAGGATAATGTTCTGTACAATGTGTGTTGCATAGAAATGCTTTTTTTTTTAATCTATCCATGTTGTGTTTTGGTCGTAGTACAATACTAGTTAACATTGCATGGAGCATCCCTCTGGCCCAGGGCAGTGTAAAATAGTTGGCTGTTCTTCAATATGGCCTACTAGACTGCATGTTCAGTAGGTTTTAACGTGAATTGTAGGTTCACTGCATTGCTTTACACTCAGTCCAACTTGTTGGTTGGAAGGGAAATTTAGCTGATATTGCTGAAGCACAATTTTCCAGACAGTTGTCATTGGGGTTGCTGTCCCCAGATTGCCTACATATTCACCATCAAAATATCTCCTTTGCTTGCATTTCCTCTGTAACCTTTATGCTACCAATAAACTATTATATATTTAGAACGAATGGGTCATGACTTACATGCAACAATGTTTGCAAATAAATGCCAAAGGAGTTCATACCACTTGTTCTGTGACTTTTCACTTGTTCTAGTATTTTCTTGAGTAATCCAACTATATGTAATGCTAGCATTAGCTTTTTGGCTTCTTCTTGTGCTAAGTCCTTGGTTTATTGTGTCTCTTGGTTTGGTGTTGGATTATTTGTTTCTTTTTATTCATAACTGAAGTATTTCACATACTTACACATTTCTGCTTTTTAATTCCACAGATCAAGGCACCAACATTTACAGGAAACCCCCCATCTATAAACAACATGGTAAACCCTCTTTCCTCTCTGTATTTTCTAAGGAAGTCCAGCTAATGAAACATTTGTACAGCATAACATAAAACACTCGGGCTATGTCTGCACTTGCCCCGAACTTTGAAGGAGACATGATAATCAGGACAATGGGAGATTATTAATGAAGTGCTGCGATAAATATGCAGCACTTCATTAGGCTAATTCTCCCCCGTGGCAACTTTGAAGTGTTAGCAGCCTTTCATTAGTAATCTCCCATCAGCCTGCGTATCATGCCCCATTCAAAGTTTGAGGCAAGTAGCAGTGTTTCATATGCACATTGCAAATTGGAAATATTAGTCTAAAATAGCTTTTATTGGGTCAGTTGCGAAGTAGACAGAATGAGTGGAATCTTGGCCCCAGGTGAAGTGATAACCAAACCTCCTGTTGATTGGTATGGGACCAGGATGTCACCTTGTGAATTTTAACATGATTTAGGTACTGTATCTATCCCTCATGGTTTTGAGTTTATTTTTCCAGAGTGCAGGAGTTCATCATGGCAAAACTGATTTTTTTCAGTGGGAGGGTCTCAGCATATGTCGTATTGACCTATGTTTCAGGCAAATAAAGTACAACACTTTGCTTCCACCATAAAGATGGAGATTTTTATTGGGAGAGCAGTGGTCCGAATGCAAATTTGCTTGAAGTGCTAAGAACAAGTAGAGTTTTTGAAGGTCTTGTGGGCAGTCTCTCTCTGCGGAGAATGATTTGACTGTCAAAGCCAGTGGAACAGCTTGGATAGCAAAGCCCATTTGTTTTTTTCCAAATATTCAGTTTCGTTGCTACTTTAAACCTCTTTCCAAGCTGTCCATTGTTTTAGCATTCCCCATGATAACAATAATGATGGGAGCAGCCCACTGATTTGCCACTGCCTGATGATGTGAAAAATGGTCCCTGTTATTACTGAATTAATTCACTCTTGCCTTCTGTTATGAATATAGAGTGTTCAACAGGAAAAGGCTTATTTCTGTTGGTGAAGCACATGTGACTATACTTCCTGAGGGAATTGCATTTGCCTTTAGAGACCCTACACCAACCAGTCTGATGTCTTTGTAGGATTAGATAGCAGATGGACAGAATCATAAGTTTTAGACGAGTAGCTAATAGAGAGCAGCTGAGCTCACAAAGAAAAAATATGGATCTCTAGGTTAGAAACCAAAGTCTCAGAGAAAGACATTTGAGTTTTAGAGAGACTCTTTTTTAAATATCTATATGTATATTTTAAGCCATTTTCTCATTTAATTTTTATTAATGTTGTTTTGGATTTTTTTATGTTTTAATACGTCTTCTCACCCTCCCATTAACATGTGACTGTTTAACCACTGACCTCACCAATTCTAATGCGTAAGTACTGTTCGAAGTCATGCTTTTGTTATCCCCTGACCAGCTTCCCCAGATGTCTCTGTATGTGTTTGCATAGAAGCTCCCATACCTGAAAATTGCCAGCATTCTCAGTACACACTAAGGCAGATGATTTCAAAGTGGCCTAAAGAATTTGCATGTGCATTTTTCATTAATTTTAATTGGAATAAGGACAGCCTAATTCCTTCATGTTGCTTTGACAATCTCAAACTAAAGCCATTACATGTTAAAATGTAATGAATCAGTTATATCTGCTTCAGCTTCCTAGTGGCTTGTAGCAGACCTCTTTCAGTAAAATAAGTGCAGGAATCATCCTCTAATTCAGTAACAAAGAGGAAGCCATGCTAGTCTATGCACTATCAAAACAAAAAGCAGTCAAGTAGCACTTTAAAGACTAGCAAAATGGTTTATTAGGTGAGCTTTCGTGGGACAGACCCACTTCTTCAGACCATAGCCAGACCAGAACAGACTCAATATTTAAGACACAGAGAACCAAAAACAGTAAGCAAGGAGGACAAATCAGAAAAAGATAATCAAGGTGAGCAAATCAGAGAGTGGAGGGGTGGGGGGGAAGGTCAAATGCTACTTGACTGCTCTAATTCAGTGTTTCCCACATGGTGTTCCCTGGAACCCCAGGGTTCCACAAAGTGAAAATAAGGGTTCCACAAGAAAATCCCTCTGCAGCTCCCTGCTCTACAGCTGCTGAAACAGTGGAACTAAATTTAAATAGTTTAACAGCTGGCAGGGCAGCAGGAGAGATCTGGCCATTAAACCAACTGAATTTAGTTCCATTATTTCAGGAGTGGCAGGGCAGAGAGCCACAGAGAGTCCCTTACTTGCCCCACTACCTGAGCTGCCACACCCCTCCTCTGGGTATAGCTCAGCTCACCCCTGCCAGTGGAACAGGTCCATGCCAGCCTTCCTTCCACTAGGCACACGTCACCGCCCGGCATAGGCTCCCCAGCCAGTGCCACTGATGGGTTATTCCCAAGGACAGGTTTGGAGATGACAAGGGTTAAGCCTGGGGATGGAGGACCAGGTTTGGGGCTGAGAGGGGTTTAAACCTGGGGATGGGGGTCAAGTTTGTGGGATGAGGGGGTTAAGCTTGGGGATGGGGGAGTGGGTTTGTGGGATGGGGGGCAAAGCTTGAGGATAGGGGGCGGATTTGGAGGCTGAGGGCTCAGGTGGGTAAAGCCTGGAGGTGGGAGGCGGGTTTGGGGGCTGTGGGAGGTAGAGCCTAGGCACGGAGTTCCACAAAATTCTTTCAAGTTTAAAAGGTTTCTGTGGCCAAATGAAATTGGGAAACACCATTTTAATTCGATGCTCAAAATAACAGAGGATGATATTTTGCATTTTAAGAAGTAACAAGGATGTTTTTAATACAAAGTAAACCACTAGGTATTTTTTCTTTTGTCAACAGACAAAAATCATATTGCACATTCCGCATTACAGTGTTTGTCAAAGTGGGCTGCAGGCTGAAAGCGACTCATGGGCCTATGCCGTTTTGTTACATAAAGGGTCTATAACCATGGAGCCTCATGGCCCCCAGTGGCCCAGTTCACCACTTCCAGCCAAGGGGAACCCCAGAAGCATCAGCCTAGGCCACGCTGCTTCCTGTGGTTCCCACTGGCTGGAAACAAAGCCAGTGGGAGCTGTGATGTTCTGTGGCTACGGACCCTTTAGTTAAAAGAAACAGTGCAGCTTTCCCAATGTCAGCCTGCAGTCCACTTTGAGAAACACTGCTGCATTATATGCATTTGGCCCAGATCTGAATTTTCAATTTGTGCCAAACTACTGAGATAATACTCTGGAATTCCTAATGAGTATTTTTTTAAATATAATACACTGGTAAATTTCAGGTCTGAAAACTGTAGCTCCCTGCCCAATTGATCTGAACAGAATTTAGTATTTATTACTAAACTGAAGCTCGCTGTGAAATCCTGTATTTTGTGCTGTAGGGAGAGCATGGATTTGAGTCTAAGACATGGACAAGGAGAAAAATTTAATTTATTGCTAACTGGAAGTAGGAGGCCAAAAGATCCGTGCAAACACTTTTAGTAACTGAACTTCTATAGAGTACAAAATAGTAATGAAGTAAGGAAAACCATGACACTGATGTAGGCTATAACATAGCTAAGTTCCCCTGATTGCCATCTAGATGCAGCTGCTTTGGCAGCACAGACCAAGTCCTCCGAGGATATCATCAAGTCCTCCAAGTTCCCAGCAGCCCATGCTCCAGCACCCAACGAGATACCAAAGATTGAGACGGACCACTGGCCAGGTCCTCCCTCACTTGCGGCTGTAGGTATGCAAAAAAACAATGAACTAAGTGACATGGATTACAAGGTACATATAAATAAATTAAACTAATAGTGAAACTGTAAGCTCTCGAGGACAGGAGCTGTGTCTACTGCTGTTTGCTCACCTCATAGCACAAAGAAGCCTTGAATCTGATTGGGGCCTCTGGGCACTCCTGTGCTATAAACAATAACAAGGAGAACAGGTCTCATTAAACAGCTTGGGACTGTTAATGTAGAGGTAAACCCACAGAAGAGATAAGTTCCGTGCAATTGGTTATGGATGGTGCAGTGTCTTGATTGCACCATAGAAACCTGACCTCTTTCAGTTATTATTTATTTTGCTTTCTAGTTCTGTGTTAACAGTAAATATACCTGTGAAGAATGTCATTTCTCGGGCCATGGAGCTTTTTCTGTGGCAATGATGAAAGCAATATGATGGAACAGTCATTGCGTAGATACCTTCTGAATGAGACCATGGTAAAGGATGTGTTCCTCATCTACATCATACCCACAGAAAGTATATCGTTCTCTTTCATGTTGTTACATTGCAGATGTCTCATTCATTGTGTTTTCTTTGACCCACATACACAATCTTTTTTTTTTTTTTTTTTTTTTTTTTTAATTTATCTCCTCCTTTGTGCCTGTGATTCCCAACCAGGAGGGATTCTAGACAGTTAACTTAAACATTACTTCTTCAGAGTTGCACAAAGCAAACTCCTTAGGGTGGTTGTTTCAGTTTTGGGTGAAGAGTTTGACACTGAAGTGTTGTACGCTCTATGTAATCATTTATATAACTGTAACAATGGTTAGGAATTCAGGGGTGTGAGATGAGGCACATATTAGGAATGGCTAGTGCAGAGGGAATCAATTCACTAGAAATATCGGTTGCATACAAACTGAAACCTCACAGCCTGTAACATCAAAAGGATAATTCCTAGATGTTTTAATCTTTCATTTTAACACCAGTGAGAACTATCAACACAGCGTGTTATGTGTGGTGAGTCTTGCTGCCCACTTAGGCCATCACCTCCGCCCAGTCACTACCCACATGCCAACAGAGTGAATCTTGATTGTTTTCAGTCTTGCCAATTAATATGTAAATGCTCCACTTACAGCAGAATACAGAATCCTCCTGACTGCGTCAGGGCCCATAAAATTTCCCCACAGTCATGTTTAGTTTCTCAGGCAAAATAAAGCAACCTGAGAGCCAATGTGTGACATGATTGTACAGTGGGGTCACAACATTCGTGAGGATTCAGTGTTGAGTACCTTCGCGAATGTTGAATTTCGCAGCCATCTGGACACACCGCACAGGTGGCTGGGACACCTCACGGTGGCTCCAGAAGCGCTGCCTGGGCGGCTACGGTGCCTCGTGCCGCTCAGCGTCAGTAGCAGCGCTGTGCAGTGGCAATAGGAGCGCTGCACAGGCAGCTACAGTGCGGGGGGCAACGAGCCGCTCCCAAATAATTGAATTTGCAAATGTTAAATTCGCGAATGTTGCGACCTTGCTGTGTTTAAAAGAGAAATAACCTCGAGTCTGTGTCTCAGGCCACGTACCCATTACACAGAAGATCGACTCGATCTTCTGGGGTTTGATTTCACAGGCCCAGTGGAGATGTGTGAAATGGACCTCTCAGAGGTCAGCAGCTGACCCCTGTACTGCTCGCTATCACAAAGAGTAAGGGTGGTTGATGGGAAAAACTCTCCTGTCGACCTTCCTTAGTGAGGATGGCCAGGTTAGTTGATTGCAGATAAGTCAATTCTAGCTACACAATTGCTGTAGCTAGAATTAGATATCTGCAGTTGACTTACCTGCCTAGTGTAGACCAAACCTAAGCTGGTTGCCTGATTTACTGACTCCAATGTTTTCTATACAGAGCTAAACTGGACCCAACAATTAAGAAATAAAAATGAGCATTCCTACCATTCTGTGGAAAGCTCTACAGAAAGACTGAGTAAAATGACTTGTTTAGCAAACCTATCTCAACCTCCACACTAGTACCATTTACAGTTTCCTGTATGGTATTGTGTTAAATTTAAACATCCTAATAGTTCAATTGCAAGGTTTGGATGTTACTCAAAACTTCCACTTGGTTATAATGGGAGCTTTAGCTGAGCTAGGACTGGTTGGAAATGAGTCCTATTCAGGATTTGTCCCACGGGGAGACCAGTGCTGTTGTTTAAACTGCCTGTAGCCATGTTATTCAGCCTGTTCAGTACTACGTTTTAAAAAAAAAAGCATTAAACCTTCTTCTCATTTGCAATATGGCTGCTCCACTTTGGTCATCTGAATTAGCCACAAAGTGGATCGAATTTAGTTTATACCTACACTGGGATCCCTCCATTCTGTTAGCGTGCTCTAAAGTGGTCTTAGTGCAAATGAGAATCAGACCCATTGTTCTTAACCACTGGTACATGTACATGTGTATGTACAAGAGCTATTAATGCCAGGCCCCTGTGCCTGGTGGTTTAGGCTTCCCTTCTCTGTTGCACTGATTGCAAACCTCTGTGCTAGGTTCTGGTACACAACTGCTGCTCATCTTTAATGCACCGGTGAATTTTCTAACCATGTGTGAATCTTGGACTACTCCAAAACCTGTTTGCAGGGGTGAAACTGGGACTTCCAGCAGTTCCAGCATCAATGCTGTGTAAGTGGGTTTTGAAATAGCCCAAAGTCACTTATGGTTCGAGCATGTGCATATGTGATGAGGAAGAAACAGTTTAGGATCTAGTGTTCTGCTTAATTTCACTCCTCAATGTGGATAGAATCAGACCAGCAGGGTACTGGCAGTGGTTGGACTTGCTCAGTGTTTGTTTGGTATGGATTAAGGATGGATTTTGAAAAGGCTTTAGCATCTACTAGCAATCTTTGGCATGTGTTTTTATTCAGCAAACCAGGTTAGGTCATACTATATAGTAGTCCTTAAGTCTGTGGTATAGTGGGACTGACCTGAGAAAGCTCTCTTTGTACCATGGTTTTATGGAAGCAGGAGCTGACATGAGACGCAGATCAAGTGGCCGAGAAGATGAAGATGAAGAGCTCCAGAGACGTCGGCAGCTGCAGGAGGAGCAGCTCATGAAGGTTGTTATAGCCTTATCTTAATCTTCAAAACCCTCCACTGTGCACCCTGGACAGACTTCACAAGTGATTTCAACTGTTTTAGTAAACCACCCCAGTGCTGAATTTTGCTCATATGAATGTATGTTTTCTCTCCCTGTTCATAGCTGAACTCAGGTCTGGGGCAATTGATATTAAAAGAAGAAATGGAAAAGGAGACTCGCGATAGGCCACCTCTTTCAGCCAGTCGTTACGACTCTCCCATTAATTCATGTAAGCAGAAGAGGTGAAAACTCTCTCTCAGCGGTCCATGGATGCAAGTTTTGTGTGTGGACTTGCATGCTGGGCATTCACTCCTGAGAGTCTTGGTCTATATTTGTTGGGTTTAAGCTAGAAATAATAATAAACTGAGGATTTTAGCAGGAACTTCTTGGAGGGGTGACTCCTTATCTACAAAATGTGTGATGTAAAGTTTGGCCTTGGTGACTGCACTGTGGACCCTTAAGCTAGTGGACAGGCTAATTAAATTACAACAGACTAAACACACCTTGCCTAAACTTGAGCTTCACATAACCTTATAACCTTTCCCACAGGGGAAGAGGAAATCAGTTATGCCTTAGAGAGCAGAGCAGCACATTCCAGAGTGCTCGATCCTCCCAGTTCACTTTCTGTCTGTCTAAGCTAGCGTTTCAGTCGGCTGCATTGCATTCCAAAGAAAATGCAAAAAGTATCAGCTGTGCTTAACTGTTTGCTTACAGGGAGGTTGCCAAGAGTTTGGCCTTTTGTGTAAATATTTTTAATATTTTTTGTATGCCTGGTACACCTATGTGCCCTTCCCAGAGCCCCAAGGATTATTTCTCACATGTTACTTCATTCTCCTTGCCCTCAGGCTTTGCATCACAAGTCTGCTCCAAGCCAAGAAAGGTCAAGAGCAGCTCCCTGTGGGACAGGTCATTGCCACTTCGCCGGAATCCTAGGCGAGGGCTACACTGCAAAATAAGAGTCTCCGTTTTTCCTCATTATCTGAGTAGGCTGTCGCTACTGCACTGCCAGTCCCTATTGGTCAGGGAGGGAAGGATCAGGCGAGGCCTTGGGTCTCTCTTGTGACGTTCATCGTCACAGGGCTGGGGTCTGTCTGGTAGTATCAGAAGTCACAAAGATGAGTAAATGCACTGACTAGGGAGTCACCTTCATGGAAGCCTTTCTGTGCCCCTTTGTCTTGTTACATAGTCATTGCTAATCTGCAACTCTTCTGTCTTGTGTGTGAGATTTGTAGATTGCTGGTCAGACAGATTGGTGCCTTCATGGATGTCCCTTGTCCTTTGTACACTCTCCTATTTTTTAAATGTCTCCTCAAACTGGAGACCACAAGGGCAACATTTCTAGCTGAAGCAGCTTGTCTGCGGAACTAGAGAGGGGTGCTAACTGTGGGGAAGAGAGAAAAAAAATCCTGTCATGGAAAATGAATTACATTTTTGGCCCCAGAGATGCTGTTTTAGGATCATATATATGATTTCCTGCTTTAAATTGAAAGCCAGAGAACTACTATCATGCTCTACACTTTATGGCATCAGCTGAGACCTTAAGCAGATGATCCACAATACCACAGGAGAGCCAATTTCCTTGCTAATTTTAATTAAATCAGAAGCCAGAACCCATATCTGGTCACGCAACATTTCTTAGTACAGTTGGAATAAGCGTTGGAACTAGATGTGTAACCAGTGCAAAGGTCCAAACTGCTTGAGGTTCCACCATTACTGCTTGCTCTGATCTTGCTCCCGATGAAGTAATGTGGCTGTGTAGCTATTTGGCTCTCTTACCCTTACTTTTGGTGTTTGCTTTCCAAAGTCTGCCCTGTTTCTCACTCTTCATTGCACTGTGACCCCTTTCTGATAGCAAAAATTACGACATGGCCCAATGTTCCCTGTAAGCTGAGCGTTTAGGTGACCATCTAGGAGAGAGTCAGGTGCTGCCCAGCTGATTAATCGAGCAGCCACAGCCAGCAGCTTGTGTTTCTACTGCTAGTGCCTATCTGCACATGCCTTGGTGCACAACAAAATTTATTCCGCCCATGGATGCAAAAAATTAGAGGGAACATTGATATGACCCCAGGATGGGAGACGAAGCTTGTGTGGGTGGGCCAAAGCCAGAGCACTGCTCCCCTGGGAGGAGTGCCAAAGCTCAAGGGTTCATCTCTGGCCAGGGGAGCTGTAACTTGAGCCCCACTACTCAGGGCAGAAGTCCTTGGGCTTCAGCTCCAGGTGTTGGGGCTCAGAAGACTGTGGCTTCACCCCTAGACCCCAGCAAATATAATGGCGTCTCAACCTTCTTTGGGGCCTAGATTCACTGTTTGAGAACAACTTCCCCACATGTTCTGACTGGGAGTTTTCAGTGGATTTTTGGTGTTTTCATAAAAAACTTTTCTCTCCTTCCTGTTCAGCCTCACATGCCTTGGCGTCCAAAACCTCCTCCCTCCCTGGCTATGGAAGAAATGGACTGCACAGGGTAAGATGGCTGTGAGGTGAAGCAGCTGATGGTGGAGTTAATGCGGAGTATTTATTTTTCTGTTGATGCCATCGGGTTTCTAAATTGGGATCGATCTTGCTTTGAAAACTAAGATCAGGAAAACAAAAGTCGCCTGCTATAGAAAGCCCTGCTGCTCCCCATTGACTAGATTCTGCCAAAAATTTGTGCAATGCAGCAAGACCTGAGAGCTTAAGTGCTTGCTATGAGAAAGACCCGCACAATCATGCATATGTGAACTGTGCATTTACCTGTCCATCTGTTCCTTCCTGTTACAGCCGGTGTCTACAGACTTTGGTCAGTACAATAGTTACGGGGACGTGAGCGGCGGTGTTCGAGGTAAGGCTGAATTGGGCTCTTTCATCTTGTTTTGCTTTGGTTACTGAGTGAACTGTGACACTCGTTTTGGTTTCTGCATTTCCTTTTTAAGATAGTAAATGTGGTTGAGCTTCTGTCTGCATCTCTATTTTTACCCCTGTCTCATAAGCTCCATAGTCAACTTAAAATACGCAGACATTTGTCAGCTTTATTTTTCTAAACTCCTTTATGGGTTGGGTTCTCATTTACAGTAGGGCTTTGCTCTGGCATTGCAAAGACATGCTGGTGTAAATAGGAACCAAACCGTATGTATTTATTCAGGCATATGCACCAAGTTCTCTTTTGCTGTATTAGAGAACTGCAACCATAGAAACCATAGTCTATACCCATGCGCTACAAGGTAAGGAGACAGGGAGTGCTAAATTCTAATCCCAGCTCTGCCATGGCCTTGCTGCGTGACTTTGGGCTAGACGTGTGGTGGGTGTTTCTGTTGTGAGAAATGTGCCCCATAAAAACAACAAAATGCTTTTAAAAAGCACAGCCTGAGGCTGCTCAGAGGTGGGGTTCTGTTTCCCAGTTCACAAATGAGTCTGGGGCTGCATTGGCCAACATGTCCATGTTTCAGGTTCATTCTGAAAGCTCAGGCACATCAAGGTTTTGGGTCTGGTTCCCATATCTATTGTGCTGGTAGAAATCAGGAGTAACTCCCTTCACAACATGACTGGCTATGCACAAGAGGGAAACTGGAAATGGACCCTTTGTATACATCACTTGCAGTTACAGAAGTTTGTCACAAGTTGCGCTGACTATGACATGAAGGTGCCATGGCATAAAGTGACACAAGACACCACAGGGAACTTAATCATCTCCACAGCTTTGTCCTTTTAAAACCTTTTCTAGCTTCACCTTTTGAGGGCCAGCCCAGTTGCTTTGGAGATAGTACTGCCAGTGTAAGTCCCCTGCTCTGCAAACTGGCAGCCTTCAGGAGAACCACAGAGACAGCGGTAACATGAAATGTCTCTTCTTGAAGTAGCATTTTGGGGCCATGAAGGCCTTTCCAGCCAGGGAGTGTTGCTAGAGCATGGGGAAGGAGAAGGAAATGTGTCCTGCATTCAGCTTTTCGCCTATGAATCAGGCCCTTTTTGTACTGTAAATGAGCACATGAAAAAAAAGTTAGCTTTAAAACAAAGTATGCGTTCCCATGAATCATATTTACTAGAGGGTTAGTAATGATATAAGCGTGACTGCTCAGTCTGCTGATGGAAAAGCCTACAGGATGTAAACCAACCAGCTTCTCTGGGCCACGTCTGTATTAAACAGTACAGTACCTACGTGGGTTTTCTTCTCTCTGCCTTATGTTGTAACTTGTGATACACATCAGAACAGGGACAACTGGTACTTTTTTGGTATTTGCCATTCTACCAAATATAGAGACAATCCTCAGATACCAAAAAACCAAGTGGCGAGTTCTGTGTTTGCTAAAAGCTTAGGGACTGTTCAGGTGTGTGTTACATATATCAATAAGCCTGTGCTGCTCCAGATATGATTATACAGTCTCTCTCAAAATGGATCTAGCCCAAGATGACAAGTAGCCTGGCACATCTGAGTTAGTTTGTTTAAACCTCTCCTCAGCTCCAAGAACGTGGCTTATGTTGTATGTTCAGCTATACTCTCCAAGTGAGGGGACTCTGCCCAATGTCCAGCGTAACAGCCTGCAGCAGACTAGCTATGTACTGCATGTATGTTTTGTGTCCCACACGCAGAGAATATGAACTTACGAACTCTCATTCTAGCAGAGCGGGGCTCTGGCTAAGGTTAGTTAAGATTTCTGGATTCTGTTCCCAGTTCTGCTATCTTCTTGTGTGGATTTGGACTTTCCGTAGGCATGCCTATCATGTTCCGTGCTGTTATTTAGCTGTAATTTACCCCTAAATGTCTTATAAGAGCCCAGTAAGCAGTGGAAGTGTTGATAATGTGCTGGACAATATTGACCGTCCATGATCCAGCAAATTCTCTTGTTTGACACCAGTTCTCAAGGGTGCTGGACTAGAGAGGCTCAACCTGTACTTATTTAAGTTATGTGTAGGATGTTGCACAGTTTTAATTAAGCCAATTTGCAAACCAGTGTCATTAAATTGGGGCTGTCTTCTCATTTGGATATGGCCTTACATTCTAATCCCTTCTCCCTTAAATCTCTTCCTTGACTTCAGTAGAAATTTGATACAGCCTTTGGATATAGGTCAATCAAAAATATCTGGCATATCCCAAACAACATCAGTGCATCAAGTTACAATGCTCTAGATTCACTAAGACAGAGAGACAGTGATCTCTTTCATGCTTAATTATAAAACAAGCTGAGATGAGTTACTGAAGCTAATACACTGTTTTTGGAATTGATCGTAACTATCTTCCAATATCTCTGAAGAGCATCAGTAGTATCAAAGTGGAGAACAGCAAGCTGATGTTTGCTGGAGGCTAGAAACTGATCTGATTTTGCTTTCACTGAACAATTAAAATATTCTGTTTGATGTTTGTGACCAATCAGTGTTCTTCCACATTCTAATGCTGACATGATTTCCCTTTGCTTTTCAGATTTCCAGGTAGAGTACGGGTTTTCATCCATCAACTGACAACCGAGATTAAAAACATCCCTTCTGTTATTCATGCCTGAATTACTGCTACAGGGAAGGGTTTTTTAAGACGTTTGTTTGTTTGTTTGCATGTTTAAGCATAACCAACTATGTAGATTTTTATCAGCAAGGGACAGGCACAGCTAAGACTCTTCCTGGTACAGCCCCAGAACTGTAAGGGTGAGGAGATTCGCACACTACTTTTGTGACCTTCTTTGTACAGCTAACTGATGTTGAACTGCAAGTTACCTCTAATGGTTCCTTCTTGGCATCTGACCAAGGGTTTTCTCTCCCTATGTCTTCTCCCAACCAAAGGTGTTCTAGACACATTCCTCTTCATTCTAGGGCCCCTGAGCTCCAACTCTGAGCCCCAAACTCTTCCTTGTCTGTAGCTGTGAACAAGGAATTCGCCTTCCACCTGAGAAAGCTGGCCAGTGGCCTCTTGTGATGCTGTCTCCATCAGTCTTCCAGCAGTAGATGCTCTTCCAAGTGCCAGGCCTTCTTTTCCAGATCCTAATGACATCTTGTTGCCCATGCATATGTTCATAATATGTATTTGTACAGTACCCAGCACAATGAGGGCCCAACATAATTGGCCTGTAGGTGCTATTGTAATATACATGCTAAATATTGATGATAATTTAACTCCATGGGCAAATTGATTGTGTACCATATTAAAAACTGATCTGCAGTGTGAGGATAACAGATTACAGAATATATTTGTGTAGTGCCTGTGTGTATTATGCTTAAAGTGTGAGTCTGGCAAGAATTGTGACTGTAGAAATGGCACTTTCTTAAACAAGAGTGCCCCTCATCCGGGTAAATCTCCCTGTTTAGGTGACAAAATAAACTGATGTTTGTTTTTCATCTGTTATCACTCTAGATCCAGTACACCTAACAGTGTAAGCTGCAGTCTATTCCTGCTGGTACACATTCAGCAGAATTGTTCATTAAATGCCCAAGTTAACTCCCACAGAGGCCAAGGCATCGCTCTTTGTTGACTTCAGTGGGAGTTGCTCTAAGTTTCAGTCAGTTCTCCCTTTGCAAATCCTCAAACGCTATTAGATTTTTGCAGGTGTCAGTGAGGATCAAAGGAAAAGTAGGCTGCACAGGTATCATATGGCATCTGAATTCCAAGCTGCAAGTCCATAGAGGAAATATGTTCAGCCACTGGGAGCAGGAACGGTATGGCCACTTTCTAGTAATCCCCTAGTTGATTCGGAGTGCTATTGATGGGTTTGGCAGTTCTACTGAGCAGACAGCAGATCAGACCCTTTAAAGGAAAGAAAATTGGAAATGGGATCCAGAGCTAAGCCTGGAAAACTAATAAGCAGTAGTAATGGCAGTGTTCCGTAGAGTAAGATGAATTGTTAAGCTTAGAGGAAAATTGGAGCATAACTTCACCTCAGTTACCATTGTTACATGAGTACCTTTACCCTGTGTGTGTACATGTAACCTGTGTGTCTGACCTATACCTGTATCCGATGCAGTCCCTCCCGGATGGTCATGCCCCTGGAATGAGAATGGACAGAGGAGTGTCTATGCCTAACATGTTGGAACCAAAGGCAAGTGCAGCTGTTATTCACTTTGCTTCGAGACAGTGACGGTTTGACTGTATACTGCAGATGAGGGACCACAGGAAATGTCTTGAGTCCCCATTGTTTCTCTTTACCTCATCCCAAGTGTTGCTCCTTAGGTGCCAAACCTCACCCTGGAGCTCACCTCCCATGGGTGTGCCTCCTCTCTGTTCCTGGGGCTGGATAAGAGCACCCACAGTGTGCAGCCTCCAGGAGACAGCATAGAAAGGCTGAAAGTGCTTGAGTGATGCCAAATACAGCTCGTTCCCTACCTAGCTGGGCAGAGGTAAAATAGCAGGAGCCCACAGTGCTTAAACCCAGATAGACACACGGCCCTAGAACATGCTTGTTTAAGAGCAGTGAGGTAGGTTTAGTTACAGAGCATTAGTGAAAAGGGAAGGGATTAATTATACCACATGAGCCACGGAAAGATGCCTTAATATGGGTCTTCACATGAGCATCAGATCCTAAAAATTAAATACGTTTTGATGCTCAAGTTACTGGAGCAGGAAGAGAAGTCATTTCTACACAGACATAGTCCATCTTACCCAACTGTGTGCTGATTGTTAGTAAAAACAAGTGCAGTTACAACCATAACTGTTACGCCACTCCTTACTGTATATCTGATCCCTCTAGGTGACAGCCACATACTTTTCTAGGGTTGCATGCTAACCCATAAGAAGAATTCGTTCTCCTTGTTAAAAACAAAAAAAAATGCTATGAAACTGCCCAGTACAGATGCACTTCCCCTACTCCTGCTTTCTAGCAAAGCTCACTGTCTTTCTGAGATTCTCTCTCTTTCCATAAATTCCAATACTGTTTGAATGCCACAGTGAGCCAAAAAGGAAACATGGGAACATTATTTTCATGAATAACTGAAAAATGTATACAAGGGATTGTGTCAGTGCATCTTTTACTGTGAATTAGCGTTGCTCCTGCCTTGATGGAACTCTACATAACAAATTAACACAGCTCCCTGTCCAGTTAGCAGAAGCCGTGTATGATCTCCAGATGATTCCTGTGTGACCAAGGGGAATATTCTTTAGTTGTACATCTGTTTCCCACACAAACAATGAGACTGATATGTGCACATGAAAATGTGTCATTTCTCAGTATTAAAATGAAATGCTCTCCTGACTCATTTGACTGCAGTACTTGGAAACACAAGTGTTTAGATTATACTACGGTTTTATGGTCCTACAACAATATCTAGAATTTTACATAAAACGCCTTAAAGAAAGTAAATGGAGGCCTTATCCTTAGTCATTACTGTTAATAGTCCAGGAAGAAAATGCTTGTCAGCCAGTGTGAAATGTGGTTTATGAGAAATGAATTGGGAGCCGAGGGCAGTCTCACTCCTCTCCTAACCTGCTGATGAAACCATCTAAAATCAGCTATCAGTTGGCACAAGCTGAGACCCCAGGTTGGTAGCCTCAGCAAAGAAGCCAAAGTCTTAAGCTGGCAAAGAGGCTGGAGCACCCTTGTAATCATCCTAGCCATTGAGCTGCCACCTCTGCCAAATGTTATGGGACAGTACCAGTTTTGGAGAGGGAAGTGAGCCAGATGGTGGGGAGCTTACAGTGCTGCTTCCCATACTCTACCTGGTCTAACAGTGAATGACAGACCTACTTCTTCAGCGCTGTCCCTCCAACTGCCTTCAGCAGACCTGCGTTCACTTCTGAAAAGGGGGATTCTTAGGAAGTATGAGAAGGGGGATGGTAGAATCTTGGTATAAAATATAATGCTTTATAACTCTGGCTAAAAGCTTTTTGGGACTGAAACAAAACGGTTACAATGAGGGGGATTCAACAGAGCTGTGTTTTACGTTATGTATATTTCTCTGCTGCTGGTTAATGAGCATGGCCAAAATCATAAACTTTGTTCATCCTAAAGGATATATGCATATATGTTGGGGAATTTGCCACTCCCAGGTTGTGCTATTCTGGGTCCTTGCTCCAATATAATGCCTGCTTTCATGCAGTATAACTCCTTATAGCTACCATTGCTGTTGAGGTACCCAGGCAACCTATTTTTAAATAACTGTACCCACAAAAGCTCATGACCTAATAAATAACTTTGTTAGTCCTTAAGGTGCTACAGTACTGCTTCTTTTATTCTTCCTTTAGGTAAGAAATTCTGCTCTTTTCCCAAGGGCAAAATTTGAGACTTTTGGTGACGTAAAAGTTTGATGTGTGTTGACATTTAATAATTGTAGGGCCAGATACTCAGCAGCTGTAAATTGATATAACCCAAGTTACTTCAGTTGAGCAACACCAACTTAAATGAGCTGAGAATCTGGCTCAAAATGTGTGTTTATTGCCCATGAAAAATATGGGTCGTGAAAAGCAGTGGATTCCATTAAACTTTAACAAAATAGAAACAAACAAAAGATGCCTGAAAAGGGGGCTGGAATTTGTGTATTCTGAATCCGAGTTATGTACTGTGCTCTGTAGCGAATGTTTAGATATAAAATGTGATGATGACCTCAAACCTTTGAAATAAGTTTTCCCTGTGTTCACTGTGGTTGTTATTTTATGACAAGTTACACTTTTTCATATAACTTTGTCTATTATTTTAAGTATTGAACAGAAACAATGTAACTTAAAATATAAATTAGAATTAATTGTACACTTGTGAGAATGTCAGACTCTCCTAAGATGTACTGGTTGTAAGATATGGTTAAGTATACGTTATTTAAGTTATTACCTACAATAAACTCAATGATATGTTCATTTATGACTGAATCTTATTTATTCTTAGGAGAGGTTTCTTAAGACAGTTTATGACAGTAGAATGAACTTGGTGAGGCAGGACAACACAAAGTTTTGTTACAGTGACAATCTTAATTTCTAGGAACGTTAAATGTACTTATAATATTAGCTGGCTGCATAGTGGTTTCTGTGTGAGGAAGTGGTCATCTTAGTCCTTTCCCCAGGGGACAAATGTCCAGATCACTAAAACCACCACCACCACAACTGGAAACAAAAGCCAATCCAGTTTCCATGGAAATCCGTGGAAAAACTCATCTCGACTTCAATAAGAGTTGGATCAGGCCCTAAGGAAGAAGCAGCTTTGGGCATGCTCCTCAGAGGCCATGAAATGGACAATAGGGAATGGATTATTAGCAGTTCCATTAACGTTAGACATGGTCTCCCTAAGACATGGCAAAGGGCACTTGGCAAAGGGACCCCTGAACCATTGCTGTCTGAGCTGTAGATGTAAACAGAAAGCTTCGGTTTCGAGGGTGTGAATTTTATTAATTTATTTCATTTCAGGCACCAAATGTTTTCAGTTCCTTTCTGTGGCATATCATTTTGATTAGACTGACTAAAGAATCGCTGATAGAAAAAGCTCCAAGTCTTTTCATTTTAAAACTGTGGAATTAAACCTATCCAAACAAACGAAGTGCATAATATTTCTCACATCCAAAACTGATCAATGTTGAATATCCAGTACGTTAATCAAACCAGAGAATCTCATCAAATATTATACAGAAGATTTAATGAATGCATTGCACATTAAAGAAGAAGATATAAGATAAATTCCTGTCTATAAAACCTTTTTCTGCAATCCATCCATCAATGTTAAGGTCAGAATGGAGACCTGTGATTTGTTTGTAAACAAATCAACAAACAACATGAAAATAATTCATCTGGTAGATTTCACTCAACACAAGGCACAATTTGGTAACTAATGAAGTGGTAAAGAGATGATAATATTTCTGATTTTATTTTCAGGTGATGGTAGTTGAAGTACAATAAACATTACGTCTTTTCCTCCAAACTGTGCAAATTATGGCAACCATTGAGTGCGTTCCTATACGCCACACATGTTTACCTAAATAAAGTCCATGCTAACTTATCAAGGGGGAAAAAATCGAGTTGAGGTGCATATTTGTCGCTAAAAGTACAGATCTGGGGGGGGGGGGGGGGTGTGTGTGTGTGTGTGTGTGTGTGTGTGTGTGTGTGTAAGGGTTGTAAAATCCTTTTTAATTGGCTGTTTAAACGGTAGGTTTGACTGGTTAAGCAGGGGGGCATCCAGCTGTGCTCCGAGCTCCTCCAACAGGTCTCCCTGCCTGCGTCATTGCTGCAGGTGGAGGGCGCTCCAGCCCAGATGGAGCAGTCACAGCGCACCACTGGCAGAAATGCTCCAGCCAGGTGGAGTAGCCCCAGTGGGTAGGGGCATACCAGCCTGGCCAGAGCAGCCCCCATCCATGGCAGCCCTGGCCTCTCCAGATGCCACCGCCCCTGGTCCTAAGTGCCCTCCCCTCCCCTGGTTGCCTTGGACAGGGACTGCTCCAGCTGGGCTGGAACACCGCTGCTATTGGCAGCCTGCAAGGCTGTTGCAACGCCTCACTCACAGTGGGCAGGGGGCTGCTCCGGCCTCTGCTAGTTTACATAAGCTTTATATGTCTCTGTGGTACGTGTAGGTATACACACCTCTGAAAATGGAGCTGATGTGTGTTGTACCTACCAAATGTGGTCAAATTGGTTTTATTGATGAGGGGGTGTTTGTTCAAGCCAATTTGACTTCATTTTCAAGTAACTTAAAGAAGCCTTTTTATAGTTTTGTAGTTTCCTTCTATAAGCAATTTTTGTGTGGCTAGGTGAAGAATGCACATATGTTCCTTTGTTTTAGAATGTAAAAACATCTCTTTCCCCTTCCCTCTTATGCACTCACAGATTTTTCCATATGAAATGCTCATGGTGACCAACAGAGGGAGAAATAAAATATTAAGGGATGTAGACAGAACCAGGCTTGAGGTAAGGAATCAAGTTCCTAAATGTACTTTCTTACTGAAGTTTATTGCTGTTCCTGATTTGAACGGTCATGTGTCGAAGTGTGTGCCCTTGGTTAGACCTAAGAAGCCCTCTCTGAAATGCCTTGCAGTCGAAATGGAGATTTGTGATGAGGAAGGATTCAGGAGGAGGTAGCAAAGGTAAAAGTTTAAAATACTATGGCAATCGCAGATCTTCATTGCAGCATAAACATGAATGCCTTATTTGTCTTCATTGGCAGAGCTACTTGTATATCCTTTGTATAATTCTTAGTAGTTTGTATTTACCCATAAATTGATGAGAGGGCAGAACCTGTCAGAACATTGCCCAGTAAGTGTAGAAGCATGAGATCAGTCCTGGTATCACATCGTTAACAGCAGCTGAGATCAGATGCCATAGGTCAGGTGTCTGCAAACAGAATAGCGAGAAGAGCCATTTTTTCAAATTAGGTTACAAAATCAATACTTCAAGAGCCGCAGTGCATGTGAGTATGAGACACTCCTTAATAAGTAACATCAAACCATATTTTTTCTAACCCTTATTTTAAGAACAGCGCCCCCACAATGATTTCTACCAATTAGAAAGTTTGTTACTTTCACTCCTGGGTTGGAGAACAAATGAGGAAAAACAAAACGCTGCGTCTGGGGATTAGGCTCTTAAGCAGGAAGGAGCAATGATTGCAGCAACCCGCCATGCCAGTGTTTTTCAGCCTTTTTTTTTTTATATATATATAAGGTAACCCCCACTTTAACCCAGTCCCCACTCCCCTCCTCCAAAGCAGGGCACCCACAGCTGCCCCGCTCCTCCTTTAACCCAATCCACAGTTCACTTCTGGACTCTGCCATATAGTTTTCTATGTCTCCATTTCCCCAGCTGTGTATGAGAGGATGATACTGACCTCTCTTGTAGAGCACTTGGGGACTGGCTGATGAAAATCACTGTACAAGATGTAGTATTATTATCGATTGTTAGTGGTGCATTTTGCGAGCTTTGTTAGTAATTTTTCAGTCTCTGTCCCTGGACCTTTAATCAGGCCCGAGTGGTTAGCACTCCCCAAGACTGCTTATGTGCTTTGGAATGAAATCCTTAATGATCCCATTCTCCAATGGATTTCCCAGGTTGTGACTGACTGACTCTGCTTTTCTCCCTTTCTCCAGCGTCACTTAGCACCCGAAGTTTTTCAAGAAATATTTGGCATGACAATACAAGAGTTTGACAAGTTACCTCTTTGGAGACGCAACGACATGAAGAAGAAAGCAAAACTCTTTTAATTCACTCTACATTTATACCCCTGTACACAAAACAAACAATGCATAGGATAGTGTATTATAATGTCCATATTCTCTTTGGAGAGCAACTTACTCATCCACCAAAAAGGGGAAAAAAATCTTAACCAAGGCACCTGTATACATAGCAGTTGGGCCAAGATGAACACTTGCCAATGGGGTAACAATTTCTATGTTCAGAAGCTGATCGTAGTTTTCACATGTGTAAACTTTTTTCATGTTGTGTACATGATAGGAAGTGGCTCTCTTCTCCCTCAATGATATCCCCTTTATTTTTCTCCAGAATGTGATTAACTTTATTGCTAGAGTCAGGAAGTGCTCTTAAGCTGCCTAGTAGAATGAAAGAATTGTAATCACGTCAAGAAGTGAATATATATAATTCTGTAGTATATTCATGTGGCAAAATCAGTTCTTTTTGCACATCCTTTTCTTAACTGGCTCTGTTTGCAAGCCGTGTATTCCTTCTGCCATGAAAGAATGAGGCAAACCATTTGCTCTGTTCTGGCACATACCAACCAAATTATTGGAAAACAAACTCCCCACTTGTACTGCATATATGCTTGGGTATCAATAGTGAATTGCTGTGTATGTTTTCAGATCTTTTCTCCTCCACAGTTGCTGCTTTAATTAACATGCCTCAGACTTCACTAGTCATTTAAGTGAAGGGAATGATGGAGGAGTGGCAGTTTTCCTGTTGTTTAGTCTGGGGTTTGCGGGGAGGCTGGTGGGTGGAGGGAACAAAAGGATTAAAAGGAAAATGTTCTCAAGTATGCTCTGGTGCACACCCACAGACTTCTCTGTTAGTGTAAATGGGCTCAGCTGCCTGGAGTTGCACCAACAGAGAATTTTTTTCTGGGTGGGCAGACTTGCGATTGAATCCATCTTGGGAGAGGGAAGCTTCTCAGTGAAATAGCTCTGTCATGGGCCATGTTTTCCCACAACTGGCTGAATGGTTAAATCACTGTTGCTGTAAGGCATTGATGATACTGCATCCTGTATCAAGCTGAGCACTTTTTTTTTGCTTGTTGTTGACCTGTTTTCACTCTCACTTTGACAAGAGGGTTTGCAATTTGTTTGTCTTTCTTTGGATGCTACAACGATGCAGCCTCGGTGTTTTGCTTTTTGTTTTTTTTCCTTCGTGCCTAGCCCTGTTTGTGGGGAGGGAAAACTCATACAGGCTAGACTTTTTTGAATCGAGTTATGCTCATTATTGCTTGCATTCTTTTCCCACTGTGCTCCAGAATGTGAAGCTTGCCTGTATATAATGTAACTTCTTGGTAGGCAGGTTATGTCCATGGACATGAAGAACACATTAACATCTCTGAATGAAGGTTTAGCTGCTGAAAGGTCAGTGTCTACTCTTCATTGGTACTGAACTGCCAATGCAGCCTTGTTTTCTAGAGGGATGTCGAGGTTTTTCTTTTAGAATTGATACATCCATCATGGGAGAGGTCAGAGCCCTTTGTGTTTTCTGTTACTGGGAACAGACGCAAGACTTCAGGCAGAGGTGGTGGCTAGGTCTGCAACGTCATGTAGAACTTGTGAGATTCTGGATCATTGCACTGGGTTCTATACTTCTGCTCAATCAACACTGCATGCTGTCCTGTCACGAAGCTTCTCAATATGCAAAATTAACCAAATCATGCTTCTTTGCTGAAGTCCCAAAGAGGCCTGATCCAACAGAATCAGTGCTGGTCCACCGAAGAGATCTGGGCAAAGGGTTCAGTATTAGGGGACCAGGCCAGAAGGTCCATACCACCTGCATGCTAGAGAGCACAGCCAGGGTAAAGGGATGGTGTAGACCTGGGGATGAGCTGCTGGAGGTGCTACCCCCTCTGAAGCAAGAGCACAGAAGCTCAGTGAACAGTGCAACACTGGTCCAAACGAATCCTTGGAGCAATTTCAGTGACTTCAGTGGGACTATAGCACAGATCAGTTCAGTATGTTGTTTAGTTTCATGTCCCATCACAAGCATCACACATTTCCAGATTACTATTAACAAGTAAACGATGGTGGCAACAAGATGCGAATCTGTGTTACCAATGAAACTGAACACAGCATCCTGAAGATTCAAGGGTCTTATGATGAAATTGGTAGGGTTGGGACTTGCTGGGATTTGCTGTTTGTTTCTGGCAGTTTATGGCTCAGTTTCAACCTGGATATTTTGAGCATCAGTCTAAAAAAATCCTGAAATTGGTTGAGCCCCAAACCTGCAGATGAATGCCACATGAACTGGACGTGACAGATGTGTGTGAGCAGTGTTCTCTGTAAACTGAGCATTTGGGCAGCCACCCAGGAGAGAGTCAGGTGCTACCCAGCAGATTAGCAGAGCGCCCACAGCTAGCAGCATGTGTTTATTGGTGGTGCACATCCACACATGCCTGGTTGCACGTAACAAAATTTATTCTGCCCATGGGTGGGGAAAAAATTAGAGGGAACACTGCTTGTGAGCAATGATTTTGATGGTCAGCCTTAGTCTAAGTCCTTTTTCCCCCAGTTATAATTTTTCCCTTGAAAGGGAGCAGCACATAGTACAGAAAAATTTCCAAGCTTTCAGAGCCCATTTCTCACCTCCCTCCAGCTGTAAATTTACTATTAAACATTTCCACAACAGATTAAGGAATATTACCCATTGTAAGAGTTGAAAAACAACAGTACGATTTTCTTCCCCTTTCAAAACCTGTTTGAGGAGCTTCATTATATTATTTTGTCTTTCTTGTTGAATAACAACTTCATGCCAGTGTTTCTTAAAAGATATGAGAGCACTGTGAAGAGTTTTAAATATTGTCTTACAATACATACGTGTTCTCAGTTTCTTGTTAGTAACTGTTCCTTAAATATGTTTTATGGGTGACTTGTAAGCTCAGATCAGCTGTTGTGTGCTATGAAAAGAGTCAGGCTGAAAAAGTGATGAGAAAATTACAGGTTGAACCTCTCTAGTCCAGCACCTTCAGGACCTGACTGGTGCTTGGTGAGAGCATTTGCATGACTACAGCAGGTCTTCCACTGCTTACTGGGCCCTTAGAAGACATTTAGGGGTAAATTAGAGTTAAACAACAGCACAGAACAGTGAGAGCCAGGACTGGTGGCTGTAAACAAACTTTATGGGACTGTGAAAAACTTGGCCACGTCCATGATAGGTGGTCATCTGTCTAACTAAAATCATGCCAGATTACGAATGTTGCTGGACAAAGGAGTGCCAGACTACAGAGGTTCAACATATATTGGTTTTACAAGCTATAAAGCTTAATTTTGTGATTTGACTAAAGATCTGGCTCTTCCTGGCAGGCATGGGCTATCTTTCCTTTGATCTTTGCCTGTTTTACAGTTTGGTTTGTTCCAACGCTGAAGGTTTTGTCATCCTTTCCCCATGCCTAGGCCCTCCTTGGAAAACCATCTTTTCTCAGATGGTTCCAAAAGTCCTATCATTGGAAGGAGTCACTAGAAGTCTCTCGGAAAAGACTTGTTAACCTTGGATTAGGCCCAACTTTTTGAAGACTAACCTCTTGGATAAGCAGTTGTCTGTTTCAAGATGCTTATAGTGGGGCCAGTTTTAAAATTCAAGTTAATCTTTCTTCTGAGAGAACTATTTTTTTCTGTTATAGGTATGGGTCGGGAGTCTGGGTTCCTCCAGGGCTCCCCCGAGCTGAGTTTAAAGTGCTTAAGAGATAAAAATTGAAGGTCAGCCAAGTGCTGCTCACTGAAAACCCCTTGAAGTTATTGGAGTCATGGACAAGTGTAAATCTGGAGTAACAGGTGTAAATCAGGAGTATGTCTGTCTACTGAAGTCAATGGCAATAAACTGGTGTAAAAAGTGACCCCTCAACTGGGCACCAGAGTGAGAAGACAGCACTCTTAGGATTATATCCTAAAGTCCTAATACTGAGTGATCCTGAGCACCTGTAGGCTCCCATTGATCTCAGTGAAATTTGGGAGTCCCGGCACTTGGAGGGGCTGGGCCTTAGGATAGAAGAGTACATAACGAATGAAAAATCTCTTCTTTCTCTCATCCCTTTCTACGCTGCAGTGTCTGTCTGTTAACAACCTTTCAGGGTTTTATGGGCGGGGGGGGTTGCTATTTGCTTTGCTATGAAACGCTTCACGTGTTGGCTGTTACTTTATAACCTCTGGAAAAAACAGTCAGAAGAAGATTTAACACTCACCTCATTGGAGGGACCAAGTGAAGCAGCCAACCTGTCCCAGGTCATCTTTATCCACCAGACACATGGACTCAGCACTCAGCTGCCACTTAAGCACCCACTGCACTGTTCACCCACTCAGACTTCGTGGGCCTGTTCAGGCTAACCAGGCAGCAGAATTCTCAGTGTGGACATCTACCATGGAAGGATGTGCGGGCTTGGGGTAGGGTCTTACACTGTTACAATGGAATGAGGTGTGCAGAAAGGGCTATGGAGCTCTGTAATGAGAGAACAATACGCCTTTCTTCATCAGTATGAAAAAGCCATCTGTGGTTGGCTGCGAGGCCCATCATGAGAGGCAGCTGGTGTGGATTTGGTCCCCACCTTTATGTCCCATTTAAATGATAAGAACACCAGTGTCATGCAAAGATTTGGATGTTCCAGTTGAAAGCTCCCTGTTTCAAGCATCTCCTGACATCAGGAAACATGTGCCGTTCTGATCAGGAAGTGGGGGAATAACTGTCCACTAATGTAGGTACCATTAATTACTTTATTTCCCAAGAGGCTTCTAGTAAGGAAATGTATTTATATAATGACTTCCTAAAAATGTTCCTCCACAGGAGAGAATAGTGACCCTGCATGCTCTGTGATGGTTATTTGCTGTGATGAAACAGCTTTGAGGTTTGCTCTGAAGATAAATAGGTATTTCAGCTGCACAGTCTTTGCAAAATATTTGCAGGTGATATCTCAGACACAGCACGTAGGGCCAGATTTTCAAACACACTTAGGTGCCCAATTCCAAAAGATGTAGAGAGGAATTGAAAGCCAATGGTATTTACATGCCTATCTGCAGCTTTAGGCACCTAAATGTCTGTGAAACTTGGGGTTTTGGGGCCTGAGCCAAAGCCTATTAAAATCAACGGAAAGACTTCCTTTGACTTCAGCCTGCTTTGGATCGGGCCCCTGCTCAGCGGGCTATGCTAGAAAAATATCTATTGCAAAAGCCATATCTTCCCACAGTAATGAGCTTTTTGCATCCTTATTGCAATTGTTCTGTGCAAGCAGTGTGACTGCGTGTGAGTTGCTAATAACCCTTTCAGCAAGGGGGCCTTATAGATGGTTTAAGTGTTTTGGAGATAAAACTAATTTTTAAGAGACATATTTTAAGTTGATAGATTTTAGCAATGGGTTTTTTGTTTAATTAGATTTCATTTTGGTTTCTTCCCTCCCTTCAGAAACCTGACAAACTCGCCTTTTTTTTTTTTTTTGAAAAATTCCTGCTTTTTCATTTGTCTGTGCGCAAATTCTGTTTCTGAGTCTTCAGTAAAAGTACTTTGATGTCTGTCTGTACAGCAAGTCTGCTTGTTTGCATAATGAGAAGTTGACCTAGGTTGCTGTTCTGTACAATTACTGATCTTCTCCACTTTCATACTGCAAGCAACACACATTGCACTCCTATGTCACTATAATCTGCATCACCGTTGTATTCAAATCAAGCCAATGAATAAAGTTTTGTGCTTTATTCTTCAGGAGCGGCTGCAAACTGTTTCATTCCTGTTTCAATTATTTTTCATGCTCATGGTCTTTTATTAAAATCTTTTTTTATAACCCAGGATGTTTATTGAAGAAGGAAAAAAAAGCCATACAGCTGAAGAGACACAGGCAGAAGAGATACAGAGGATATTTACTAGCAGTGCAGTACTCAAGGTTTCCCGTAAGAAAGTGGCTGTGAATATATATATATAGACACACACATACACCCCCACATGGCTAGTGGTAATTCAGAATTCAGTACAGTTACTTTATGGTTTAAAAGCGTGATAGTAACTGTCAAACCGTGCGGAAAGGTAAGACTGGTTTTGTTGACTGGGTATCTAAATCACCCCATTGTTTCCATGCAGCAAGATAGTTTAAACTTGGACGTTAAATGATTCCTCAAGGTTCTTCTAAGTATGACTTGCTGAAGTCAATGGGATTTCTCACATGCTTAGAGTTAGACATGTGCTTAAATACTTCACATAATGCTGGTCTTCAATTCAGCCTCCCATCTGTGAGTAGGAGATAGACAATAAATAAGCCATTTTTGGAAATGGGCAATAGGCAGTCTGTAATGAGCAGGGCCATTCTCTTTTGCTTCCTACAAATACACCCGAATGACCTAACAGGCTGAGCAGCTGTAACTCCACCTGACATCAGTGGAAGTCGTGGGGGCTCAGGCCACCAGGTGGACTCTCTTCTCTTCCAAACCTGCACCCAGAAGAGAGAGACTTCAGGGCAAAAGCAGACTGTAGGTGTGGAAGTCCTGTGTGAAGCCGCCAAGATGGTTTCTGCTCCTTTTAGTGCAAACAGAAACCATGTGCAGTTGCAGTTCTCATTCTGTGCAACTCCAGCTCACGTACCAGACTTGCTCCTAACCCAGCTCTCCGGATGAGCCACAATCTAGCCGCACTGACCTGACCTGACCTTCCCACAGCACCTAGGCACAGTAGGCAGGCAGCCAAAATAGGACAGTCGCTATGTATGTTGCTGTTGCTATTTCACGTCAACTCGTTAGCAGGGGTCCCTCCAATATTTTCCATCCAGAGGTGGAATAAGTTTTATGTGCACCAAGGCATGTGTGGAGGTGCACCACCCATAGAAACAGGCTGCCCATTGTGGGCAGCTGCAGGTGCTCTGCTAATCAGCTGGAGGGCACCTGAATCTCTCGTGGGCAGCTGACCAAGCGCTCAGCTTACAGGGCGCTCTGCCCCTTAGCTGAAGCAGCTGGGCTGGGTGCTGGGGATGCGCACAGGGATCGGGAGAAGTCTCTCTGTTGCAGTGACTGTCGGTGGCAGCCCTTAGCCCCCGAGTCCCCGCGAGAGGCAGAGGGCAGGGGAATGGATGTAGCAGCAGCCCCTGCAGCCTTCCTTCCACAGAGTGGCAGAACTGTGCAGGTGGTGCAAGCTCTGGCAGTGTTCCCCGCAAACCTATTTTCTCTCCCCTCCCCTCCCTGTCACTTCTGATGCCCAGGGACTTCCCATGGGGGGTGGGCAGAGTTTGCCCCTTAGAGTCTGTCCAGTAGAGTTCTTTCCCAGTGTATCTAACTAAACGGGTGTAAGGTCTGACTTTCAGGGGGGCTGAGCCCCTGCCCCAGTTTCCACCGACGAGTCAGGCTTTTCACGACTCAAGCTAACATTCGAGAACGTGTTCCCAGCAGGAAGCCCGTGCTGGAAAAACAAGCAGGACCTGCTCCTTGTCGGCCATGTTATCAGCCCTGGGGCTTGCAGAAAGGAAGGTGCCTTTCTGTGGTGGAACTCCTGACCCAGAGTAGGGACGCCTGGGCTATTGTGACGGCTCACCGATGACGGTGAAATTTTCCACGTAGGGGGACAAGAAACAAGTTCCATTTTGTGTTGCATCCTCAAAATAGCAGAGTGAAAAGTTCCAGGCGCTGGGTCAGCAAGGTAACTTCAGCACAGTGTTATCATAGTTGGTATTACGATACCCAGTCATGGATCAGGACCCCGTTGTGCTAGGAGCTGCACACGTGGAACAAAGACAATACCTGCCCTCCGAAGAGCTTGCAATCTCAGGATAAGCAATGTGCACAGCCCTGCATAAGAGCTGTACTCCTGTGTAAGTACCTTGCTGATCCTGTTTTGCTTTGCATTTTCCATTTTGCTGTCATTTCCAGTCCAGCCTTCAGCTGGGGTGGTACAGCTCAGACTGTCAGAAATAAGCCACCCACAACTCAGAAAAGGACCATAGCAGTAGTCACTTGTGTGGATAACTCAACCGGGATCAGTACATGCTTTGCTAGTCAGTCGTGCTGTCTGCTACCAGGGTAGTCACAGGAGCAGGTCAAACTAGGGCCTGCTCTGGGGATATGAAGGAACAGCCTTAAGCAACCCCAGTCCACACCCTCTCTTGACCTGTCTCAGGAAGAGCACCGGTAGACCAGCTGTTCCTCTTTTGATGGACAATACAAGGAGGGTGGGGCAGGGCTATAGCCAACCAGCTGTCTGGATTTAAAATGAGTCAAATGGTAAAATCACAGGAGGGCAGCGTGGACCACTCAGCGACCAATCCAGGACTGGGGCCTGCTGCTGGAGTTACACGGTGTCCGCCTCCTTACTGGTAGGACCTGCAGAAATATATCTGTAGGATTGGTTCCCCTCCCTTCAGGAGCCTGGCACCAGAGAGGGGTTTGCTTCTGCATCAGCACAGGCAGCTCCAAGCTCCATCACCCCCCCACCTCGAGTTCTGCATCAAAATGCCCAGGGAGTGCCGGGGCTTGGTACTGTGGAGAGTGGCCCATGCTCTGCCCCCTCCCAGATGCTGAGGCAGGCTGTGACCAAGGCTTTGGGAGCATGCAAGAGGCTGGCTTTGTTCTAGGCCTGGGTCTCAAAGATTCATAGCACTCTGCCCAGACTCACTGTCTGGAAAGCTCAGCCCTTCAAGGCACCATCTCCAGTTACAGTGGTTACCGCACCATGCACACCGCCAGGGATAGGGAGAAAGGCCCATGTTCACAGCTGTTACTTGCCATGCAAATTCTGAGCAGATGTTCTAGCCCAGAAGAACAGGCAGGGGCACAAGGCGGTGCAAACCGCACCCCTTGAACTAGTGTGATCTGATGGGGGGAGCTCTCAAGGAACCCCACCATCAGAGCCTTCCTGAGAGATGTACCACATCCTGCCTGACTCTACCTGCTTGTCGGGCTGCACTGTTGGCCTATGAGCCTCCTACGGAGTGGGGGTTGCAGGTTTGTGGCTTTTCTGTGAGCAGCTGCTGGAGCCTGGGAGACAGCAGGAGAGATGCAGGTGATCATCCACCCACCAATGTGATAAAGTAGCAGATCGGATTCCTGTGAGGCCATCCATGGCAGCTGAGGGCATGAGTGTATCTTCACACGTTCCTGGCTATGGGACTTGGATGCTCATTAATGATCTGCTCACCTCATCAGTTCCATATCTGTATCCATTCCATGCATTACAAATGGATTTTTAGTCTCTCACCATATAAATAAATGGAGACGCAATCAAATAAACAAAAAATCCCCCAACCCGCACCCCCAGCCTGTCTACTAACAATTATCCATGGCTTTCTTAGCCTTGAGTAATGGCTGTGGAATGCACTGCATCTCACAGGCCAGCAAGGCATCTGGCTGGGAGAGTCTTACAGCATGTTAAAAATACTACTGTAAAAAGATAAGAGCAAAATGAGTCAAATGTCAGTGCTAATTTGCTGTCACTCTGGGGACCGCTTCCTCCAGCAAGAACTAACTCACACATCTCAGAGTGTCTCTGGACCTCAACAAAAACAAAGCACATATCCCCCATCAAAACAGCCTCTTGAAACACTTATGTAGCAAGAATATAATATCCCACCCAAATACACATGCTGTTTTCTTTCTCTTGCATTTCTGTCTGCAGTTTGGGAAAAGGGTGAGAAATAAATGAAAACTCAATCCTGCTTGTCATTTTCTATTAGAAAAAGGGACCCTGGGCAAACATACAGACTGTTTTCTATGGCTTGGTGAAAAAGCGAGAGAGAACTGGCTTAAGGAGTTCCTGTTACAAAGTGCTCTCCATGTACCTTCGCTTTTATTTTCAAGGCTTTGCAGAGGTCAGCCAGACAGCTTAAACAGGAAGCTGGCCATGATCCAACAGGCCACAGGGTTTCACACAGCTGCTGTGTCCAGTTTTCTTTGTGAACGATCTCAAGGTGAAGATGACATAACTCCGCCCATATCTCTCTTGGATCCCAGTTTTTCAGCAGGCAGGTACAGCATGAGCCAAAGGTTTTTGCAGAGAGAACTGTGCACAGTGCTCAGATCAGTGTCCATAACTGAACTGTGGTGTAGTGTTGAAATTGCATCAGCCAAAGGGGAAGGCTGGAGCCATCGTGAGCGTGCACCCCTGGGTAGCGGCAGCTTTGATTTTATGTCCTGTTGGTGAAAGTGGCTGTGTAAGAATGGTTTCTTCTTACACTGCCTCTTAAAAAAATCTGCTCATAAGGGGACCAGGTACTGGTACGACCCGTTACTGGTGGGGAATGTGTCAGTTTCCTAAGGGGTGCACTGAGTATACTGGTCGGGGGGAAACCCACTAGCCCCAACTCAAACCCTGTGGTAAAATATACTCCTGCTGAGGTGCCTGGGCTCCCAGAATGTTGGGTCTGATCAAGTATCTGACCAGCATAAGCAAGACTCTGGTCAAGTACAGTCACCATAAACACCCTCTCATCCAAGTCTAGGCCTACACTGGAAAGCTTGAACAGGGCCCCTTCCCTTCTGTTAGATTCCTCCTTGCATCCACACTTGCTTTGGACGCCAAATTCCCACATTTTTCTGAGAGACACGCAAGTATCCCGTAATATGTATTTGCTGTGCCAAAATGCCTAGTAAACGTTTCCCATGAGAAGGCAGGGGATGTGACAAAGTAGGGGGTGTGAGGATTTTATCCCCTGGTTAAGGTGCATGTGTTTTCTACTGTAATGACATGAGGTGTGTGCCTCAGTTTCCCTAGGCACAGTATCAGTGCCTACTTGGTGGTGGGAGTTTCAGTGTGATGACTTCTCCCACATACACAGTGGGCCTCCATGCCATTTGTAACCTAGGCAACCAGGTGACACCTTTCTTCCCCAGGGAAGAAGTACAAAGGAGGGAGGAGGGGCCTGGCTCATTTGAATTGGAACTGGGCAGTTGAGTGGGGAGTCTCTGCTGACTTAAGGGGGAGGAAGGAGGGCCAGGGCCCCAGCTTGGGGTCCCCCTCTGGACCCCTTCTCCCGCAGATGAATTGTACTGACTACTGGTTTCTATGCTGACAAGTCTGTTCTACACTGTGTCCCTGTTGACTAATAAACCTATTTTATCTGCTGAATGAGAGTCACATCTGACTGCGGATGGGGTGCAGGGTCTGATGACACCCACACTCCATGACAGGGGTAATTTACACACTGATGCCTACCCACAATGCAACATGTCTTGCTAATACTACCTGATTCTGCATGGACATATTGCACCATCATGGGTGCCCATATGTGAGTGCACGCTGCCAAAATAGTGGTTTGAGAGCTGGCCTGCTAAATCCGGGGCTGTGAGCTCAATCCAGAGGGCGCTATTTAGAGATCTGGGGCAAATATAGTTTAAAAAAAGTGGGGGGAGGTTGCTTGATCCTGCCAAGAGGGCAGGGGACTGGACTTGATGACCTTCCAAGGTCCCTTCCAGCTCTACGAGATGTGCATGTAAGATAGTTTTGTTAGCAAGACTATGGAGACAGGAGAGCTGATTCCACTAGAAATCTGCTGGGAAAGTCTCTTTGCTTTTGTGTTTTCTCCTTCCCCTCTCAACATTTGCCTCCTCTCTATCTAGCCTGTAAACTGTTCAGGGCATTTCTTTTACAGTGTATCTGTTTGGACAATGCTTAACCCAATGGGGCTCTGATTTTGGGTTCTCCTCCAATACAAACAAAAACTACTGATAATGCAGACAAAGTTAATGAAATACACTTGAGTCTGATTAAAGGAATGTACAGTTTGCCACATGTTTTGAGCCCTTAAGAGACCCTGACTGTGGCTTGTGCAGCTGCAGAGAAGCTAATAATCCAAATCAGATCTACAGAGAATCCATCAATCATGGCTGAGCAACACCTACTTTTTGGTTTTCATACCAAACTGCATGTTAAATCACTGCCAGGAGAGATCTCTCTCTAATCTCTCAGTTAGCCCAGAACATTAATTATATCACTCCTTCGAGGAACCCCAACTAGGTAACTGTCGCCTGCAACACAACAGATGAGTAAGATTTATTGGAGTATTTAAATGAGTTATGTCTCTGTCAGTAACATATTTTGAGGGCACAGGTGGTGTGGAAGAATGGAAGCAAGTGCTTGAGATTTTGAGACACACGTCATTTAAGTTTCTATTTTCTTTGTAGTGGGTACACAATTAATTGGGCTTGTCTGACTCTTTAGACTGTGAAAATAAGTAACTGAAAATAAACTTTCATCCTTTCAGCTCAATATATATTTGAGCAGATCTCTCCATGGTGAGTGACGTAGAATGAAGCACTCCACCCCATCAATAATGCGGAATGCAACATACCAAGACATCTCAATCCCTGCGAATGTTTAGAGGGTTTTCCTCTTACCAGGTTACAGATCACTGACCTCATCTGGCATTTTTCCCTTTGGGCACCAAATAAAACACTACTGTTGGAGACCACATAGATTTTTATGTTCCTGTGGCAGGGCTGACCAAACAGAAAGGGGGGCTGACTGAAGTAACAGACAGGCCTTGCTGTGCTCATTCTGGTTTCTTTGTACCATTAGGCTCGCAGGTATCATCCATCCAGTCAATCTTACATCAGTCCCTGGAAAAATCATGGAGGAGCTCCTCAAGGAAGTCATTTTGAGGCACTTGTGGGAGGGGAACATGATCAAGACTAGTCAGCATGGATTCAGGAGGGGCAAGTCGTGTCTGACCAATCTGATTAGTTTCTACGATGAGATAACTGGCTCTGTGGATAGGGGAAAATCAGTGGATGTGATTTATCTTGACTTTAGCAAAGCTTTTGTTATGATCTCCCACAATACTCTTGTCAGCAAGTTAAAGGAATGTGGATTGGATAAATGGATGGTAAGATGGATAGAAAGCTGGCCAGAAGGTCGGGCCCAGCAGGTAGTGATCAATGGCTCGATATCAGGATGGCGGTCAGTTTCTGCCCCAAGGTTCAGTTCTGGGTCCTGTTCTGTTCAACATATTTATCAATGACCTGGGTGAGGGGTTGGATTGCATCCTCAGCAAGTTTGTGGATGACACTAAGCTAGGGGTATAGGTAGATACGCTGGAGGGTAGGGACAGGGTCCAGAGTGACTTAGACAAATTGGAAGACTGGGCTGCAAGAAATTTGATGAGGTTCAATAAGGACAAGTGCGGAGTCCTGCACTTGGGCCGGAAGAATCCCAACCATTGTTACAGGCGGGGGTCCGACTGGCTCGGTAGTAGTTCTGCAGAAAAGGACCTGGGAGCTGTAGTGGATGAGAAGCTGGACATGAGTCAGTCTGCCACTGTAGCCAAGAAGGCTAATGGCATATTCGGTGGCATCAAGAGGAGCGTTGCCCGTAGCTCCAGAGAAGTGCTTATTCCTCTTTATTTGGCTTTGGTGAGGCTGCATCTGGAGTCCTGTGTCCAGTTCTGGGCCCCCAATTATAGGAAGGATGTGGATACACTGGAGAGGATCCAGCAGAGGGCAACCAAAATAATTAGGGGGCTGGAGCATATGACCTGTGAAGAAAGGTTGAGGGAACTGGGACTGTTTAGTCTGCAGAAGAGAAGACGGATGGGGGACTTGATAACAGCCTTCAACTTACTGAAGGGGGGGTGCAAAGAGGCTGGAGAGAGGCTGTACACAGTGGTCACAGATGGCAGAACATGGAACAATGGTCTCAAGTTGCGGTTGGAAAGGTCCATGTTGAACATTAGGAAAAACTTTTTCCCTAGGAGGATGGTGAAGCACTGGAATGTTCTCCCCAGGGAAGCAGTGGAGTCTCCATCCCTGGAGGTGTTTAAGTCTCGCCTCAACAAAGCCCTGGCTGGGCTGATCTGATGGGTTTGGTCCTGCCTAGGGCAGGAGGCTGGACTCAATAGCTTTTTTAGGTCTCTTCCAGCTCTATGATTCAAGTGAGGTGCCACCTCTCTGCCATGCGTACGATGTTCTGTAATACAGGACACCTGCAATGGGGTTAGGAAAAGCCTTCTAGCATCTCCTACAGCTGGTTTCTCTCAGTAGCACACGCTAGAATTTGGATCAAACATTAGCCTGCGATGCCAGAAACTGGGTCCAACTCCCAACTCTGCCACTGGCCTACAAATTGTGCTTCTGTCTGAGCCTCAGTTTACCCCTCATTAGAGTGAGGATAATGTTACTTAGGACATGTCTGTGCTTATCTGTGGATCAGTGCTCTGGACGTCAATCTTGTGGGGTTCAATTTAGCACGTCTAGTCAAGATGCACAAAATCAAATGCTGGGAGCGCTCCCATGACTCCAGTACTCCTGGCAGTTGTGAGCAGTAAGGGACGTCAACAGCAGCATTTCTCCTACCAACTTCTCAGTGTGGGGACAGCACCAAAGTTTGAATCAAAGCATGTCGGCTCCAACTACAGACTCAATAGAGCTGGAGCTGTGTATCTTAATTCAAACTGATCCCCTAGTATAGATGTGACAGAAAGCATTGTACACTCATCCCTCACTGGATGAGCACAATTGGTTCCCAAATTTCTGCTTGTAGGTAAAAACTTGTAAGAGGAACACTAAATTCCCATTAAAATACCTGTAAAAGTCTCTGACTGATTCTGAGTGCTCCTAATTCAGCAAAGTTGTGGCAGCAGGTGGTGCTGCATTTGAAAGGTAAGTGAACCTTGGGTTGGGGAGGGTAAAAGGCTGGGTGCAGTTGGCGGCCATGAGTGGGAGGGAGGGGGTTCAGGCTGCAGTGGGTTGGGTCTGTGGGGTGGAGAGGTTCAGGCTGTGGCAGGCTGGGTCTGTGGGGAGGTGGAGGAAAGGGTTCAGGCTGTGGCAGGTTGGGTCCATGGGCTGGGGGTTCAGGCTGCTGCGGGTTGAGTCTGCAGGGCTGGTGGGGTTTTAGGCTGAGGCAAGTTGGGGCCACGGGAAGGGCGGGGGCTTCAGTCTGAGGCGGGTTGGGTCTGTGGGCGGGTGGGCAAGGTTCATATTGGGGGGGGGGGAGAATTCACTCATCTGGTGAACAAAGGTAGGTGTACATGTCCCTCGTTTCAGCGAGTACCCGTAAGTAAAGTACTGGTCTAATGAGGGATGAGTGTATAGTTGCAGCATCTTATGTAATACCAGCATTCTACAGCAAGAACCACAAGACCAATCCTGCAGCCAAGTGGTTGAAATCCCCCTGCTACAAGGAAATCCTACAATCACCATTTTGGGGAAACTGAGGCAGAAAGTATGTAATTCAACTGAACCACAAAGTCAGTGGCAGATCTAGATTGTTGTTCCAGTAGTCCTGGATCCCAGCCCTGGTTGTTCTCAGCCCACTCAACCATGCTACCTTTTCACTCTGCCCTTATTGCTCAGGTCAGGGTTTGCAAGGTAGTCTGTCCCAGGGTGGTTGGCCCTTTAAGGAGACCCAGGGCCTTATTTACCACAATTGGCTTCTCTAAGGTGAACAAACCCCACCTGTAATTAGTCAGCTGCCAAGCAGGCTCTTGACGAACATCTGAGTCTGAGGGGGGGGGGGGAAATAAAAAAATGGCTGCCAAAGTTCAGTAAACTGAGGTGCTCTGGAGAGACTAGTGGAGGATGAGGACTATGGCCTGGTAACCCTGGTAACCTTTCTTAAGCTGCTGGTTGACCCAGTGTCCTAGCTTTGGTGGGTCTGGGTCTCCTGACTGTGTGAGTGGCTAGCCTCAGGGCCTGGATTTGAAGGCCTGATGAAGAGGGGGTTTCTTGTACCCTGCAAGAGGAGTTAATAAAGGAACCCTGCCCCTGACAATGGAGGTGTCTGTGCCAAGCTCTGGGGCCTTGTCTACAAGATGAGAAGAGTAGCTGGCATCAATGAGAGAGCAGCCCCTGCCCACCATATCACCTGCAAGATGCACAGTGAGCATGTTGATTGTAGATTAGTGGTGCTGCCTAGAGTAGAGAAGGCCTGAGTGCATTGCTGTGGACTCAAGAGGGACAAAAGAGGACAGCAGGCCTGTGAGGCCTTGCTTTGCCCCATGTGAGAAGCTCTAGGTCACTGGCCCATCAGACAAATGCACAGTGTTTTTCCCATGATCCCCGGAGCCACCGAGGTGTTCTTGCTTTTAGTGTTCCTCTCTTCTCCTCCACTATCAATGCTACAACCTATCCTTAATCAGGATGCCACACTCCAGAAGGCCCTAGGTGACAGGCCTGTTCTCTCCTACAGACAACCTTCAAACCTTATGAGCATCCTCACCAACAGCCACAGTCTATACCCCAAGAATACCAGTCCTGGAACCTTTCCTTGCAACAAAGCCTGCTGCCAGCTTTGTCTACATGTCTTCTCTGGAAATACCATCACTGGACCTAACCAGGTTATTCGCAGAATCACGGGCACATTCTCATGTTCCTCAACCAACGTCATATACATGCCATCATGTGCCAACAATGCCCAGATGCTTTGTACATCGGACATACTTCTAACTCCCTCAGACAAAGAGTTAATGGGCTCAAAACAGACATAAAAAAGCTCCAGATCCACAAACTGGTTAGTCAACATTTCGATGGAATGGGCCATTCTGTTAATGAGTTTAAGAGTTTGCATGTTGCTGAAGGAAAATTTTCGCACCACTATTCAAAGGGAGACAGCTGAGCTGTCTTTTATATTCAAATTCAGGACATTAACACATGGTTTGAACTGGGATGGGAATTTTCTGAGTCACTATGGGGCTCGTTTGCATACTTGGCTTAATCTAATTCTTGACCTTTCCCCCACACACACACCTCTACTCTCTGGTTTGCTCACCTTGATCATTTTTTTCTGATTTGTCAACCTTGATTACTGTTTTTGGTTCTCTGTGCCTTAAATGTTGAGTCTGTTCTGGTCTGGCTATGGTCTGAAGCAGTGGGTCTGTCCCATGAAACCTCATCACCTAATAAGTTATTTTGATAGTCTTTAAAGTGCTACTTGACTGCTTTTATGTTTTCATCAGTGCTTTGTGTGTATTCCAAGGCTCAATCGCAGCCCTGTTGTCATATGCAGTCAGTGCAGGTGCTGAGCTGGGAGGTGGGGGGGATGTTTCCTCTCCCCCATCAGCCAGAGTGCACCCTTGTGCTAGCGTGAGTGTACGAGTGTACACAGAGGCATTGCACCCCCAGCTCAATGTAGATCTCAGTTATCAGACTAGAGGGTCCCCCTCCAACCCCTACCACTGACTGTAGTTACCCTGGTGCAAGTCTCCAGGGCAGATGCACTGTACTGCTTTGAAAGGGAAGTCCATGCTACTTGAAGGCTGGGTGCAGATGCTGGGTTGGGGTTTGCCCTGGAGGTGAAGTGATTTGTAAGTTAGACAGGTTCTCAACAAGAGGGAGAGCAGGGGGCTCCCTGGTGCTGGTGGTCATGAAGGGCCAGGCCCATGGAGCTGTGCATGTTGAGGAGAGAGTAGAAAGCAACTCCCACAGCCTGTGCCCATGCTGTGGGGTGGCAGGAGTCTCACTCTGTGGCTGACGCTACAGCCCTGAGATTGCAAATAACCCCAGCCTGTGTCCTACTTGGGGGCATCAGCTTGTGTTGCTGGACCACACTGGATCCAGCTTCTCCTTGCTTCACCTGTAGCCCACAATCTGGCCCAGGGGACTTTTAGCGAGTCCCTGTGGATTGCACACGTGTCATTCTAGGAATCAGAAGGCCCAATAACCAGTCAGGCTCCTTTCTCCTCTTCCTCCTCCTCCATGTGTTTATGTCAATCAACCTCAGGCTGGGCCTCCCTATTTTGAAACTATGCTGAAGCAAACTGCTGTGGGAGCAGATGCCCACCTTTGATGCTTGGCAAAGATTTTAATCGATGACTCAATCCAGCTCCCTGATGGAATGTTAGTCAAGGTCCCTGCAGTAGCCTGTTGCTTTGCAGCTGCCTCTTTTTCATAGTTTGTGGGCTTTTGGATGGGGGCTGTAGTTTGGTTCATGCGGCAAATCCTTTGTGCCCTGGCTCTGAGAAGAGTCCGGGGAGGTGGTTAGGCTATATCAGAGCAGGAAATGTGGTTTTAGCTTCTGAGACTAGCCCGTCTTGCCCAGAACTGTCATCCCAAGCAGGGGTGGGATTAGCTATGGTCAGGCTTTACAAGGTGCACCTATCCTGAATGCCTTTTCTACACTGATATGACCAATAGCGAGGGGTTGTGGTATATATATATAGGGAATGTGGGTTGCCACTTGTGTTCATCTAATCCTAAACTCTGGGACTTAACTCCTAAAACTGCAGGTCACTGGCTGGTTTGGTGGAGCCTCTGCTGCTTGGGTGGGGTGTGGCAGAGTCCTGGGGTCCCCTCAAATGGCACCAGAAATCATGCCACCCCTTCTATTTGCATGGTTTGCAGTGTACTGTACTGGCTGCATTCTGTGGGTCATGTATTGATTGCATGTAATTGAATTGTAAAAACTTTCTCAGCCAGCTGGTCTCCAGGCACTCAGCCTCTTAGTGTTTGGGAAGAAAAATGTTTGGTGACAGCTGAGAGATTAAAGCATGGTGGAAGAGTTATTTTTCTCACCATGCTTATGTCCCAGTGACTCAGCTGTGCATCGAGGTGGACTGGCAACAGCAAGGCACTGGCCTTGTAAACCCAGGGTTGCGAGCTCAATCCTCAAGGGAGGCCTGTCAAGGGTCTGGGGCGGGTTAGATTTAAACATGTCTGGGATGGTGATAGGTCCTGTGAGGGCCAGGGACTGAACTCAATGACCTCTCATGGTCCCGTCCAGCTCTATGAGACTGACAAGGCAACATCTAAAACAGGTTCACAAAATCAACTTGGTAGTTCATCACTTTGGGCTAGAATTCTTTGCAGTCCCATTCAAAGGCATCAAAAATGGCTTGTGGTAGATTACGGGCCTTTAAACCAAACACCCTCTCTTCAGTGCAAGGGAATTTCAACAGGCCTACACGTGTGAAGACTGAGCAGACCACGCACCACAGGGTTCGTGCAGCTGTGAAATTATGCTCCAAAGCAGCCACTATTCCATCTCCTGTACCACAGTTGGCCCCTGCCCTTCTTCAAGCCTATACAGGCATCCCCCACCAAACAAGGTTTTCCTCCTCTGCAGTTTATACAGAGGAACCAGCCCTGAGGCTACCAGCTACTGTGTGCAGGACAAGACCTGTTTGTGTGATTCCCTTAAGTGGGACTAAAGTGAGCAGAGGGAAAGGACCAGCACATTCAGTGGTGGAACTAGTCTGAAAGAGTCACTGAGGCCCAGTGAATTCAGGAGAACTGGGCTCTGTGCTGGGCCACTCTGCCACTGGCCCACTTGAGCAAGTCTGTCTTCATGTTTCCCCCCATCCATAATATGGTGACAATGTTTCCCTGCTGGGAGAACTACTGACAAGAGCACTGTGGAAAGTGCTGGTGTAATCCACACACCTGGCATCTGACAAAGTGGGTCTTTGCCCATGAAAGCTTATGCTCCAATAAACGTGAATCTATAAGGTGCCACAGGACTTGTTGGTTTGCAGATACAGACTAACATGGCTACCCTGCTGAATAGTAACAGAGAGACAGCCGTGGTAGTCTATACTCTATCAAAACAAAGAAGCAGTCCAGTAGCACTTTAAAGACTAACAAAATAATTTGTTAGGTGATGAGCTTTTGTGGGACAGACCCACTTCTTCAGACCACAGCCGTACCAGAACAGGCTCAATATTTAAGGCACAGAGAACCAAAAATAGTTACTCACAAAAATACTCACAAGCCCGTCAGCCAGCACTTTAATGGAGTGGGCCATTCTGTTAATGACCTGAAAGTCTGTTTTATTGAAAAGGAACTTTAAGAATTGCCTACAAAGAGAGAGTGCTGAGCTTTCTTTTACAGTCAAATTCAACACGTTAACATGTGGTTTGAACGGGGATGCTAATTACCTAGCCCATTATAAGGACTCTTTTACATACTTTGTTTTATCTAATTCTTGACTTCCCCTTCTCCTTTTGACCCTCTTCTCTTCTGATTTGCCCACCTTGATTACACTGTTTCTGATTTGTCAACCTTAATCACTATTTTTGGTTCTCTGTGCCTTAAATATTGAGCCTGTTCTGGTCTGGCTGTGGTCTGAAGAAGTGGGTCTGTCCCACCAAAGCTCAGCACCTAATAAATTATTTTGTTAGTCTTTGAATTGCTGCTGGACTCCTTTTTTGTTTTGATGGCTACCCCGTCTGATAGCAGAGGGTGTGGTTCACTATCCCATGTAGTAGCATCTAGACCACTTACGTGGAGACAGAATGAGTCTCCTCTACTACCTTAGCAGCAAGGCAGCTGGCTTGTAATTCAAACTGATGAGCCTTCTGCCGTGAGCTCCAGAGGTCCAATGTTCAAGTCCACCTGTGGGTGGTTACACTGGCTTGCAGTATGAACTGTCACTCTCTTTAAGCAGTTCTGTGGAGAATGTGCTCAGCTTCTAACTGTGCTGTTTCAGCCCTTCAGGGAAACTTACAACCACATAGGAAACTCCGAAATGAGAATGATCTTTAAGAAGAGAATCTGTCTAGAGACTGTGGAAGTCAGGTGCTGTCCAGCTAACTACCTTTAGGGCTTGGCTACACAGCCACTTTACTGCATTGTAACTTTCTTCCTCCAGTGTGAAAAGCCACCCCCCTAGAATGCAGCAAATTACAG